>NC_137000.1:33704009-33884009 GCF_032717465.1 Coenobita brevimanus
AAGGTCACCGCCAGATATTATTTTAGTAAGGAAGGTCGTCCACTAGCAAAAGTTAATGAAGCCTAGATCTAACCCATCCAGTTTTAAAAGTCCCTCGCGAGCAGAATAATATCGTCTGCTTTATCCTCCACAGACTTGTTCCTGTATTAGCTAGTTTTCCCCCATGGACGTAGTTTTCCCAGTGGATATGTTTCACCTTTTGGATCTGTTTCCCTCGTGAAAATAATGCCTGTTTTGCCAGGCGACCTATTTTTTTCCCCCCTGTGGATCATATTTCCTGTGGGTCTACATTCACCATGGACCTATTTTTCTCATGGACCTAATTTACTCATGGACCTATTATGGGGTTATTTTCTCCATGGATCTGTTTCACTTATGAGTCTACTTGTATTTTCCATCACTGACCTAGTTCTCTTGATGGAGGTATTTTTTCACATGGGTCTATTTTCCTCACTGGACCTGGTTTTCAAGTGGAACTGTTTCCCATCATGATCCTATTATCCATTATAGTCCCACAGGATGGGATAGGATAGGGTAGGATGGAGCTGGTTAAGTCAGGCTAGCTTATGTTAGGTTTGGTTAGGATGGAATAAAGTTGATCTGTTTGGGTTTGATTAGGTTAAAGTTGGGCTTGGTTATATCAAATTTGGTTAGGGAAGGCTAGACTAGGTTATACTAAGTAATGATTGGCTTGGTTGAAGTCAGTTGAGGTTGGTTAGGTCAGGTTTGGCTGGGTTTGACTAGATTTGATAAGGGTATATTAAATTATGTAAATTAGGCTGGAGCTGGGTTCATTTGGGGTAAGTTAGATCAGAGTAGATTAAATTTAGGTTATGGTAGGGTAGGGTAGGTAATTTCAACGTATGCACTGGTGGAGTAGGTTATGGTGTGTTAGTGTAGGATCATTTCATTTAATTCGAAAGAGGTAGGTTAAGTTTGATAAAAACACGTAAACCCTCCTCAGTTCTTTTCACAAAACGCTTGTAAAGACCAGCATAAGCTCAACCACAAAGTTCAAAATGTAGACAGTCTTCTTTCTCGTGCTTAGTGTAGCCGCCCGCCGAGAAAGAGAGATAAGCAGGCAAAGAACAGAGGAGGAGGTTGCTGAGTATTTATTTTTTACGAAAAGATGAAAACGAAAAGGAAACGATGAAAGGAGTGAGTGTGTTGTGAATAAGTTAATTGAACAGGAAGGTAAGTGACAGAGTTAAAAATGAAGAGGACAGAACTCTTTGTTGGCTTCAGACGCAGTGCCAGCTTAACCACTTTACTCAAATTAGAATTGCCTTACATTCTCTACTGTGAGACTTTCTGGTTAATTGTGTTTGTTAACAGAGATATATAATATGCCTGTGCATTAACTTTACATTAAATTTTTAGCTTCGAGCACACACGAGTTCTAACTATAGCCTGACGCCATAATCCAGTAAAGGGTGGCCGTTTGTCTTCGGGTTAGTGGTTTGACGAGGAGGGGTACTAACCCTACGCCAACCCACTTGCTGACACGTAGGGAACACGTGTAGGTTGGTTATATGGTTACCACCCTGCATCGTAAATGGTTTCCTGGCCTACACTACAGGAAACCATTAGGTTTGTCACTCAACGTAACGCGACCCGAAAAGAAAAGAAGAAGAATAAAAAGTGACAGGGAAGATAGGAGAAACAGGAAGTGTGGAGGCCGAACACAGAAAAAGAATAATTACGGTCAAGCAAGATGTAGGCAGCATTACATCAAGCACGAGTTTTGTGGATAAAATAAGTTTGTTTGTTTTTATGTGAATTATCTTATCTGACCCTCTTTTCTTACGGAAATGCTTGGGCCTCCCTCTACCCTATATTGACAGTGGGGTCCCATGGGACATCGAGGATTTGGGTGGGGTAAATGCCCGGAAAAAAATAATTTCCACGTGAAAATTATGGTTAAAATCATATGACATTAAAAAAAAAAAAAAGAAGGATTTTTTGTATTCAGATTAGCTACATCTGTCCTAACAAGGGGGTTTCGTTCTCCAGAACCCCCCAAACAATCTAACCTCATCCAACTAAAGAAGGTCAAGACTAGAAAGCACTCACAGAGCGCATACCTACGCCAACCATTCCCATTGCAGGATCCGGATCCGTCCCCAAATTTAATCTATTCTTTCTTGGTCCATGGCCCACCCTTCCACAAAATTTCACTGCAATTTATTGAGAACTATTGGAGATATCCTGTGGACAAACAAACAAACAGACAAACGTAGGTGAATACATAACCTCCTCCAACTTCGTTGGTGGACGAAAAAAGCGAGACAATTAAACGGGCGATTTCAAGCATTAATTTAACCTCATCTAACCCAACTACATCGAACTTAACCTAACGTCTTGTAACGTAATCAATGGACCTCCGTTAATACCAATGTTCGAAGGATATGATGTAGGAAAAAAAATGTAACTAGAAAGCACTCAGAGAGCCATACCTCCATCAGTGCCACTGCAGTATCAGGATCCGGATCCGAATCCGCCCAGAAATTACTAAATTCATCCTTGGCTCATGGCCCACCCTTCCACAAAATTTCATTGAAATTAAGTGAGAACTTTTGAGGATATCGTTCGGACAAACACACAGACAAACACGAGCGAATACATAACCTCCTCCAACTTCGCTGGCGGAAGTAACTAGTTATGGGAGGAAACCATGCAAAACATAAAACCGCGCTTCCTGTATCTGCCTGTAAATACAAAATACCAGCTTTTCTTTATGCATATTAATATAATCAAACGTTTTCTTTTCATTATGCATATTAATAATGTCAAACGTGTCTCTGCAGGTGAGTCGATGCAGCGAGAACGGAGAGACTGAGTGAAGGGTAAGTGGAAATTATGTTCTGGTTGGTTCTGGTCACATTAAGTCCATCGGAGTCAGTTATGTTCATGCAGGTTCTTCGGGTTCAGGCCACTTCACCTTCAATCCGGCACGGTCAGGTCAGGTCAGATCAGATCCAAGCACATCACTACACGTTCTTTGCATTCTTTCAGGTACGGTTTCTACCTATCCCTCTATCTATTTATCTATCTGAATATCTATTGCCAGACTTCTTTATCTCTGAAGGGATGTCCATATACAAAACGTCTCCATGTCACCTTGTCCGTCACCAGGCTGCCCTCCCTCCAACTCACACCTCTTTCATTCATATCATCCCATCCCTCCACCTCATCCTCGGTCTCCCCCCCTCCCCCTTCTCCTACCCGGTCAGGAATATTGCTCTACTTTTTGGTCGAACAATTGTAACATTCTTTCGCAATATTCAGAAAAGTTTATTGCCTTCCGTAGATCACTTCGCTGGCTTCCGAAAGTTATTGATCACTGCCCCGTTATTTATGGCAAGGAAGTTACTCAAGTCTGGCCATGTGAAGAGGAAGGTGAATTAGAGACTGGCTAGGAAGCTCCATAACACATCTTCCTAAGCGATTTATTTTTCTTATTACTCCTTATTGTCCTCTTCTGTACCATTTAAATCATTCCAATACCACCATAATCACCATAAATAAAATACAAATTGATATTAACGAGCCGTATCCAAAAACAAATCGCCAAGGAAGAGGTGCTAGGGAGCTTCCTTAACCGACGAGAATACGGACCTAGAAAAGTGGGTTTGAGATGGAGGGGGAGAGGAGCAGGGGAAGACCAAGGATGAAGTGGAGGTATGAAATGGAGAGATATATGAGACAGGGGGGTATGAGATGGAAAATGGGGCAGCCAAATGGCACAGAACAAGGCGACGTGAGGGCGAATTGTTTGTGGCCATCCCTTACGGAATTAAGGCGTCTGGTAATAGATGGACAGACAAATGTTGATCTGTATTAATGTCCGCAGTATTATAGCCAGGTCATGTTAAGGCTCATTTACACAGTCATTAAATTAACTGCATACGGTGATCAAACATGCGTCAGCTCAGTGGCAAGGCATGGGGACGGAACACGGTACAGACCTCTGTTAGGTTGAATGTTTGTTTGTACAGAACTCTTTCACTGCAGCTTCTTCCTGTATTAACTGCGTAATGTGTATACAGTATTTTCTTCCTAACAATAACTGGTGTGCACATATAATTTATATTTTTCACATAATTACACCGTTCCTTATAGGCTTTCGTTCCTGTTTCTGTATCCATCATTTGTGACGCGCCACATACATGGCCAGGCCAATACAGTTCAGTAAGTTGCAGCGTTAATTTTTTTTGTCCACTCAAACAGTGACCTTGACTCCAGAAGGTCAAGGTCACTGGTGGGAGCTGTAGGTGTTGACACAAGGTCCACTGCTGCTCCTAAGTATACTTTTTCAAAAACTTTAAGTTGCTCTTGATGCTCGTCCTTTTGCAGCATATTTCACGTAGCCCTATGGCAGGAGGAGACAATGCTACCGCAATACATATTTTCAATACCACTGCCTTGTGACTAGCATCATAATCTAGTGTCTGTCTGTTGTTCCAACTCAGCATTCAAGATGGGTAGATAGGAATTTTAGGCCAAGTTAGAGTAAAAAGAGTATAATGCGTCTGTGTGTGGCAGTGATACACATAAGTGGCCACGCAGTTATCTGGATCCCATACGTGGCTGGTTGAGAAGGGTTTGTGGTTCATCAGTGCCGTTTACACGATCTCTGCCCCAGTATGTGATTGTTGCCAGGCTTCGAATATATGATTCGAGACTGATGGTGTTAACGAGCATTAGGTCCGTTCAAGCTACCTTAGTTCATGTAGGAGTAAATCATCTCATGTTCATACTGGCTCGTTCACTGCCATTTAGGGCTGGGATTCACAACTTACGAACAGTCATAATTATGATTTGTTTTTGCAGGAAGGATAAGGAAATGGATGTGCAGATATTCCCGTATCGCAAGTTCTTCCTGCGAAACCAAATTAAAGTTACGTCCAGAAATCGAGTGTTAGCACGTTTGTGAGTCCCATCCCAGATTTAGTTTGGTCACTGCAGGTCCCTTCAAGCGCAGGACTCTACAGTAAGGAGAGACTGGTCGGTGCTTCTAAGAGACTGGACGGTGCTTCTAAGTGACTGGACGGTGTTTCTAAGAGACTGGAAGGTGCTTCTGGAGTGTTGTAAGTCAGGGATATGGACGCCTTGTTGGGTCCTGGCGCCGTGTTCTCGTGTGTTGCAGTACGGAAAGATAAAAATAAAACAGGGGAAAGGACGAAAAGAATGAGTTATGATGGGGGAACGAGAGAGAAGACACGTGGATGAATGAGGGGAAAAAAAAAACAGTAATAAATGTAGTTTGAAAAGAGACAATAACAAGGAAATTAATGAAAGGCGTTGTATCGGAAGAGGAAAGGGGACAAAACACAAGAAAGATAAATCAAAGGAAAAGAAACTATGTATTTCTAGTATTGCTATCGACGGAAAAGACGCGGGAGCATAGAAACTGCCGGTCCGTCTGTCCCTCACTAACATAATTCGGAGGCGAGGTCGTTCAAGCCTGCAGATTTTTGCGAGGCCTCGCATCACAGTCGTGGTGGTTCTTTGTCTCTCTAGCACTTCTCCAGTTGTTTGTAATTTTCTTGCAAGGTTCTCGTAGCAAAAGGAATCATTGGAATATTTTAAGAACTTTTTCACTAACTGATGACTCGCCTAACCTGACCAAAATCGTCTGGAGGCAGCAAGAAAGAGTATTTAAATCACGTCCTCCGTCGGAAGGGGTAAACATGAGAAAAAGAGAGAGAGAGAGAGAGAGAGAGAGAGAGAGACAGAGACAGAGAGAGAGGTTTTCAAGGACAATAAGGGGATAGTAGCGAAATAAGGAATAAAGGAGATTGTAAAGAAAGGAAATTAAAAGGAAATGAGTAGTAGTAAGAGCAATGAATGGGGAGAGAGCGAGGAAGATGAGGGGATGAGGGAGAGACAAAGAGAAGATTAATGTGGAAGAAGGGACAAAGAGAGAGGAAGAATTAACATGTGAAAGAGAGAGAGAGAGAGAGAGAGAGAGAGAGAGAGAGAGAGACAGACAGACAGACAGACAGACAGAAATATGTTTTATGACAGAAAATACCCTTCTGTGTGATTATTTTTTCTGCTGGTTTGTTTTTCTTCTTCTTGCAATCTCTAGTCAGTTTTTTTTTTTTTTCATATTTTTTAATGCTAGGAAATACTTCGAACTGAGGGATCAAAACGTTGCCATCATGAACCCCTTCACGGGCATCCTGAGCTGATCACAATCATTTCGGAATAACAAGAATATATTTATAAAAAAATAACGTAGTGAAGCGGTTAAAGAGAGGAAGAGGAAGTAAATATGAATGGAGAAAAGAGAAGGAAGAAAATAAATGGACGTAAAATGCAAATGAAGATGACAAGGGAGAACTGTGTAAGAGAAATATCATTAGTGAGTACAAGATAATGTGAAGCTGGGGAAAATTTGTGAGAAAGGAGAGAGAGAGAGAGAGACAGACAGACAGACAGACAGACAGACAGACAGACAGACAGAGACTGAAGGGGATTAACAGAGGACACGTCATAAACGATAAGAAGAGTAGTAACTGATAAGAAGAAAGAAATAATAAGATAATGATGATGAATGGTAGTCCTCTCTCTCTCTCTCTCTCTCTCGTGCCCCAGAAACAGCCATTTCCACTTCCCATCTCCCTTGTTAACTCCTTTACCTTTTCTCGGCTGCCACTCGATCCTCACCGTCTCTCCTCTCCCTCACTTATGCTCCTTCTTCTTTCCTCTTTTCCTCATCTCACCTCTCCTCACTTACGTCCTTCCTCTCTTCTCATTTTTCTTTCCCTTACGCCTCCTCTCCTTTCCTTTCTTCTTCTTTCCTACGCCCCTCCCTTCTCCTCCCTTTCTTTTCCTCTCCTCGTTTCTCCCCTTCTCTCTTTTCCTTTCTTCTCCTCTCCTGCCTTTTCTCATTATCCTCACATTCATATCCTCCTCTCACTAACTCAACTTTCTCCCCTCAGTTATACTCACTCCTAACTAATATATACCATCATAATCTCTTACACGATTCATCATCATCTATCCTCACTTGCATCATCCACTCTTCTCACTTTCATCCACATCTCTTCTCATTCATCTTCTGTCTTTACTTTATCCTCATTTGCATCACACAGTATCCTTATTTTCATCCTCCTCTCTCCTTATTCATTCTCTGTCCTCACTTTCATCCTCTTCAATATACAGTTTCATTGCCTATCCTCCCCCTTATACTGTATCCTTCTTCTTCAAATTCTATCCTCATGTTCATCCTCTGTTCTCAGTTTCTTCCTCCATCGTCACTTTTATCGTCTGTCCTCGTTTGCATCCTCTATCCTCACGTTTATTCTCTATCCTCATGATCATCTTCTATCCTAATTTTCCTATCATGAACTTCACGACGCACTGTCCTCACTATCATTCCAGCCTATCCACACTTCATTAAAAATACTTTTATCCTCACCTATCAAAGTTTTCATCCACATTTTCATCCCCTATTCTCATATTTATCCTTTACCACCAGTTTCGTCCTCTTCTATCCTCATCTGTCCTTGCTTTCATCCCAGTGTTCTAACTTTCATTCTCCTTTATCCTCACTCTCATTCTCCTTTATCCTCACTTTCATACTCCCCTGTCCCCATTTTCATCGTCTTTTATCCTCACTTTTATCCCTCATTTTCACTTTTACTCTCAATCCTGGATTTTTTCCCCGTCTCTTCAACTCTTATCCTCCCCTGATCTCACTTTCATCTTCCTCTTTCCTCACTTTCATCGTCCTTTATTCTCACCTTCAACCTTCATGACCCGTCTCCGCCCCGGAGGAGCTCGGGGACGGGTACTGTTTTCACTTGGTTTGTTTTTTGCCTGTCTGTCTGTCTGTTAACAACTTTACGCGAAAACTACTGGTGCGATTTTAACTAAAATTACAATGATAATGGGCTATGACCTTCTGATCACCTAATTAAATTTTGGGCCAGACTGAGCCAAGGCCAAGGCTGTAGGCCCCCCCAAATGTAAAAAAAAACGGGGACGGGTAAAAATCGTTTTTTCGCCATAACTCCATGAAACCAAAACCTTAAGGTGCATCTTTCAAATCTGAGTCCTATAACATGCCTCATTAAATCACGAAGGCCACCCCCCAGGTAGCGGTAGGGAGAGTCAGTGTCAGGTGGGAGGGGCCTAAAATTTCAAATGGGCATAAAATCGTCAATTTTCACCAGATTTACTCCAAATCTGATATGTGACATTTCTGACTAGATATCCTGTTGTATTTATACGTCAGCATATCCTGCTGTGTTTATATGTCAGCACTAAAATGATTGTCGGGGACGGGCTTGCAGTGCCTTGGCACCGCTTCTTGTTTTCACTTTATTCTGCTTTTCTTCCCCCTCTCCTCACTCTTATAATCCCACATCCTCACTTTCATCCCTTCCTATCGACATCCTCCTTTATTCTCGCTTACATCTTTGTGTCCTCACTTTCATCTACCTCAATCCCCACTTTCATCCTCTGTCCTCATTTTCATCCCTTCCTATCCTTACATCCTCCCCTCTCACGGGCCTCTCACTCTCACTTTCCTTCACCCCCACTACCCATCCCCCCGCCCCTCTCCCTCTCCTCTTGTCTGCAACCCCCCCATCCCCCCTGCCTACCACTCTATTCACTCCTTATCTCTCCCCCACCATTCAGCACCTCCCCCGTTTCTTCCTCTCCCCTATCCCTTCACCTCTCTCTCTCTCTCTCTCTCTCTCTCTCTCTCTCTCTCTCTCTCTCTCTCTCTCTCTCTCTCTCTCTCTCTCTCTCTCTCTCTCTCTCTCTCTCTCGTTTTTGTTGTTGCTCTTAGTGGTGGTGATGTTGTTGTTGTTGTTATTATTACTATTTTTATTATTATTATTATTGTTGTTGTTGTTGTTGTTATTATAATTATTATTATTATTATTATTATTATTATTACTATTATTATTATTATTCTCTGTTTGTAGCCTTTTTCACACTGAATAAATTGAAACGCCGAGAACTCAGGGCCCCCAAGCTGTCGACTCAAAACGTAGCTCGGTATGCCTCCGTCAAGTTGCGCAAGGACTTGCTATATAACCTCTATGACCTTGCTGACCTAATCAAGTCATCGTCCCCTCATACTGTATCACTGAAGAAAGTTTAGTCGAAATCCGTCGAAGGGTTTAGAAGATATTGCGCCTACACTCATATGACCTTGACTTTTGACCCCATGACCTTGTTGACCTGACCAGTTCATCGTCCCTTCATACTGTAACACTGACGAAAGTTTGGTCGAAATCAGTCGAGGGGTTCAGGAGATATCTCGCCCACAAGGATAAACTAAGTCGACCCCTTATGTCCTTGACCTTTGACCCCAGGAACTAGCTCACCTAATAAATTCATCATCTTCTCATACTGTATTACTGACAAAAGTTTGGCGGAATTCCATCAATGGGTTCAGGAGATGTCGCGCCTACAGTAGTGTTGCTGACGCACGGATCCACGCACGCACGGACAGACCAATCACTTGAAGCCTCCAATACCATACAGTAGGTGGGCTAAAGCATAATAATCGAACGGTAAAAGTAATAAGACAAATAAAACCTCAATGCAGAAAAAGGGCCAGTGGCGATGATATCCACCCTTTTACCACTCCAGGCCTCCCCAAGTAACCTAAAAAAACTCTCTCTCTCTCTCTCTCTCTCTCTCTCTCTCTCTCTCTCTCTCTCTCTCTCTCTCTCTCTCTCTCTCTCTCTCTCTCTCTCTCTCTCTCTCTCTCTCTCTCTCTCTCCCCAACCGCTCTTACGCAATCGCTGTTTTCCCTCCACGCCTTCCCTCCGTCTCATCTTCCTTCTATTCTAGTGTCTTTTTTTCTCACCTTTCTCTCGTGTCCCTTTAAGTTTTTGCCCTGACCTTCTCCCTCCAGACTTTCTCACTTCCTCCTCCTCTCCCTCTTCTTTCATCACCTCCTCCTCCTCCTCCTCTTCCTCCTCCTCCCAGTTTTATAGGGAAGTTCATTTTTCCTCTCTTTTCCTTTTCCATAATCTGTCATCACTCGTTCTTTTTACAGCAATTCTTACAACACTGTTTTCCTACATTTTTTCTCCATTACTTTCTTTCATTTTCAGTCTTATTGTAAAAATTCGTTTTTCCTTGATTTTTTACCCCTCACTTTCACATCCCGTGCTTCTTATAACAACTAAGTCTCCTCCACTTTTTTGTCTCACTTTTTTCATCTCTCTCTCTCTCTCTCTCTCTCTCTCTCTCTCTCTCTCTCTCTCTCTCTCTCTCTCAAGCCTCTTACAATGTTTCTTTCTGATTCCACTTCTCTTTCCCTCTTACTTTCTCCTGCATCTCGTCCTCTTGTGTCGCATTTATTGAATTTTGTGCCCGAATTCTCGTCAGCTTAGGAGGCTTTTTACTACATCTTCACGATTTTTTTTTACTGTGCATTAAGCCTATGATGATAAACATAACCGTTTATTATTGCTGTTACATGACGATTTTACTAAGTCTCTGTGTCCTGTTTCGTAAAAAAAAAAAAAAAAAAAAAAAAAGGAAAAAAAAAAAACCCTTCAAAGTGATAAGATAAAGAAGAAGAAGCAAAAGAAAAATAGTAATATTGGTGATGTTAACAATAATAATAATAATAATAGTAATAATAATAATAATAATAGTAATAATAATAATAATAATAATAATAATAATAATAATAATAACAGCAATAATGATAATAATAAAAATAATAACACCAAGATATTCCCATCTCCGTATAGGACCCCGAGGCAGTGGCACCCCAGGCCAATGCAAAAGAAGGATAGAAGGCCAACTTGCTTCTTTTAACGGCATTACAGGATCGAAACACCACCAGTCAACTCTAAGGGATCGAACCCACGTCAAGCCGGAACTCCGACTGGGGGGTTCTGACCGCTAGACCACAAGGCGCCTCCTCTTCCAAGGGTTCAAAGGAGCTGCCCCTCACCCACTCATAGCGATATTAATCAAAGATGTTGTGTTCTCCCTACCACCAGACGCTTTTATTCCGCTTATGGGAGACTTCGTGCTGTCTAATGGTTGATCTGATCTTTTATTATGTGTGTGCAATCTGGGGTCATATTAACCCTCTCATGGTCAGGAGTACTCATATTGTTCCATTCCAGCTCTCACCAGACGATTTTATTCAGCTGAGAGTGTATTATAGGAGCTTGAAAGAGTTATTGTTGTCACCACTATCCCTATGATGGTCGTGACAACTCCAGTATTATATTCTAGGTCATGCCAGATTTTATTGGGCTGAGAGTGTGTCATAAAAGCCTGAGAGAGTTAACCCATTCACTCCTATGCCTCAGTTTCATTTATGCGGTCTACCGTCAAGCGATTTTTTATCCCTAAAGGAAAAGCTCTTCGAAGTCCCTCCTCACTTGAACAAGACCGTCTGGAGTTAGCAAGTATAGATTATAAAATACGTCACTAGAATTAAAAGGATATTAAAAAAAAAAAAAAAAACACACACACACACAAAAGAGAACAGTAACCCCTTCAGCTTTTTTTCCCTCCTTTTATATTGTATTATACCCCAACGCAAAAGGACGAGGGGTTCATGTGGCTGGTTCGGTTTGCTTGTCTTTCTGTCTTTCATTCTGTCTGTTAGCAGGATAATTGGAAATTACTGGACGAAACTGCACAAGATTTGGCATAATGATCTAGGCTCATCTGGGGAATATGTGATTATTGTTATTATTATGATGATGATGATGATGATTACAGAAAAAGGTCATAGTTCATAGGTCTGGAGCAAAGTTAACTCATTTGTTTTGATCCGATTTTGCCCAGACTTGCTGTAAGAACTAAGAAACATGAAATGATGGAGTGATTCAGTTTTGAGAATAATTGGTCAGAGATAAAGATCACGGGAAAGGATGAAAGTTTCGGTCCCTTAGCTCCTTAGCTCAGACAGTTTTAATTCGATTTGGACCAAGCTTGATGGGAGGATTTAAGGTTACCTGAGGCTAAACTGATTCTGTTTTCAACACAATAGGTGAAAGGTAAGTGTTACAGGGGGGAGTCAACTTGAGTATTTTTTATCCCATTTAGACCAGACATGACAGATGGGTTGACAGGTATGAATGAAATAATTCGATTTTGAGAGTATTCAGTCAAAGGTCAGGGGCATAGGAGAGGGTCAAATGTTTTATTAACTCGAGTTCGAAAAGTCTCCCAAATTCAACATAAAACAAATAAAAATCCTTCGGAGGCAGCCATGATAAACTAGAAAAAAAAAAAATGGCAATGTTACGCTGTTACAACTCTCACCCTGACCAGTCACATACCCCCTCACCTCCCTGCACACCTAAGTGAGTGCATAAAGCCCCACCCCCCCATCTTTTCTTTTAAAGGAGGGCGTAAGAAGAACGCCTTGAGGAGACCTAACATGTTTGCGCAGGTTGCATTGAAATTCCTGGATTTTTTTTTTTTTTACTTCATTGCTGAAAAAAAAAAAAAAATACTTAAGACACAGGATTTTACCTGGCGAAAGGCACCATTTCATTGTAAGACACATAACTATGTGAAATATCATGACTCTATAGTGAATACTTTCTGAGTTCTGGCCCGGAAACGAAATCTCTACGCCTGGCCAGCCGCCCTGCCGCCTGACGGACACCTATTGATCCCAGTGATAACAACACCCTCCTGTGACTCTGTCAGGTGGAGGGTAAAAAACAGTCGAGAGTGCATAAGGTCACGGAAATATGGTCATCAGTCTTGCAGCAAGCTTTCTTACCTTTAGTACGTTACCTCCGCCAACGAACTTGGAGGAAATTATGTGTTCACTTGTGTTTGTCTGTCTGCCTGCTGTCTGTCCAGACGATATCTCCAAAAGTTCTCAGTGAATTTCAATGAAATTTTGCGGAAGCGTGTGCCAGTGATAAAATTTGGAAGCGGATCCGGATCCGGATCCTTTTTAATGGTAATGGCATTGGCAGAGGTATGCGTTCTCTGAGAGCTTTCTAGTTATTATTGAGCTGTTATATTGGTTATACCTTTGAACGATCCTTTGCTGTCTCTCTCTCTCTCTCTCTCTCTCGTCATTTTTTCCCTTCAACCACTTTTTATCCATTACCCTTCCTCGTCCCTCTTGCTCCTCTGTTTTTCACCGACCATTTGGCTCTTCGCTCACTCCCCTTCCATCATCATCCATCTTTTCTTGCGATTTTCTTCTCTTCCCTTCTTCGCCGCCGCCTGGGTTCGCGTTTCTTTACTTTTACTCTTCCTTTATTGCCTATTCTTTCTATTTTCCTTCTTCTTCACACTACTTGGTCTCAGTTTGGCTTCTCCCATTAACATCTGTCTTTTCTTTTTTCTTGTCTATTTCTTCTTTTCCCTTCTCCGCCATCGTCTTTTTTTAAATTATTTTTGTTAGGTCTTCTGTATCGCAGCTATTTTTCCCTGTTATTTTGTCTTCTTTTTTCACTTCCTTTCTATCATCATCCGTCTCCCGTTGCTTTTTTTTTTCTTTCTTTCTTTCTTTCCTTCTGTGCCACCAGCTTGTGTTTGAGTTCGTTATTTTTACTCTTCTTTTGCCTATTTATACTTTTCTGCACATTTCTTTTCCCTCAAATTTTATCTGTCGTTTTAACATCTATTTTCTCTTGCCATTTTCTCCTCTTCCTTTCTTTATCACTGCCTCTTGCTTGCTAGATTTGTTTTTCCTCCTCTTTCTGTTAGATTTTCTCGTCGTTCATGCTCTTCTTCATTTTACCTTTTCCCCGTTGTTACTCTCTTTAATTTTGTTCCCCCACTCCTTTATTTTTTGTCTCCCTTATATATCATTTCGTGTGTACGTTCTTTCATTTTATCGGCTTCATCTTATCCTGTTTCTCCGTTATCATAACTTTTTGTATGTTTTTCTTCTTCATTTCTCTCCTTTTTATTTTCTTCCTCAAACTTTTCTCATTTTCGTCCCATCCCTCGTACACCGCCGTGTTGGTGTTCTTGCTTTATATTATTCTTTGTTGCTCTTTCTTCCACATTTTAGCTCCTTATTTTGCTGTCTTTAATATCTTCGATCTCTTTACATCTCTTTTCTCCTTCCATATTTTCTTGCTCTTCTTTCTGTTCATTATAATTCTTTTCTTCACATTTTTTTATCGGCACTGATGGCAAGAATATTGTGATGATTTTCGTTACTATTTATGCATTTATGAATAATTCTGTTAACAAAAATCTCATGTATGCCTGATCTGACTGGGAAGAAATTTGGCACGTATATTGTGTGGGGATGGGGGAAAGAAGAAGATCAAGAACATGAACAAGAACAAGGAGGAGGAGGAGAAAGAAGAAGTGATATGATGTTGGTGTTGATCAATCAGAGGTCAGTGTCAGGAGTCAAGGTCAAATTTTGGGAGCAGCGCCCCCGTGCTCTCTGAACACTTTTTATTGTTCCATCTTCATCATTTTATTTTGTTAGATCTCTTTATATCACATTTTCCCTTGTTTTCTATCCATTTCCTAACCTCCCTGTTCCTTATAATTCTCTGTGCCTCACTTACACTTTACTGGCACTTGTCTCCCGTCTCATTATATTGCTGTATTTTTAGTTTTATTTCCCTCTGCATCTGTACTCCATACTTCCTTTACATGTAAACTACAGTATTCTTTTTATTATTATATACTGAGAAGCATCTCAACATCTTGCTCTATCACTGACTTACTATGTGAGTTACAGAGCTGTATATAAGTGCTCAGGAGGTGATTTGTATTGTACTAATAACTGTCAAGCAGTTTGGGTCCGATTTTATACTTAGTGACGTGTTTCAAAGTCAACGAAGCATCTGGCCTGTTGTTTTGAAGAACAGTATGTCAAAGGTCAAGGTTAAATGACATGGTCAACCAAAAGTTTTGATCTGATTTTGACCAAATTTATTGGAATGACTGTGACGAAGGCAAAAACGAAGGGAATGGATTTAGAGAACAATCAGTCAAAAATCAAGGTCACAAGGCAAAGCCAAAGTTCGGCCTACGTGTGTCTGTATGAGAATAAAATAATTAAAACAGGTTTTCTTTAGAGTCAGATCAAATATTGTAGAAATGTTGATGGCCAGCCATGGGTTGATCTATAGTTTTGTGAACAATACGTCAAAGGTCAGTTAACAAGGTCAACTTACAATTTTTTTATCAGATTTAGACCAAATTTAGGTGTTCATGGTATGCCAAGAATGAAAGGAGTCAGTTTTGAGAACAACCAACCGAAGGTCAGGGTTGCAGGGTAAGATCAAAGTTTGGCTTACTGTATACTGTATGTGCTGGTATACTAACATTTACTCGAGGTGTGGCAGCAGCTGTTGTAATTACCTGTACTAATTATTCCTTATCTCCCTCATTATAATTCTCTCTGGCGCAACTTTACTGGAATTTGCCAGTGTCATCTTTAAGTTACTTCTCTTATCATATTTTTACATCGTTGTCTCTCCGTCTTTTGCATGTATGATAAGTATTCATCTTTTCCGCTCGTAGTCTTTTTCCTCTCATATTTCCCGGTGATGTATTTTTATTTTACCTCTTTATATTTTATTGTTATTTCCCTACCGGTATTTTACATCACTTCCTTTCTCCGTTTTTTGTGTGTGAACCTGATTTTTTTTTCTTTACCTCTTTCCACAATCCTCTTTTTCACCATGATGGAGTTTTTTTTTTTTTCCTGTCCAGCTGCTCGTTTTCCATAGTTTTCCATCTCCTTTTCATTTCTTGCATGTTGACGTAAATACCCCTAATTTTTTCTTACATTCTTTTTCCTTCCATATTTCCTTGTGCTTCATTTTTATTGGTATTTATATCCGTAATTTTTTACGTAGCCTTCTGTACATCGCATTTCTTTCTCCTTTTTCTTCCATGTTAAATTAATATCCCTCGACATTTTCGTCCCGTATTTCCCTGTAGTTCATCTTTACTGGTTCTTATCTCTGGGTCTACATTTAATCTTTCTTATCTCTCAGATTGACCCCTTTAACCTGAGTACGTCTGATCTGAGAGTATTCCTGCTTCCTCCAGACGATTTTATTCATCTTCGAACAGCCCTTTCTTACCTTCGGGTGTTAATGGAGGCTGTATAACCTTTAAAGTTTGAAAATATCCCCAAAGGTCAATAAAGCAGTCTGGGGAAAGCAAGAATATAATAGAAAAGACGCCTTTAATGCGGAAAGTCCTTATTTATTTATTTATTTATTTCATTGTTCACTCATTTATACATTTATTTGATGATTTATTTGTTTTTTTTTATTTATGTATGAATATGTGTACATATGTATGTATATATGTATATATGTATATATGTATGTATATATTATCAGTTCCGGTATGCTCTTCGCCTCTCCCCTTGAAACTTTTTGGCAAATCTCTCTCAACTCTCTGACTCCGAAAATTCCCCTGACGTTAAAAATAATCTTTAGGCGTTAGTAGGAGGGAATACATCCCTAAATCCATGGCGAAAAGAAAAAGGCTAATCAGAATAATTTTTTTTACTCATTTTTAATTCCAGAACATCCCCCAGCTGAATAAAGTGGCTTGGTTGTTGCCTAAATATCGAAGTTTGAACACGGCAATGAAATAGTTGGAAAAAAAAAAAAAAAGTACTTGATGGGGAAGCGGTAAGCCCCTTCAGTGTGATGTGATGTGGTGTGGTGTGATGTTAGAGGGTGGTGTACTGTGGTGTGGTAAGGTGTGAGAGGGTGATTTTGTGTGGTACGATGTTAAAGGGTGGTGTGGTGTGGTGTGGTATGATGGAGTGTGTGAGGGTGATTTTGTGTGGTGTGGTGTGGTGTAGTGTGAGAGGGTGATTTTGCTTGGTGTAAGTTTAGAGTGTGGTGTGACGTTGTGGTGTGGCGTGGGTGGGTGATTTTGTGTCGTGTGGTGGTAGATAGTGGTGTAGTGTGGTGTGGTTTGGTGTGGGAGGGTGATTTATGTGATGTGGTGTTAGAGAGTGGTATGGTGTGGTGTTGTCATTTTCTGTGGGGTGATAGAGGTTGTGGTATGGTGTGGTGTGGTGGTGTGGGAGTGTCATTTTGTGTGGTGTACCTGAGTAGAGGGTGGTGCGGCGTGGTGTGGTGTGGTGTTAGAGGGAGGTGATGTGTGTTGTGGTGTAGTGTGTGGTCTCGCTACAGTCTATAGGAGTGAAGCACTTTACGTCCGAAAATCATTAGTGAGAAACTGACGTGCCCGCTACTAGAGATTCTTCCGTATCTAAAAATCAACGTCTCCCCCTTAGCCTAAGAGAGTTTTATTTATTTCATTTTCTTCCAGCACCTGACAGATTATTTAACTTGGGGCGACCTTGCAAAATGAACATAGAAGTAGAAGAGGAGGGGTAAGAGGAGAAGAGGAGAAGAGGAAGAATGAGGAGGAGGAGGAGGAGGAGAAATGCAAATATAATCTCATTAAGAGCTTAACCCCTTGGCCACGAAGTACGAGCATAGTATTTAGTTTTGTCACGCGTTAAACGATTTTATTACGCCCCGAGAAATACACCAGTCAAAACGTCACATTGTGTCACGATTAACATTGCGGCGGAGAAATAATGGCTTTGTGTTTTATTTCCACCAGCGTCAGGCGGTTTTATCTGGCTCAGAGGCACCCATCGTGGAAAAAAAAAAAAAAAAAAAAAAAAAAAAACAGTATTTGGATATTTTCTGTGACCATTAAGAACTAGTATTTATATTTATTACAACCCATATTTTTTGGTGAGAAAAGGGCATTTTTATGATGATGATGATGATGATGATGATGATGATGATGATGTATGTTTATTCCGGTTATCGACGGTGGATTTTATTTAACTCGCTTACTTGGCACTCAATTCGACGTATTATTTAGGTATCAGTTCAGGAAGGGATGATGATGATGATGATGATGATGATGATGATGATGGATTTTATTAAGCACGCTCACGTTGCATTCACTCCGACTTAACGTACAGTATTTTCAGGTGGAATGAAGGGCGATGATGATGATAATAATGATGATGATGATGATGATGATGATTATGACACTAATGATGAATTTTACTGCAGATGACGACAGAGGATTTTTATTTAGCTCACACACTGTCCGCCATAACCCCACCTTTACCGTGCCTCTCTCTCGCCACCCTACGCGGCCCCCTCTTCTCCCCACGCCACCTGCTTCCCCTCCCCCTTCTCCCTTCCCTGTATCCACCCCCTCCCCCGTCCCCCCTCCACGCTCTTCACGTCACCTCTACCCCCACCCCTTCCTACCATCACCACCTTGTCTTGGCCCCCACGCCGGTTCATCTCACCTCCTCCATCCCCTCCCCTGCCTTTACCCCCCCCTGCCTTTACCCCCCCCCTCCTCTTATCCTTACCATTACCTCTCTCCCCCCTCAATGCCAACCTCTTCCTCAAGTCAAAATCTTCTATCTTCCCCAACCTCACCCCTCTTTTCCCCTCATCTCTCTCCTCTGCCACACCCACCCCACCCCACCCCACCGGATCCCTTTCCTTCCTTTCCTTTTCCACCCAGCCTTTCCTTTCTCCCTTCCCTCGCCTCCCTTTCGTTGTCTCCCTTCCCTCCCCCTCCTTTTCTTCTTCATCCTCTCCCTTCCTCTACCCTCCCCCACCATACACATACGTTTTCCTTTTTTGCTATCACATATCGTCTTCCTCCCTCCCTCCCCCTTCCCCCCCTTCCCTCCCTCCCCTGCTGCATCACCCCCTCCCCCTACTCCACCTCCCTACACTTACGTCATTTCACCCCATCTCTCCTTGCCTACCCTTTCTTTATCTTGTCCCTCTTATTCCTCTCTACCTCTCCCTTTTCCTCACGACTTCTTTCCATCTCTGTCCACCTTTTCCTCTCCATCTCCCCAACTCTCTCTCTCTCTCTCTCTCTCTCTCTCTCTCTCTCTCTCTCTCCTTACCACTTCCTCCTTACTCCAAGCCTACCCCACAAATGCCCATCTCTCTCTCTCTCTCTCTCTCTCTCTCTCTCTCTCTCTCTCTCTCTCTCTCTCTCTCTCTCTCTCTCTCTCTTTCCTTCTGTCCTCTCTCCATTCCCCACCTTCCCCCCCCTCTCCTACCACCTTACCCCCTTCCCCTCCACTTCGTAGGTCATTGAGAGATGCACTTCCCCCACACCTTCCCCTCTCTTCCCCTCCCCCTTCCTCTTTCTCACCCCTCGGCCCTCAGTCTTCAAGCATACCTCCCTCCTCATTCTCCCTTTCCTCCTCCCTCTGCACCTCCTCCTCCCTCCACTTCATTATTCTTCTCCCCCTCTCTTTTCTCCTCCTCCTCCTCCTCGTTATCATCAGCATCATCATCATCACCCCTTTTCACCTGCATTCCTTCCACCCTATTCTCCTCCTGCTTCCCCCAGACTCCCACCCCCTCCCACTCCCCATTATTTCAAGGTCTTATTTTCAAGCATTCTCTCTCTCTCTCTCTCTCTCTCTCTCTCTCTCTCTCTCTCTCTCTCTCTCTCTCTCTCTCTCTCTCTCTCTCTCTCTCTCTCTCTCTCTCTCTCACGTCCTTCTTCTCCTCCTCCTCTTCCTACCTCCTCTTCCTCTTCCTCTTCCTCCATAATCTTATTCCTCGTTCCCCTCATTCCGTACTTAAACTAAACTCTTTCTTCTCCTTCTGTCTCCCCATTTCTTATCCAGCTTCTTCTTCCCCCCCCCCTTCCCTAACTACCATACCAATATCGTCCTCTTCCTCTTCCCCTCCAACTACCTTTCACCTTCCCATCCTGCTTCCCCTCATCCCTACCCCTTCCTTCCCAACTCTGTTCCCCCTGTCCATCATTCTTTCTATCTTACCCATCCCCTCCCCGTCATGTTCCTCCCCCCCCTTCCCCCGTCCACTTTCCTCCCCTCTCCGTTCTATCACCCTGTGTTTCTTCTTTTTTTTTTTCACTGTTATCACCTGTCTTTCCTCCTTCCACCCCCCCTCCCTTATTTCTCCCTCTTTCCTCGCTTCCTTGGCTTCCTCCACCCCCTCCTCCCACTGTCTCACCTTCTCCGCCTCCCCCGCCCCTTCTCTCTCCTCTTCTCCCTTTCTCCTTCTTTTGCACCTTCCCTAGACTCATCTCCCTCTCTCCTCCATTTCACCATCTCCCCCTCCCCTTCCTTTCTTAGCTTCTTCCCCCCCTCCGTCCTGAATCATCTTCTCCCCCCCCCTCCTCTTCCTGACCACCACCATCTACCCCACCTTTCTCACCTTCATCTCCCTCTCCTGTGTCATCCTACTTTTCTTTTCCCCTTCCCCAATCGCCTTATGTTTCACCTCGTATTAAAACCCTCATCTCTATATCTCTCCCTGCCCCTTCCACTTTTTGGTGCACTCGTCCACTCTGTCACACAACCCCCACTACACCACCGCCACACCCCTCCACCGCCATCAAACCCATCCAACGCCACACCACCCCACACCACCACACCCCTCCACCGCCATTAAACCCATCCAACACCACACCACCCCACACCACCACACCCCTCCACCGCCATTAAACCCATCCAACACCACACCACCCCACACCACCACACCCCTCCACCACTACCACGACAACCCTCCACTACCACCACTATTCCCCTACGTTACCGCGACATCCTTCCACCACCACCAAACCCCTCCATTATCACTACACTCCTACACCAACACCACAACCTTCCATCACCACCACATCCCTCCAGCATCACACTCCTACACCACTGACATCATACCCCTCCATCACCATATCCCTCCACCGCCACCACACCCCTCCACCACTACCATAACCACAGCAGTCTCTACACTGTGATCATACCCCTTCACCTCCATCACCACACACCTCCATCACACTCCACCACACCTCTGCTTCATCACACTCCACCATACCTCTGCTTCATCACACTCCGCCACACCTCTGCTTCATCACACTCTACCACACCTTTTTTCATCACACTCTACCAATGTACACCAACACTTCAAAGAGTCCCTCCTTCACCACACTTCCCACTCCCATTCCCCCTTCACCACACTTCATACTCCTACTCCAAATTGTATGCACTGTATTGCACATTACCCTCACCTGATCACATCAATCCTCCACCACACACCGCCTCACCACAACACTCTACTGCACCGCATCCTGCCTCACCACACACCCTGCCTCATCACACACACTCCTTCATCACACACCTTGCCTCATCACACACCCTGCCTCACCGCACACCTCTTCTCACCACACCCTGTTCCCCACACCCTGCTCACCATACCCTGTCTCACTACACCCTGCCGCGCCAAATTGTCTGACGGTAGCAAGATATGGTTCGGGCGACGGAAACAAAATGGTGCGCATTCAACCTGAAAAGGTTCGAAACTCGGTGGGATGTAGATTAGGTGGTGTGCTGCCTTGTACCTACGCCTCATTCCTGCCTCAGTAAAGCCATGGTCAGCGTGTTAACTCCCTTGGGTTAGGATACTTAGCACCTAGATTTTTCAATCATTCTGATAAACAAATAGATAAACTACATTTTCACCGTAATTATTATTATTATCATTATTATTATTATTATTATTATTATTATTGATCTAAACATTTTACCTTAGGTGGAGATCTTTGTTTCCGTCATTATTTTTATCATTATTATTCTGTCACTTTTCGTCTCCGATTTTCATCATGCAGCACCATGATCCTATTACAATGACCCAGTTTCAGTGATTTTGATAATTTCAAGGTCACAGGTCTAAAATGTTTTTAAAAATCATGAATTTTCAATCTCAGTTTACTCCAAAACTATTATAGATACATGAAAAAGGAGGGAAATCTGTGATGAAATTATTTTCCAAACAACTGGATGGAAAAAATCTTATGGTCTTTCATACGCGACATTGCGATATTTCGGACGCCCCATTTTTCAACACTTTTCAGTTGCTCTTCCATACAGGAAAAAGCATAACATAAACAAGAGGTGACAGGCACAACAAACCTCGCCCGACAGCAGTTATTTTATTTTCAACCGTTTTCAAGTTACAGCCCTCTGAAAATCTGTGCTCTTGCATGTGACCTTTCAAGGTCACTCAAGGTCGAAGGTCATGGTGCCAAATGAAAGCCCATATGAAATTTCCTATATCTTGATAATAGTAAATATCTCTGTCTTCAACTGGTTTCGAGTTATAGCCTCATGAATATCCGTGATGAAGTGCAAAGGAGAACTGGAGTTGTTGGGGAGATGGCTGGTAGAGTTGAACAGAGGGTGTTGCGATGGTTTGGGCATATGGAGAGAATGGATAATGAGCGATTGGTGAAAAAGATAACTAGATCTGATGTGAGAGGTGTAAGACTGAGAGGAAGACCACGAACAGGATGGATGGACAGTGTGAAAAGAGCGCTGGATGCGAGAGGGATGTCTGTTGAGCAAGGAAGAGTGGCTGTGCGTGACAGAAATAAATGGAGAGAAATTGTGAATGAATAAGTGATGACGCAGCCCTGAGGGGATATTCTCCCGCATTTGGTCTGGTCAGCTAGTCAGGTCAGGTGCGGGTAAGGGGATGGGTCTGCTATGATGTGGCAGGGGTAAACCAGTTCTGCTGTCGGGCCCTGCTGCAGATGTTACTGATTGCATTGCGCAGTTGACCCTTGTGCGGTGTGGTGCGGTGAGGATCTGTCCGTTCTCCCCTTTGGGGCTAAGATGCGAATGTATGTGTTTGAATGGACGAGTAAATGGGGAGTGTGTCGTCCTGTCTCGGCTACCTCCCTTTCCTTGGGGGAAGCAGCCTAGGTATATAGATAGATTATTATTATTATTATTATTAATATTATTGTTATTATTATCATCATTATTATTATTGTTATTACAGATGGACTCGCGAAGCAAGAGCAGGAATTATTTATCTGACGTGTTTCTCTCTCTCTCTCTCTCTCTCTCTCTCTCTCTCTCTCTCTCTCTCTCTCTCTCAGAACAATATCACTGAAATTATTTTTATTTTCTTCTCAATTTTAACCAAAACTTGGCGGAAGTGTTGGCAGTCAGCCTAGTCTTTTTTAGAACATTAGGTCAAAGGTCAAGTTAGCGGAGCTAGGTCAAAGTCTGAAGTCGCCCGGTCAACTTAAACAGTTTTTATCCAATTTAGATCAAAGCTGGGGGAAGGGTTGAGGGTAGGGCAAGAACAAAGGGCTTCGATTCTGGAAACACTCTGTGTGTGAAGTGTGAACAAAATCAAAAGTTTTGATGTGATCTAACCGAACTTGGTGAAAGTGTTAAGGGTCACAAAAGAGGTTGATCTGTTGTTTGACAACAATAAGTCAAAGGTCAAACTTTGTGAGAGGCTTCCAAGTAATGCAAAGATAAAGGAATTCTGTTTCGAGAACAGTCAGTCATAGATCCAGGTCATAGGGAAACGTCAAATATCAAGGTTACAGAGTGCGGTTAACTCACACAGTTTTGATCTGACTGGAATAAAACTTAGTGGAAGTGTTATGGGTCAGAGAAGTATGAAATAATTTGATTTTGAGAGAACTGATCAAAGGTCAAGGTCAGAGAAAAGTCAAATGTTCGGCCCTGAGATCTGTTGGTGGGTGCGGGTGTTACGCTCACTGAGTGCTCTTTCTTATTAGTTGTATTTCTGTATCACTGGACGATGACTACAGACGGTTGCAACCTTTAGACGACGAAAGGCCGTAAGCTGAATAAAATCGTCTGGCAGTAGCAAGAATGAAAGTAAAGATTTCAGTCTTCGTTGCAGGTGTAGTGAGTAATTCCAGGACACACTTTTGTGGCGAGTGTTTATTATCTCTCTCTAGCTCAGCGTCAAGAATCTAATCAGAATTCCTTAACCACCGAACGACGAGACGCCATTCCAAAGCAGAATAAGATTGTCAGGTGGTAGCAAAAATGAGAGAGAAATTTTCGTCGTCCGAGAGCGAACTGAAAAATCCGGTCGCATTCTTCTTGCTAGTTTTCTTGGTTATCATTCTGTGTATCGCAGCGTGAGGCATTGACTTAAAATTCCGTACCTAAGCACACAGTGGGGTTGGAAGGTGTGGAATGCGTGGTAACAGTGAGTCTGTGCCTTGTATCATCGTCAGCTAAAGGAGGCTCCCCAGCACCTCCACGGTGATGTTCTCATGTGCTGGAAAACTTCTGGATAAATAATTTGAGATAAATTGGTCATGTGGAGAGAAAGGAGTATGAGAGACTGACTAAGAGAGCGTATGTGAGTGAAGTGAACAGAGGGAGGGGGAAGGGGGAGACCGGGGATGAGATGGCGGGATGGGGTGGAGAGGTATGTGAGAGGGGTATGCATGTTGGAAACCGGGTAGCCTGTTGGCGTAGGACAGGGATAAGGTGGAGATGACTCATTTATGGCCACCCTTTACGGGATTGAGGCGTGTGGCGATAAGCAGATATACAAACAGACAGAAATTAATTAAGCAATCGATGTCCGTAATGAAATGATGTAAAGAGCGCGACAGAGCATACCTCAGCGTACACTTTAAGATACCCGGTATGTCGCCAAGAAAGAGGTGTTATAAAGGCTTCTAAGCAGACTTGAGGACGGGCCTAGGATCTGTAGTCTCATGAGCATAGGAGGCTTTCTAGAAAGTCTTCCTTAGTTATTTTGATTATTACACCTTATTGTTATCTTGTTAAACCCATGTGCACGGTGACTTGGTGGGGAACTGTCTCTCTCGGTGTGTGTGTGTGTGTGTGTGTGTGTGTGTGTGTGTGTGTGTGTGTGTGTGTGTGTGTGTTTGTGATTTGATACAGAATGCATAGGTAACATACAGCATAATTACTTGCTTACCAGATACAGAAATGCACTGATAAGTTAGTTTTCATTTCAACCGGGCGAATTATTTTAACTCAGAAGAGACTTCTCGATCTGGAGGGGCTGCATAAAACAGTAATTAAATTCATCACTACTAGAGGTTTTCGTTAATCTTTGAGCGTCTTAGTGATATCAGTGAAAAAAAAAAAAAATTCTCGCACTTGGAGAGATTAATTGAGGATATTACGGGCCCAGGAGCGGTTACAACATGCCTCTTGTAGTTTTGGTTTCTTTGCTGTTGAATAAAATTATCTGGTATTAGCTTCATTATAATACTGTATCTAAGTGTATGCCAAAAAAAGAAAGGGTTAATTGGGGGTAGTTTTGAACCCTCTGACTCTGTAGTGTTTCTGTCTGCTGACTAAAGTTGTTTGGTTTTAGTCTGAATGATATATCCAAGGGTAGCAGTGAAGGGATTAATTTAGCACATCCCGAGATTGGAGGCAGTGGGATATATATACAGCAGAGTATCAAGTAACATTTTTCTTATAGTTTAATGTATGCACTCTAGTCAAAATGGCAAAACTTTGCACATCCCAAGCTTGGAAGGAGTGGGTTGTGTAGTAGCAGTGTGTCTGGGAGAACTGGCAGTGCAAAAATTCCTAGTGGGGAGCCGATGGCCGGTTTGTTTTGCATCTGACGACACTGGGCAACACTCACAACTTGAATACTAAGTCATGGTTGTGTGAAATTCTATGAGCTTCAGTTACGAGGTAAGAATGAGTTGCCTTAGTTACTAGTTAGATCTCTCCTTATGTCTGACACCTGGCCATCATCTGAGCTGAAAAGAAGTCAGCGACCTTTGTCAGGTGAAAATAAACCAACTATATATAATCAATACACTGTAATCCGTAGACGATGAGAGGCCATTCCCAGGCTTAATAAAACTTTAGGGGCAGAAAGAATGAAAGTTATGGATTCTGTTGTCTTCGAAGTGTTGTGCGACTACTCGTAAATCCTGGGCGCGTTCGTACTGGTGGTACAAGAGCCTCCCGCTCCTCTTGGGCCGTTCAGCACATGTCCAAATTAAAGCCGTCTCTGAATCACGCATCACTTTTTAGCTGTGCTTGGACAGCAAAGCACTTACCCAAATGAGAGCCGTTTCTGAGCAACTACCTCCACCACTATCACCAACATCACCACCACCACCGTGGTTACCACTGCCGCACAGCTACCACCACCGTGGCCACCACTATCATCACAGCTACCACCACCACCACCAGCACCACCACCACAGCTACCGTCACAACCACCTTCATCACACAGCTACTACCACCGCCACCACCTCCAACGCCACCACCACTTCCACCACCACCACCAGCATCACAATTACCAACACCGCCACCACCATCACAGTTACTACCACCACCATTACAGTTACCATCTCTACCACCACAGCTACCACCGCTACCGTCGCAGTTACCACCATCACCACGACGGCTACCAGCACAACCACCACCATCACCACCATCATCATAACAGCTACCATCACCACCACCACCATTTTTTTGTGAAAAAAATCGTCTGCTAGTAGCATCAGTGAAGTAACAGACATCGGAATGTAAATGTACAACCCCCCCTCCACCTCTCTCTCTCTCTCCCTGCAAAGACAAAACTCCACGGAAATGCCTCACCGCCTCATACATTGTTCATACATTGGAACACCAAATGGGACAATAAAAGTGTCCAAAACATCCCTTCAGAAAATACCAATCGACATGATATTGAAACTGTCTCATTTGGGACTAAACTCCAACCATCCTGCTAAGTTTAATCAAAATCCATTTTCCATTTCTGGCTACACACAAACACACCTGGCGGCACAGGTGATAAAGCACTTGACTTCCAATCCAAGTGACCTGAGTTTGAGCCCAGCTCTGGCTGCGCTGCTAGCGCGAGTGAGGTGAGCTCTCACCTGTCAAGTGTAGCTCAAGGCGATCTGTAGTGGAAGACCCGCAAGGGTTCGAAACTCAACGGGGTAAAGATTTGGCTGTCTCTCCCCTTGTGTTTACGCCTCACTTCAGCCTCGGTGAGATTTGGTAGTGTGTCGGCGTTCCTCAGGAACAGCCAGGGTCAGCCTGTTGACCCCCTTAGGTTAGGATAGTAGATTTAGGACCTCTGTATTTTCAGCCATTGGCTGTGATGAATAAATAAACCGAAACTTATTTTTATTTTTTTTAAATCGGGATTATCGTATATCAGAATCCCGATAATCCTACTGTGTAACTTAATGTGAAGAATGTAGTCATAATACCTTAACATAACCCGCGACTGGAGTTAGTAGCAGCGTTCTAATAGTTCTAAACAGTCTTCATGTATGGTGGTAGGCCTAAGCGTGTTGAATGTAGCCAGAATTCCTTAACTCAGCACAGCCCTGGGTTGAAGGCCTAGGATGTGTTGTAACAGCGTATCTGTTAACATTTTCCTTGTAGCTTAGCATAAGATTCTGGTCAGAATTCCTTAACACATCCCTGGGTTGGAAGGAGCAGGATAGTAGCAGTGTCTATTAACATTGCCTTTGTAGCCTGGCGTGAAGGGTGTGGTCAGAATTCCTCAGCATAACACATCCCGGTGTTGGATGGAGTTGGGTGTGTAGTAGCAGTGCGTCCAGTAACATTCCTGCACAGCGCGAGTAGCCATACCAGATAACCGACATGAAAATTGCATTAAGGAATGAACGCTGCAGGTCTATACGCCGGCTCCGTTTTCTTTTTCAGTTCGGATGGCCTCTTTTCACTTTGGCTCGCCTCCGGACTTACACCCTTCGCTCCGACGATGTATTTCTCAATTTATTGCTGCCTGAGGACGATTTATTCCGTTTGAGAAGGATGTCTTGTCGTGAAAAGAAAGATTAAGAGGATCGAGAAGTTCATTCTGAGGCGAGTAAATCCATCTGGAGGTAAAACTAAACTAAATAATACATCAGCGTTATGAAGGTAGTTAACGTCTTCCGTTCGGGGGCTTATTAATCTACTCTATTCTGCCTATCTACAGCCGATTTTATTCAGCTTAGCAGACACTTTTTGAACCGGTGGCGTTAGTTATAGTCACCATTATCTCTCTCATTATAGAAGCACTCTCAAAAACTGAATAAAGCCATCTGAAAGCAGCATGAATAAAATAAAAAATTCGTCCTACGTTTTAGCTCGTTAACTTAATGAATCGCACAGTACGTTCTTCATTTAATTATTGCACCTTTGCCACGATTTTGTTCAGTTTTGGCAGACCTTTTGACCTAGAGGGATAAGATATAGCTTACAATGACCCGTTCACTACAGTGAATAACATAGCCTGTGATGCAAAATAACCCTTAAAGATAGCAGCAGTAAAATAAAACTTCGTCCTGCTGAAAGGTGTGGGAGAGCAGGGAGTGTGAGGAAGGGGTAGGGAGTTGTGGAGTAGGTGATATGGGGAGCGGGAGGAGGTGTACGGAAGGAGGGGAGGTGTGAGGAAGGGGATGGAGATGTCTGAGGAGCGGGGAGGTGGTGTGGGGATGATGGTGGCGAAGTGTGAGAAGCAGGGAGGCGGTGTTAGGAGGGGCGAGGTGTCGGGCGGGAAGGGGGAGATGAAGTGGAGAGGGGGAGGTAGGTATGGGGAAGGGGGAGATGGTGCGAGGAGGTGGCGTGGGGAGGGGGGAAGTTGGGTGAGGAGGAGAGGGAGACGTAAGGAAGGGATGGGGTGGTGTGAGAAAATGTGGGGAGGGTGGGAGGTGTAGGGAGGGGTCAGGTTGTGTAGGGAAGCGAGAGGTGGTGTGGGGAAGGGAGAGGAGGTATGGAGAGGCAGGTCTGAGATAAGAGAGAAGTAAACAAGGGGAGAAGGTGAGAGAAAGTAGAGAGTGGGATATAATTATGGGGAAAAGTGGTATAGGGGATTGATGTATGGCTAAGTGGGAAAGGTGTGATGAGGGGGGTGGTAGGTACTGGAAGGGGAAGGAAGGTACTGGGAAGTGGATGTGGTGTGGGGGAAGGAAGGCAGGAGTCTGGGGCAGCGTTGGAATGGCTTGTCCTGTTAGTCTTCGCTCGGTGGTAACTTTTTGCTTGGTACCTGACTGGGCCCGTCCGTCCGCCTCCCCACCCCCCTCCTTCTCTCTCTCTCTCTCTCTCTCTCTCTCTCTCTCTCTCTCTCTCTCTCTCTCTCTCTCTCTCTCTCTCTCTCTCTCTGGTACGGGTAGCTCTTGGTAGGGTAGTGGTAGTGATGGTCGTGGTAGTGATGATGACAGTGACAATAGCTGGGACTGTCGGTGCTGTGGTAGTAATAATGGTCGTGAGTGGTAGTTCCATGGCGATAACGTGATTAGATACTGGTGGTAGTGGTAATTCAAGGCGTTAATGGTAGTGGTGGTAGTAGTTTCAGGTGGTACTGGCAGTGGTAGTGATTGTGACAGTGGTAGTTTAGAGAGGTAGTGGTGATGGTAGTAATTCATGGTTGTAGTGATGGTACCAGTGACAGTCGTGGAAGGAATTATACTGGTAGTGGTTTGAGGGAGCTAGTGGTTGTTGCAGATGGTGGTGGTAGTTACGGTTCATGGTGCTAGCAGTTGTGGTGGTAGTGGTAGTTAGTGGTAAAGGTTGTGACGGTGATGGATGTAGTGGTATTAATAATTGTAGTCCGTAATGGTAGTTTTGGGTGGTAGATGTAATGATGGTGGTTTTGGCATGGGCTGGTTGTGGTAGTGACAGTAGTAGAGAATGTGGAAGTACTGGGGTACGTGGTAGTTGTTAGTGGTAGTGGTAATAGTGGTGGTAGTGGTAGTGGTAATATTGAAGATGATGGTAGTGGTGGTGATGGTAGTGGTGGTGATGGTACTGGTTGTGGTAGTGGTAATATTGAAGATGATGGTAGTGGTGGTGATGGTAGTGGTGGTGATGGTACTGGTTGTGGTAGTGGTAGTGGCGGTGGTGGTATGTGGTTGTGGTAGTGGTAATGCAGTGGTGGTATTGGTGGTGGTAGTGGCAGAGGTAGAAACAGGTCGTGATAGTGGTAATAGCGGTGGTAGTGGTAGTTCATGGTGGTAGTAATAATCCCAGGAGCAGTTTGAAGGTGGTGGTAGAGGTGGTGAGAGTCGTGGTGGAAGTGGTAGTCGTCGTGGTAGCTGCATTGATTGTAATGATGGTGGTGGTAGTTGCAGTAGTGATGGTAGTGACAGGTCATGGTGGAAGTGGTAGTCGTGGTGGTAGTGGCAATGACTGTCATGGTTATAGTGGTAGTTGTAATGGTAGTGGGCTAATAGTCGTGGTGGTAGTGAAAATGATAGTCATGCTGGTAGTGATAGCGACAGTCATGGTGGTAAAGGTAGTGGTAGTGATAGATATTGGTAATGGCAGTCGTAGCGATAGTCATGGTGGTAGTGGCAGTGGTACTCGTGGTAGAAGTGGTAGTGATAGTCGTAATCGTAGTGGTTGCGATAGTCGTAGTGGTAGTGATAGTGGTGGTGATAGTAGTGGTGGTAGTGATAGCAGAAATGATAGTCGCAGTGGTAGTGGTGGGCGTGGCGATTGTGACATTGGTAATGATAGTCGTGGTGGCACTGGTAGTTGGTATGGTAGTATGATAGTCGTTGTGGTAATAGTAGTGATACTCATGGAGGTGGTGGTAGTAGTAATGATGGAGGTAGTGGCAGTGATAGTCGCGGTGGTAGTAGTAGTAGTGGTGGTAACTGTGGTCCTTTCTCCAGTAATTCATATCTTTTAATGACTGCACAATATCATGTTTTTTTTTTTATTCTGATATGTGCGTGTATGTTACTTCAATTCCCAATGAATCAGTTATGTATTAATGATTTAATTTGTATTCATGAGTTTTTTTTCTGACTGGTCTCCATAACCTGATATTTTGCATTTATTTTTTTTTTTGTCCCTCGCCATCCCACAAATACCCCATTTTCTCTAATTGTTTATTCATGGATTTCAAATATCACGTACTAGTTAAAGATCATACCGTATCTGACTTCCTGTACAGTGCAACATGCCATCTCATCATCGTCACCACCATCATCATCTTCATCATCGTTATCTAATGTTCTCTGTTTATAAGGGATAGGGGTATACAGAACAAGCCTGATAAATAGGAGGTAGGAATTTGAGTAGAAAGGAAGTCTTCGGTACGATATCTGACTCTTTTCACATGGCGAGGATGGTACGAGGATGCTTGCAACACAGATGCTTCGGTACCTTTGAGTAGATTCTGTGATATGCAAGGTGTACATGGTTAGTATACTCTCTCAGACTCCAGTGCATTATGCAAGGTAATTGTCAGTAGCGACTAGGAGCACGGCAATAGGTTCGTTTCGCAGCTGCTACTTGTTAGACTCTTACAAACACCTTCACAAGTTGGGGCTTCACGACTGCTGCTCTCAACTTAGGAGTCACAGTTGCTTCTCTCAAGTGAGGGGTTACAGTTGCAGCTCTCAAGTTAGGGGTCACAGTTGCTGCTGTTTGTCCTGATTCTAACACCTGCTGTTCTCTCAAGTTGGGTTTCACAGTTGCTACTGTTTGTTCCAACCTGTACCTGCTCCCCTTTTAAGTACAGGTATCAGTTTCTTAGTAGCTTTCCGTGCCGCTGTTGGTAAGCGTCGTTATTATATTTCAGCTGGGTTGGGGAGCTGGCAGGCCAACAAAACGACGACTGTGAAAGTGACTATTGTGGTCTTCATCATAGTTATCCATGCTGGGGACTGACGTTGTTAGAATATGTACGGCAGTGCTGTGAAATCGCCTGAGTGTTACGAATAACTAACTAATATTGATAGTACTACTGATAATGGGTACTGAGAAAGAGATTGTTCTTTAGAGCTCCAGCAATACTCTGACGTCTTATTTAACTTCATCAGCTAAAGGACGTCATTTATATTTTGATCTTGTTTCCTGTAAACGTTTTTATTCAAATAAAGGGAGACTCTTCGAACTGGAAGGGTTGGATATAGCCTTCATTATTGGATCCTCTCGCGAGCAGAGTCAAATCGTCTATGAAAGCAGGAGAGAAGTATAAAAGACTACGAAGATTTCTCTCAACTGAACGAAATTGTGTAGTGTTAGCATAAATAAGATTCCCTGAAGGATCAGCAGCGAAAAAAAAAAAATGATTACTGGAGATAGTATTTGAAGTCTTTTTTGTGGTGTAATCACTCTGTCACACCAAACTTCTGTAATTTGCTTATATTTAATTCCCAAGTACACCAATCCCATCAAAAGTGTAAATCTATTTCTGCTACCGGTGGATGATTTCATTATCCTCTCCCTTTCTTTTAATTCTTGCTACCACCAGGCGACTCCACTCAGCTTACGAATGACTTATCGGACTAGAGGGATTAGATACAGCCGCCGTTAACCGGGGCAATACACTAGGTCTCTCTTAAGCTGTATAAAGTTGTCTGGAGTTGGCAGGAAAATAAGATAAAAAGATACTCGCGTTACTAAGTAAAGTATATTTTTTTTTACCGTCGGGTGACTTTATGACACTGGTACCTCAACCGGAAAGGGCTAATAAGGGAACGCGACCTCGCCCATGGACCGCACTCGGGTAAATGCGTCCCAAGTGGAGTGGTGCGAGTTGGGGAGGAAGGAGGCAGCATCGGTGTCGTGTCGCTCCGGCAAGTCATCGGAAACGCATAAATCTCACTGAGGCTCGTAGCCTCGTCCACACCTGCCACACCACCACCACCACCACCACCACACATGCCTGTCACACCACCACCATCACTCACACTACCTCCCACGCCACACCTGCCTGTCACACTACCATTACCACCCACACTACCTTCCACGCCACACATGCCACTCCACCACCACCATCCACACTACCTCTCACGCCACACCTGCCACACCACCACCACCACCATCCACACCATCCCTCACGCAACACTTGTCACACCACCACCATCACCATCCACACTACCTCTCACGCCACACCACCACCATCATCCACATTACCTCTCACGCCACACCACCGACACCATCCACATTACCTCTCACGCCACACCTGTCACGCACACCACCACCACCTACACTACCACACTCTCCACAACATACAACCACCACATACACTGTCGCACTCTCCACACCTCCCCCCTCCCCCTCACACACACACCACCACCACCCACTCGCCCACAGTATCTTTTCCCTCCACATCTGCTGCACACCTTCCCACCTGCCACATTACCTCTTCCACTACACCTGCCATTCTACGTCTTCCACCACAACTGTCACATTAGTTCTTCCACCACACCTGCCACACTACCTCTTCCACACACCTGCCACACTGGCTTGTCCACCACACCTAGCTCTTCTACCACAACTACCACTCCACCATTACTCCGGCCTATCCACACCTGCCACACCGCCACCACCCCAGCCTTTGCACACTGCCACACCACCACCACCACCCCAGCCTCTGCACACCTGCCACACCACCACCACCCCAGCCTCTGCACACCTGCCACACCACCACCACCACCCCTGCCTCTTCACACTTGCCACACCACCACCACCACCACCCCTGCCTCTTCACACTTGCCACACCACCACCTGCCCTCCTTGCCCACATCTTATTGATTGCTTGAATTCGAAGTGAATTCGAAGTATAAGAGAGAGAGAGAGAGAGAGAGAGAAACGCAGATTACATTAACGGTTCTGAAACAAGGGCCTCGCGACCCTATCGGGACGCTCAGCAATTGTCCAGATTAGAGCTGTCAGTGAACTATGTTTCGCTTTGGAGGACATGCTTTGCGGTCCTATCGGGCCGTAACGCACTCGTGAAAATAAGATCCGTTTCTGGATACTACCACTACCAAAGCTACCAATGCCACCATCATCTTCACAGCTACCACTACCATCACTACCACCATCACAGCAGCCATCACTATTATCATCACAGCTGCCACAACTACCACCACTACCACCACCACCACCACTGTCTGCCGATTAAATTCGTCTGTTCGTAGCATTAGTAATGTAACAGACATCGGAATGTAAAATGTACAACCCTACACTTCTCTCTCTCTCTCTCTCTCTCTCTCTCTCTCTCTTTCTATGTGTGCAAAGACGTATGAAATTCCGCCGCGTCTTCCACACTGACACACCGTGACATCAATGGGGACAATACCAAGAGGCCAAAACACCCCTCGTGAAAATATCAACCGACATGAAAACTGAAACTTGCCCATGTGGGACCCAGTTTCAACCATCCTGCCAAGTTTCATCAAATCCTTTTTCCAGTTTTGGCAACACACACACACACACACACACACACACACACACACACACACACACACACACACACACACACACACACACACACACACACACACACACACACACACACACACACACACACACACACACACACACACACACACACACACACACACACACACACACACACACACACACACACACACACACACACACACACACACACACACACACACGCCCAAAAGCACAGGATTATAGTAGATAATGGTACAGCCTAAAGCACAGAAGTCCTCAGAGAATACATTCTGTATAAAGAAAAATAATTTTTAGGCAGTAAGTTGATTTTTTCGTATGTAACTAATTTTGAACATAAGTTATGACATTCCTTCCCTGACGCCCGAAAGTACATCAGTATAGATATGCCGTATGCATGGCTGGCTGACACAATGTAACTGAGCCTGTCATTCAGTAACTCAGTAACTCAGTGACATTAGCGTGTTTATACCTGAACTTCTTCACAGTGAACGGACCAGTCTTTTAACCACCACTTCCTGCATTTACACCTTCAACCCAACTGCAACGTTTTTATTATTTCAGCGTGCAAGAAGGCTATCAGACATGTAGCAGGGCGTGGACACCTATATCATGCACAGCACCAAAATTGTGGTATTTAGAGGTCTTTTAAAATTACCACGGGCCTACACATAGCGCTAGAAAGCTTATGGACAAGTAGTATGGTTTGCTTAAGGGGATCTTCTTACAATTCGCTACCATATTCCTGAAAATAAAACAAAAAAAGTGCCGAATTCAGCACTAAAGCTGAGTTGCCTCGGAAATTATTAAAGCTGCCGTGGACCTACACACATCCTTGGAAAGCCTATGGGCGGCTTTTCTCAAAATTCGCCACCATACTGCTAAAAAGGGCATCAAAGCGCCAGATTCAGGATGAAACCTGAAGCTATGGCGGACCTACGCACATCGTTGGAAAGCTAAAACAGCATTAGAAAGCTTGATTGCTCGAACACGTTCTACACTTTCAAGTAAGGACGCATATAACTTCATTTTATTATTGTTGCTGGCTAAAACTAACCCATCCCTAATGAAATGTCTCTCTTGAACTGAGAAGAGTCGTCTGGCGAGAGCTTAAGGTGGAGACTGACGCCTCGATACGCTGCTTCGTAACTTACACCTTCGAGCCTATGGCGGGTTATTCAACCACTACCATGTGATACAAGGCTACTGCATCATCCAGGTTACCATCTGAACCTCCCTTAGGAATCGAACACTGGCGCAATCCAACCGACAGCCACTCGACCACCGTGGCTAAGCGGGTTTGTCACTGTCTTCTTGAAAATAATAAACAAGCAGTTATATACACTACTACATAATAAACAAAGAGTTATATACACTAATACAGCTTACGAAGGCTTCTTAGTGGAGTCCGAGCAGGCCAGTTCACCATGAGAGAGAGAGAGAGAGAGAGCAAGAAGCCACCACCACGATCATAAGGCCCACTCGATTACCGCCTCGAGGTGAAATTCCGCACATGCATACCAGTTTCTTTGGCTGGGGCGTCCTCTTTTTTTCCTTCCCCCCTTTTTTTTCTTTGTAGTCATGGCGATATTCGAGTGCGTTCTGTAGTCATGGTAGCCTATTGGAGTGCGTTTTGTAGTCATGGTAGCTTGTTGGAGCGCGTTTTGTAGTCATGGTAGCTTGTTGGAGTGCGTTTTGTAGTCATGGTTGCTTGTTGGAGTGCGTTTAGTTGTCGTGGTGGCTTTTAGAGTGTATATTGTAGTGATGACATGTTGCTGTGCGTTTTGCGGGCTAGACTGGTGCGTTTGTGTGTTTCACTGTATAGGCTGTATATTGAAGCACGTTCCGTAATCTTGGCGGTATACTGAGGCACGTCTCGTAGTCACGGGCGCCATACTAAACTACGCTTCTTTGTTAAGGAGTGCCTTTGTTAGTCTAGGCGGCATGTTGACGTGCGTTTTGATGATTAGTTTGCATACTGGAGAACGCTTCGTAGTCATGGTGTACTTTTAGGGTGGGCTTACTGGTATGTTAAGTATACTGAGGGACATTCTTCGTTCTGTGGCATACTGAAGTGTGTTTCGTAACCCTCACATCCCGCAACACAGCGTTACCATCAAGCCCAACAAAACACCACGCAAACAATGCCACACTCAGCACAGGCATAGAAAAAGCATCATTAATACTAACTTCATGACGAGTGGGTAAGTGCATCACACACACACACACACACACACACACACACACACACACACACACACACACACACACACACACACACACACACACACACACACACACACACACACACACACACACACACACACACACACACACACACACACACACACACACACACACACACACACACACACACACACACACACACACACACACAAAGCAACCTAACACAGTACAAGGTCCATCATAATACAATATGGCAAAGCACAGCACAACACAGTACAATACACAAAACACAGAGCACAACACAACACACTGTACCCCAAAGCGCCCCAATACACACACAAAACATTGCAACCATCACTACAGGCACAGAGAGGGTATTACCTACATTAACCCCACACAGACTGGGGACTGTTTCTGTCGGGTACCAGTGTGTAGCAAGCCTATCACCCTCTAACAAAACCAAACAAGCACAAATACACCGCAACACACCCAACCACATCACACCACGGTATACCACACCATATCGCAGTTCACCACAGCAAACCGCAACGCACCACATCCCACACCACATCCAAAGCACAGCTTACAATACCGCACTACACCACAACCAACACCACACCACGGCACAGCACACCACACCACAACCAACACCACAACCAACACCACACTACGGCACAGCACACCACACCACAACCAACACCACGGCACAGCACACCACACCACAACCAACACCACATCACGGCACAGCACACCACACCACAGCCGACACCCACAGGACAATACACCCCACCACAACACACACTACACCACACCACAGCCGACACCCACAGGACAATACACCCCACCACAACACACACTACACCACACCACACCACACCACACCACATAACACAAAATACAATACCATACCATGCTATACCATTTCGTACCGCGCCATACCATACCATACCTACAACACCACAGTATACCATAGCACACCATAACCCACAGCGCACCACATCTGCAATTAGCCACACCCCAGCACCACACATAAACCACTTTAACCATAACTAGCCACAGTACCATTAACACTACCCTCACGTCAATTGGGTAAAAGTGCGGATGTAATGTTAGGTCATGTTTACGACTTAACTAGTACAGGTGACTACCATCATTACGGTGGACATTAACACCCTGGAACACAGCACAGCACCTACACACCACAAAATAACACGCCTCAACTCACCACGACACACACCACTCACAAACCATTCCAGTCATTAGTATGGACAAGACAGATTATCACCCCGTCAAATGGATTAGAATAAGCCAGTAATGTTTAATAATGTTTACGACCCCAGTATTAAAAGTGACTATACGCCATTGCAGTGGACATAACACCCTCAACCTCGTGCCTTCCTTGTTGCCGTCCTCAGGTGCTGAATTTTATCGCATGTTTCACGAGCACATAACCTTGTCCATTATCATTATTAGGGGTGGCGCCAACAGCTTTCATTATCTGCCTTTTGTGTGTTTACATACTTTATTTAGCGCACCAAGCTCATTATAGGGAAAAACTATGGACTCATCTAATCACTTAGATGGCTTTAGCAACGAGGCTGAAAAAATGGACAAGTCTTTTTGATTTCGACAAGAGGAGAATGTGAGGCATGGCGATTTCAACAAGTGTGTGTGTGTGTGTGATCACTATAATCATTATTTTTTAACTCCACTCATTCATAGGTAACTTGTCATGTGGCCATTTATGAGGCGATAAATTCACGATAATGCTCGGGTATTGACAGGCTTTCACGAATATGCGAGGAAGTGTATGCTTTGTGTATTTTTTAATGATGACAGCGGTCGTTAATTTTCAATTCACTCAGACTTAGGCAACTTGCCATGTGGACATTTGTGCCTCGGTGAAGTCACATCAATGCAGTGTTATTATCAGACTGGCAGCAGTGTCGTGGGTCCTAGTCAAGTTAGAAATACCAAAGGAAGGCCCTGCAGTACCAGTGGAAGTAGTAGTAGTTGTAGTAGTAGTAGTTTTTGTTGTTGTTGTTGTTGTTGACGTTGTTGTGTAGCCCCAGGTTCATCTGCCGGTGGACTGCAGGCTGAAGCTGCCGTTCTGTGGCAGTCCACCAACACATTTTCGGGGGATAGGGAGTGAGGCGTCCTCTTTCCAGCACCCAGCCGGCATCAGTAAGACTATAGATCACAAAACTCGTCACTGGTCTTGTCATCTTGTTATGCAGTATATCTTTTCCTTATGCTGGCCTACTTTTTATCAGTACCTAAAAGATAGTACCGTATTTCTCGCTGGCTTCGATTTCGTAAGGCTTTTTCCTCGGCGACTGATTTTGACATTACACCTAATAGTGTTCTGTGTGTTTATACTGCAAATTAAAGAAATATAAGAACATACAAGTCAGTACTAAGGTGTAATATGCAAAATAAGTAGCTGAGGAAAAAGAGCTAAGAAGTGTCCTATGCAAATGAGAATAGAGGTCACAGTGCCAGTAATTCGGTACCTCGGAAGTGTACAGGGATTACTGGCCCGGGGTGTACATTGCTCTGTGGATCGTTTTCTATTTATTTTGAGGAATAATAACACCTCCTCAGCGATTTATTCTGCTCATCACATCTCATTATCCCCTTCCATGTTACCGATGCAGAGTCGGTACTAAAAACAAAGAAGAGTATCAGAGTTTAAGAGGCATAATAAATTGCTAAGAAAAGTGTGCGACGAACCCTAAAATGCTAGTTTATGTAGGAGCTTATTAAAAAAAATAAAATAGTGACTGGCGACGCTGCAGATGAATCACTGGAGCTGGGTAGCCTCTTTACTACGATGGCGCCTGTTTGTAGATTTTTTTTTTTTCTACTGTCTGAAGATTTTGTAGCTCTCTAGTAATGAAGCGAATTATACGGAAGGCTATCTAACACTCTCCACCCCAAAAGTCTATCCACTGCTGATGAAAGGGTTAAGTCGCTCGTGCTGGATATTGGCATTCATACAGCGGGAAAAGTTTAGTGGTATAAGGAATCAGCGGCATCTCCGGGTGTCTGTACGGCCTGCGATTAGTGTCTGTACTGACTGTGGATACGGTAGATTTTTATAGCGGAATTTAACCCACTGATACTTCGACCACTATATGTTCCTTTACGTCACTGAAATATATAGTCTTGGTCAATAATTTGCCAGATATTCCACCACCTCTTCGTACTGCCCTCTCTTGGCTGATTTTCCTTACCTAAGAGAGGCTTGACATGTTTCTTTGACCACAGGTGACTCTCTGATATGATCCGTCAGGGAGGAACGTAACAGATATGTCTTAAGTGTGAAGCAGATGCAGTGGATTACAGGAAAAACTTATGAACCTGACATAGTATCTGCGTTCAGTGGTCAGAGGTTTTGTGTACAGCAGTGTGCCTTGCCCTTTGTACATTTTTGGTCATTTGTGCGAATAAAGAGCTGTGATGTAGTGGTCCTTTATGAGAAGAATTTATGTGTGTGTGTGTGTGTGTGTGTGTGTGTGTGTGTGTGTGTGTGTGTGTGTGTGTGTGTGTGTGTGTGTGTGTGTGTGTGTGTCAGGATAAATGATTGAGTTGTATGATGCACTGAAAATGCAAATATTAGCCTATATTACTGCATCGGACAGACACATAAGATTTTGATATACAGTGCTGTTAGAGCTCATATCTGTAGGAGTCGATACTCGCCAAAGTGTCACCTCCATCAACAAACTGCTGATCCTGCTATTTTTTTATAAGATGCGACCTACCGGACCTGAGTTGGCCAGGTGTAGGCAGTCTGACCACGACAGGTGCTGAGGGCTGCTGTAAACCGAGGCACTGCTAGGGTTTCACCAGGCGGCTTACCGTCTGCACGCTCATTTTATTCGTCTGTTTCTGGGTCATGTTGTAAGTCGAATTGGGGATTTAGTAACGTATCATCCTCAGCGATTTGTTTTGGAATTGCATCTTCATCTTGCATGTTACTGAGGCTCGCTATGCCGATATTTTAAGCGATATAATATACAAGAAAACGTTATGGTGTAATATGCTAAGTACACAGCCAAGAAAGAGATGTTACAAACTCCCTACATAAGTTGAAAATCTGCAACATGTTTCTCTCTCCAAAGAATATGAACAGAAAGAGAGCCTGAATGTAGATCTGTTCGATTCAAAATGCCCACACACATTGCACTTTAAACACTGGAGGTCATTTACAAAGGGAAGGACAGATTGAGGAAGATAGTCCCAGAGTTGATCAGTCGCATACATGGAAGAATGGAGAGTACCGATTAACTCCTGTGTGAGAAATCTGGAATGAAACAAGCTGTGTATCTTCTCTGTGTAGCTCCATATCGATTTTGGCAGGAGTGAGGCAATATAAAACATAGGAGAAATAACGTGAAACATGGAGGAAACAACGTGAAACAGAGCAGAAACAACATGAAACCTGGCAGAAGTGGTGAGGGTTGTGTGGGAGGTCATTCAACGTTGCCAGGTGTCCTTGAGAACAGTGACGGAGGGATTCCGCCTGCCTGCCTTGCCTGCCACTGCTGGCCGGGAAGACTACACCTCGCACCAACAACACTAAACACAACAACAGCATTTTTATCTACAACAAAAACAACATTAACAACAACAAGTCTTCGCACCACCAACAACAGCAGCCGCAGGACTTTGCACTAACAATACCAAACACAGCAACATCAGCAATAACAACGACGACAACAAGAACACCTGGCACCAACCACACAATAGCAGTAACGGCAACGTACCACCACCATCACAGCCACCACCACCACCACCACCACTACCATCACCACTACCATCACCACAACCATCAACACCACCACCACCACCACCACCACCACCACCACAACCACCACCACAACCACCACCAGCACCACCACCACCACTACCATCACCACAACCATCAACACCACCACCACCACCACTACCATCACCACAACCATCAACACCACCACCACCACCACCACCACCACCACCACCACCACCACCACTACCATCACCACAACCATCAACACCACCACCACCACCACAACCACCACCACCACCACCACCACTACCATCACCACAACCATCAACACCACCACCACCACCACCACAACCACCACCACCACTACCATCACCACAACCATCAACACCACCACCACCACCACCACCACCACCACAACCACCACCAGCACTGCCACCAGCAACAACAATAACACGTCGCACTGAAAAAAAAAAAGTGCACATCAACAACAACGTAGAACAACAGCAGCAACGACGACGACAACAACAACAAGATTAGTCAGCGTCAACAGATCAACAGCTACAACTCATTTACAACAACAACCTGCATCACACACCACCCTGCAGCCAAAAAATCTGCCACAACTTACCAACAGTATCTCAAACCATCACCAACACCAACACCAACAACAACAACCACGACATCAACGACAGTTGCACTACCGATGTTAACAGACCAAGAACAAAAATCAACAACAGTAATCAACATATTAACAATACAAGCAACCCCTCTTCTCACATTAAGTGACCCAAATCTCAACAATGACATCAACATCATATCACTTTCTCAAGATCAGCAACAATAACTAGCATGTTATCAGAACGAAACAATATCAACGCCTTATAACATCAAATCAATACCTTATATATACGATACCGAACATCTCAGTAGCAACAACAACAGCAACAAACAACCAACATCAGCACGGCATAAACACCTTGCAGCAACACCAACCAAACAACCAAACAGCATCAAGAACCACAATGCCACCACCACCTTGCTTCAACAGGGCATCAACAGCAGCATCTCACACCGTCAACAACAATAACATCTTGCAACAGCTTAATAAGAGCGGCGAGAAACACGGCGCCTTGGAAAAATGCACCTTCACAGTAACAAGAGGCGATAAACAACAACAGGAACCACGCCATGCCATAAGAAGAAAAATAACAGTGGCAACAACAGCCCACAACAACAACAACAACAACAGCAACAACGGCAATAACAACAGCAACGACAGCAATAACAGCAGCAACGACAATAACAACAGCAACAACGGCAATCACATCAGCAATAACAACAGCAACAACGGCAATAACAACAGCAATAACAGCAACAATAACAACAACAACACTTTCCCAGAACATCAGTCTTTATCATCAAAAACAAATAAACCAACCAACCAACAAACACTGGCCACAACAGCACTGAATCTCCACACCAAGAATAGCAAGTGCAGCAAGAACAGCAAGGAACAGCCACACCCTCATCGCCACCACCTCGCAACAAAAGAGAGAGAGAGAGAGAGAGAGAAAACTCCATCCCGAAAGTAACAAGAGCAATAACACTTTCTGACAGCAGTAACAACAGTACTTCAACACCAACAACAACAACACATTCTCATAAAACCATTTGAAATTGCTTCAGCAGCTGCAAAACTGTGCAACTTAATTAAATGAATATAAAAATAAATAAGTCTAGAGTCACAAGAGCTCTAAGAAATTAGTCTCACGTCAGATTAAAGAATAAATTAAGCAATAAAAACTCGACAATATCCTGCTAATTACTTAAAGAAAAATTGAAAAGAAACATACGTTAGAAATACAAATTACAAAATATGTTCCATGAAAGAATGTAGGTTCCAATAAAAACTAGATATTGCCCAATTAAATACAGCTTACAGAAAAGAACGAAACCTTGACAGAGAACAGAAACCAAGCACATACTACACATACACACGCAGGGACGCACGCGAACCCCCCCCCCTCTCTCTCTCTCACACACACACACACACACACACACACACACACACACACACACACACACACACACACACACACACACACACACACACACACACACACACACACACACACACAGATTTGCTCCAACTACAGTATACTCTAGTTCACGGCTAAGATATCCGCAGGACCCTTGTGTTAAATGAGCATGGATCTCTCTCCCTCCCTCTTCTCTCCTCTCTACCCCCTCCCTCTCCCTACCCGTCTCCCCTCCCTACCCCTCTCCCTTTCCCTCTCCCTCTCCTTCTCTCCCCTCCCTCACTCTTGTCCTCTCTCCTCCCGCCCTTCTTGCTTACACAGGTGAGATCCCCCCCCCCCTCCGTGAATGCGTATGCCCTACCACGTCCCTGAAAACTGTGTTGACTTGTGTGGTACCGGATGGTTTGGGAAGGTTTCGAGTTTCTGATCAAGTCGGGTGGTATTTGGAGCATGTACCAGGACGCGGGGAGTTTCTCTTACACTTTATGCAGCGATGAGGGGTTGATGCTTGGTTGTTAAGCGCTGGAGATTTCGTTGAGCACCTCTTTCTGCGAGTCATTCTTCTTCACATTACACCTCATTATATGTTGTTGGTGCAAAGTATATCCGTACCAAAAATATGCAGATAATATGAGAGAATATCAGCGTTTGGAAGGCTTAATGGATCTGCATGATAAAAGTGCTACAAAATTCACAGTGCTCCTTAGAATACGACCTCCCGTTACACTGTACGGGGAGGCGATGGGTGGATTGTTGTTTGAAAGTCGTTTTTTTTTTTTTTTTTTTTTTTTTATGTATACAATTAATGCTTGTTATTTTTACGCAGAGATCAAGCTGGCTGAATGAATTTTGAATGGAGAAGTAGATGACAGGGGTTTCGTTCCCCCTCCTTTCCCTCCCCCCCTCTTTTTTTTTTCCTTGACAGTCGTCGAATTGGCTGTCTGTTGCTACGTGTGGGAATGTGTAACTGTCATGTGCAGCCAGGAATCCTGGGGTTTGATTGGTGAATGAATGGGTGTGGCCCACTTCACTGGCCATGCTGTTGATTAGTTCTTCCACTATCGTACTGTTTCCTTTTCCTGCCATTCTGTGCCCTACCTCACCCCAACTGTAGGTGGGAAAAAGATGTGTGATGATTTTTAACTACCTTGCTACGATGATGGCTTATTGCATTTTATTTTTTTATCCTCGTCACTAGCAAGATGTGCCAGACTGAAGATGTACGATATTTTATTTGTGGTATCAACAGACGATTGGACTGAACTTTAAAAGTATCCCTATTAGTGATGATATTCATGACCACCACATGTACCCCGTCCTGTTCAAAAAGTCTCTTAAAACCGAATAAGGTCGTCTAGAAGTAATCAGGAACAGGCTTTGAAATATATCATCGGACTGAAGGGATTAAAATCAACGTATTAAAAGCTCCTCGCTAGGATGTTAAACTCGCGCTTGTGAAGTGAGAGCGGGTATAATGTTTTGGGCGGAGCGCGTGTATGGTAACGATATAAAGTTTTTTTTCTATATTTAACCAAACTTGATAGAAGGTTGAGGGTCAGCCAGTGAATGAGCCAATTGTTTTCTACAATAATTGGCCAAAAGCCTAGGTCGCAAGGCTGGGCCAAACGTCGACCTATTAAAAACAACTTTGAAAGTTTTTTCCAATTTAGACCAAACTTGAGGGAAGATCTGAGGTAAGGGAAGAACGAAGTTCAGTCGTGAGAAGGGCTTAGCAACTTGAGACAGAGAGAGAGAGACAGAGAGAGAGAGGGAGCGAGAGCGAGACAGAGACTTGTTAATATTTCCAAGACAAATAAAAATAGTCCCATACTATTCTTTACCTCTCCTGTCACTACATGACAAATGGGAAGCTACTCCAAGATATAAAAACCGCTCGTCCATAAGTCTCATAATATATATAACTTCTCTACAAGTAAATACAAAGTCTTTTATGACATTTAGTCTTTATGACAGTCTAAGGCAAAGGCCACAGAGCAAAAAGTCAAATTTGGACCCCCCCCCCCGAGAGTGCGTGCGTGCGTGTGGGTGGGTGGGTGGGTGGGTGAGTGAACAAAATCTCTCAAACAGGTTTGATCCGATTTTAAGCCGACTTGGAAGTGGTGAGGGTCAGGCGAGAATTAAGCTTATTGTTGTTTAGAACAAAAGACCAAAAGTCAGGGTCACAGGGCTTGGTGAACTTGAACAGATCTGATTTGATTTGAACCAGGTATGTTGAAAGGATTAAGGATCACACAAGAACGAAGGGTTTCAGCTTTGAGAACAACCAGTCAAAGGTCAGGGTGGTCATGAACACCAAAGTTTGACTCATGTGTCTGTGGGTGAATAATATAACTAAAACAGTTTTGATCTAATACGAATCAAACTTATCAGATGAGTTGACGATCACCCAAGAGGCTGATCTATTGTTTTTTAGAACAATAGCATGAAAGGCAGGTCACATAGCATGGTCAGCGTAAAGGTTTTATCCGATGTAAGCTGAGCTATGTGGAAGAGGAGATAGATTCGATTTTGAGAACAATCAGTCCAAGATCAGAGTTGCAGGGGAAAGTTAAGAGTCAAGGTTACTGGGCAAAGGCAGCTCAAACAGTTCTGATCTGATGTGGGCCGAAGTTTGTGGAAGGGGAAAGGATTATGCAGGAATGAAGTATATAGGTTTTAAGAGCAACAAAAAATATTCGTCTCTTAAACTAGTTGGTGGCCACGAGTGTTGGACTCTTCGAGTGTTCCTTCATTTACAATTTTTTCTGCTAGACATTTTGCTTCGGCGTCAGAGGGAGCTCTCGTTTTGAAGGTTAACAGAGGAACTGTAAGGTAGGAGGTGTAACAAGAGCAACATTGTATCAGCATTATACAACAACAACAACAACAGTAGCAGAAATAGCAGTACGAGCAACAGCAGTAACAGCAACAACAACAACAACACTTTTTAACAACACCAGACAACAACAGCAACAACACTTTCTCATCACCACCAAAGGCAGTGATACTTTCCCACAACAACAATACTTCCAATGTTGAATAATATTGTCTGGCGGTGACACAGACAGAATATTTCATGGAACGACAGAAAGGGATATGGTGTAACTTTTATTTTCAGCAGACGGAACTGGGCCACGTTTATAACATGAATACTCAGCCGTGACTGCATGAAATTTGATGAACCTTAGTGATGAGGTAGAAATGTCTCCTTGGTTACTAGTCAGATCATCCCTTCTATCCGATCACAACCTTATCACCTTAACCTGTCCTATCGCTCAAGTACGACCTGTGGACCCTCCAAAGAAACGTCGTCTGTGGCACTTTGGAGCTGCGGATTGGGAGGCCCTCAGGCAGTACTTCTTTGATTTTCCATGGAATGATTATTGCTTCCATGGCCGGGAGCCATCTGAGTGTGCCTTGCGCATTACGGAGGTTATTCTCTCAGGCATGGAAGCATACATTCCTTTCTCATATCCTCTGACTAATGCAAGAAAGCCTTGGTTTAATCACGCGTGGTCTAATGCTGTCCGCAACAAGGAGAGGACCTATAAAAGGCACCGGAGCTAACCCACCCCTGAATCACATCTTTTGTACGTTTCTGCCCAGAATCGTGCTAAGTCTGTTCTTCGCTCTTCTAAAAATAATTTCATCCGTACTAAATGCACTCAGCTCAACAACTTGAATTCTTCCCGCTCCTTCTGGCACCTTGCCAAAAACCTTTCTAACAACTTTACCTCATCATCCTTCCCTCCTCTTTTCTACTCTGATGGCTCTGTAGCTATTTCTTCTACTGATAAAGCAGATCTCTTCGCTCAAACTTTCTCCTCCAATTCCATCTTAGACGATTCCGGTGCTGTTCCTCCATCACTTCCCCCCTCTGACTTCCTCATGGCTGACATTAAAATTTCTTCAGCTGATGTATTTTCTGCCATCAAAGGACTCAATACTAATAAGGCATATGGGCCTGATGGAGTCCCTCCTGTTGTTCCCAAGAACTGTGCTTCTGTGCTTACACCCTGCCTAGGCAAACTCTTTCGCCTTTGTCTATCAACTTGTACCTTTCCTTCTTGCTGGAAGTTTGCTCTCATTCAGGCAGTTCCAAAGAAGGGTGACCATTCCCAACCCTCTAACTATCGTCCAACTCCTTTAACATCCTGTACCAAAAGTTTTTGAGTCAATTCTTAATAGAAATATTTTAAAGCATCTTTCCAATCACAACCTTCTTTCTGATCGTCAGTATGGGTCCCGTCAGGGACGCTCCACTGGCGATCTTCTCACCTACCTTTCATACTCCTGGTCATCTTCCTTTCGGGACTTTGGCGAAAGCTTTGCCATTGCACTTGACATCTCAAAGGCTTTCGATCGAGTCTGGCATAAATCTTTAATTTCCAAACAGCCCTCTTACGGTTTCTATCCTTCTATCCATGCCTTCATCTCTAGCTTCCTTTCTGGTCGTTCTATAGCCGCTGTTGTAGATGGCCATTTGTTCTTCTCCTGGATCTATTAACAGCGGTGTTCCTTAGGGCTCTGTCCTTTCACCAACTCTCTTCCTTTTATTCATCAATGACCTTCTAAGCCGTACATCTAACCCTATCCACTCATACGGTGATGACTTCACCCTTCACCTTTCCATTCGGTTCCCGCAACGTCAATCTCAGCAGGTGCTTCAACAAACAAGAGATGAGGCTATGGCACACCTAATATCTGACTTGGCTCGTATCTCTGACTGGGGTAAAAATAATCTGGTTGTTTTTAATGCATCAAAGACTCAGTTTTTACACCTATCTACCTGACAAAATCTTCCACAGGTGTACCCACTAATGTTTAATAATATTCAGCTTAATCCTGCATCATCCTTGAACATGCATGGGGTTTCATTTACTCGGGACTTATCTTGGAAAGATCATATTACATCTCTTGTAAAATCTGCTTCCAAGAGATTAGGTGTGCTAAGCCGACTCCATTCCTTCTTTACCCCTGCACAATTGTTGACTCTATACAGGGGTTTTATTCGTCCCTGTTTAGAGTACAACTCTCATGTGTGGGGAGGCTCCCCACATACAGCTCTTCTCAATAGGGTGGAGTCAAAGGCTTTTCGTCTCATTAACTCTCCTCATCTTACTGACTCCCTTCGACCTCTGTCTCTTCGTCGCACTGTTGCATTTTTATCTCTTTTCTGTTGCTACTTCAATGGTCACTGCTCCTCTGAACTGTCTGCATGCATTCCTCCACCTCTACAACAGGTGCATAGCACCCGTCTAGCAGCAAACTCTCATCCCCTTTCTGTCCAACTCTCTAATGCAAGAGTTAACCGTTACTCCCAGTCCTTCATTTATGCAACAGGTCAACTCTGGAACTGTCTCCCTCTGTCTGTATTTCCTGCTTCCTATGACCTCCAGTATTTCAAACGCAGTGTGTCCAGGCATCTCGAAGTGATCGGACCTTGAATTTGGCTTCCTCTTGTATTTTGTTTTTCTCTTGGAAGGAACAGTAATTGCGGGCTCGCGGCCTTTGGTTCCTTCTTCCTCGCATTAAAAAAAAAGATCTGGCAACACCTAGCCCGCGACTGGCTACAGGGGGTTAGGAATCTTTGCCAGATTAAAGTAAATGTGCTACAGACACAACATAGACCCCCGCCTTTACCTACAGTAGAGTAGAACACAGAGCACACCTGGACCCACTGCATTGTACCCTAAGTGGAAAGAGGTAATGGTTAGAGCTCTCTTGGGAGTCTCTTTACAGTAAGGTTGGAATTGGACGGCCAGATTCTACGGCGCATCGGAGGCTTCGTTTCACCTCCTCCTTGGCGATTTATATTGCATATTACACCACAACGTTCTCTTGGGATATCCTTTTATTATAGACACTGTGTGCATCGGTAACGTAAAAGAGGATAATGAAACGTAACATGCAGAATAAACCGTTCAAGAAGATGTGTTACGAGGTCTCCAAAACTACTTAGTATACGGGCCATATTCTGATGCAGATTGTCTGATCGTTTATGTCGGATCAGAATCGGAATAGGAACACTCCGTATCAGTAACCACTCTCAGGCCATTCCGTCTCTCAGTGTTGGAAGTGGTGCAAGTGTCGGAAGTGGTGCAAGTGCCAGACGTGGTGAAGGTTACGGTGAAAACAATTATGCCCAGAACATGTTACACCTTTACCTCTTTTTTATCGCTACTTCAAAGGTCACTGCTCTTCTGAAGTGTCTCATCCCTCTTCCATTACGCCTGGCTCGTTACACCCGTCTGGCAACACACTCCCACGCCTTTTTTTGTTTGTCCAGCTTTCTTATGCAAGAGTTACCGGTAACCGATATTCTCAGTCATTTATGTATGACACAGGTCAACTCTAGAAAAAACAGTCTGTCTGTCTGTCTGTCTGTCTGTCTGTCTGTCTGTCTGTCTGTCTCTGTCTGTCTGTCTCTCTCTCTCTCTCTCTGAGAGGAAAACATTGCTAGCTTTCAACCTTTGGTTCCTTAAAAAATATATATATATATATATATATATATATATATATATATATATATATATATATATATATATATATATATATATATATATATATTGGACAAGCTATGCCACAATATGTTCGATTCCGACCTCAGTGTGATGAGGTGGTTAGCCTACTGTGAAGTGTTTGAGACATCACATTCCCAAAATTAAAATAAGTGGATATTTTGACTGGTTACCTTAAGATGATATTCATAATTCTGTCATTACATCCATGCTTTAGTTCCACACGAAGCCTCCATACACCCTTTAGGGGAGGCGTATTAATATCTCACAAGCAGTGTATCATGTTGTTAGTGGCGTTTATCGGTAGTTGATATTTGAAGTGATGAAAAGCGCAGTTATAAAGTATTTGCGTCGCTGACAGACATGAACCTTGCCTCCCTCTCTCCTCCTCCTCCTCCCTTCCTCTCCTCTTCCTTTTGCTCTCTCCTCTTCTCTCCTTCTACTTCTCCTCCTCCTCTTCCCCCTCCTCTTCCTTCACCCTTCTCCTCTTCTTTCCTCATACTCCTCTTCTTCCCTCCACCAGTGAAATTTTTATAAGTTTTTGTGCTGCATGGTAGTCTTTCACGTTTTTCTACTGGGATACGATCGTAAATATTTTTACAGACTTCCACCCGCGCTTACCTGTACATGTGCCGTTTTTGCACTGTTTGTCGTAAGATGTCTCTTTCATGAGTGTACCTATGAGTATAATAGTTTATATTGTGTCGGACTCATAGGGTTGCACTGGGCGTTTTGCCTAGAAAAGACAGTCGTCCAAAATATATCTCTATGTACATCTGTCTATCTATCTATCAAGTTATCTATATATGTATGTATATAAATTTTTGGGAGCCTCATGGGGTCCGAGATGTACGGGGACGAGAGGCATGGCAATCGTAGTAAGATCATTTAATCCTAGGAGACCACCCTGCGTCTCTGGCAGCATTTAGATTACAGAAAAACCTCCGGGCACTGAACTCGAACCAAGGCAGGTTAGGGCACGCTCTTCTCCGACACAAGGCCTCTGACAACGTGATATATTGATAGGGTTACGGGAGAAAGAATACTATCCACGAATTTGTTGCATTTCGACAAAAAAAAAAAAAAAAAAGTGCAAACCCCGTCAAACGGATGACTTCTTTTTACAATACTTTTACCACCAGCAGACGATTATATTCGGCCGACTTGACTCCAAACTGCAGGAAACAGACGTGATTCATTGAATATTCAGTAAAAGAGGTCATTGTTGAGTTTACGTAAGTCGTCTGGAGGTCGAAAGATATAATTACAAGTGATGTCAACAAAGTGAAGGCAGTATGAAACCCCGAACATGACTCACAGAAAATTTTGTATGAAGCTCACAGCAAATAATCGGGGAGCTTCTAGCCACTGTAAAAAATGAATGCTAACGCTAACAGCTAGTCCCATTTTCTCCCCTTTAGAGCTTGGGGGTCCGAGGCTAGGCTGCCGTATTTCAGTATGCTTAAGGGCATATGACCAAGCCTACTTATCTTGGTGGCATTACCTGATAATAATAATAATAATAATAATAATAATAATAATCCATATTATAATGATCCGATTTCTGCATGTTTGTTTGTTTGTTACCGTAACAGAACAAAAACGGCCCAACGCAGCGCAGTTTTTGTCAGAACAAGGTATCGTTAAAATGCTCTAACCTGAAGAATAAAACAATTTCCAGTCCAATCGGGCTGCCGGTTCCCGAGTTATGACTCATTTCTGGCTTTTTGCTTCAAATTTAGTATATGCTTTTAGTGGAGGAGCTGGATTCGTCCTACTTTCGGCATTGAAATTACTAGCATGACAAGAGTTACGTGTTTGTTGTATTATTACTCTCTCGCCTCTCCTTCCTCCCTCCTTATACTCCTAAAATGGCATATTATAATGCTATAGTATAATTTAGTATAATAACAAACACTACTATCCTGCCTCTCTCTCTCTCTCTCTCTCTCTCTCTCTCTCTCTCTCTCTCTCTCTCAGCCAGTGTCAGAGCAGGATAAAAACGGAAAATTCCTCGCTCCGTGTCGCTCACGGCATGAGTACCGGTAATTCAAATTCCTGTTACCTTTCGACTGAAATAACAGGAACATATATCAAGTGAAGGCCGCCTTCGGCGGCCTTTAAGCGAGTAATAATAATAATAATAATAATAATAATATTAATAATAACAATAACAATAATAATGATGATGATGATGATGATGAAATGATGGTAAAATATCTTTCTTTCTTGGACACCTTAATTATGAGATCCAGTATTCAAACAAAATTCACTGTGTACAGGAAACAACCAACAAAGATGACTTCATTCACTATTTCAGCGCTCATGATAACAGGACAAAGTCAGGAGTGGTAACTGGATTTTTTCTAAGAGCATTTAGGATCTGAAGTGTGGAGTACCTCCAAAGTGAATTAGACTACATCATAAGTGCTTTTCTATAACTTGGATACCCCAAGGGCCTTCTAGTCACACTGAAAGAAACAGCATAGCAAATAATGGAAAGGAGAAAGTCAAATACATGACAGGATAACTACCTAATAATAACAAACTCGGACATTCTCATGAATCTTAGAAAAGCACTACGCCATACCAACATAAACATAGTGACATCATCAGGTAGGAAAATAACTGACATAATAAGAGAGAAAAAAGAAGGCCCTCAAAATGAAAATAGCACAGCAGGCTATACAAGACACCCTGTAGTGGTTGTGAAGCAGCCTACTATGGAGAAATCAGTAGAGGCATAGAAACGAGGCTGAGGGTGCATAAAACTGTTGAAAGACATCATCAGATACCGTAACTATTGCCCTGGTCACCCACACAGATGAAAAACATCATCTGCCAAAATGGAGTGAAACAGAGATATTAGAGAAAAATCTAACAAAGGCACAAACAAAAGCTTTAGAGGCACTCTACATAACAAACAATAAAAATAAAAACAACAAAAGAGTAGGTGACGTGGTATGGTGTCAAATAGCGGCGCAGATGATAAGGTCAGAGAGGGAAAGGTAACGCACTAACCAGCGGCCTGCAGGCTAAAGATTAGCCAAGTGTGTGATCCAGCAACCGGCCATATAAGTCAGACTGACCCGGGAAAAGTTCATTCCTCAGAAGAAGCCTCTGTGCGAAACTATTCAGGAATAAACTTATGTTTCAGGCAAATGTTTCTTTACACCACTCATATACATCTGTCATAATGTCTTAACAATAATAATGAAATCCATGTCACCTCTTGGGATCAGACCTATTCAAGGTCGGCACTTCCATTGGGACATGCTGACCACTAAACCCTCGGGAGCCACAAACAGCCAGGGTAACAGCGGCAGTATCTTCCGCAGCACTGACAAGCTAAAGAAACACCCGTCCCCAGTGACTCCTGCTCCACCCTCTCACTTCTGGAGTAAATCTCTCCTCCATGTAATTCCTCTCACTCCTCCTCAGCCCCTACAGTAACTCCTCCTACCCCTTCCCCTCCAGTGACTCTTCCCCCTCCCGGGTCTCCCCCTCCCCTATCTCTGCCTGCACCTGACACCCTCAACCAAACTGTGTGACGACAGCAGCCACCGCGTCACCCCCCCCCCTCCACTCCCACCTTCCCTGCCTCTCAACTTTTTCACCCACATCATCTCCCCCTTCCCCTCCTGTAAACATTGGGTGCTCCCAGGGCCCGTGTGACAGTGGTGGCGAGGTATAAACAACACGGGTAATTATGAGCCTGAGAAATGTTTGTCAACTTTCATAATGTCGGTGGCTTCTCCAATTTCCGCGTTTGAACCCCCTCCGCTACTGTCGCGTCTTATTATTTCATTCAGATGCATTTATTCAGGTGAGGAAAGCAGCCTGGTACTGGAAGGGTCAGTGAAAGCTATATCAAACCTATAAATCCGAAGTGTTTCACAAATATTAAAAAAATTTGCCTGGAGATAGCAGAAATACAATATATAAAGAGTATCAGAACGAAAAGGTTAAAAGGGTGAGAAGTTGGCTGTTAGGCTTGGTAATTTCGAAAGCGTGTCCATTATTCTCGTTTTCAGTGTCGCTTTGATGTGGGCTGTCTTTGTCTGCCCACCTCTCCTTTGTAGCACAGTGTGTGTTGTTGATGTAGCACAGATGATTTATTAAGTGCTGCGTTTTCTTTGATGGGGGCAGTTTTGTGTGTGTGTGTGTGTGTGTGTGTGTGTGTGTGTGTGTGTGTGTGTGTGTACGACGTGGCGTGGTATGGTGTAGTGTGGTGTGATGTGGAATGGGAGTGTATGGCGTATTGTGGTGTAGACGTATATGGTACAATGTGATATGATGGTGTGGACTTTTATGATGTGGTGAATGGTGTGGACGTGTGTGATGTGGTAGGTACAGTGGGAAGTATGGTGTGGTGTTGACATGTGTGGTGTGATGTGGTGCGGGTGTTTAAAATGTACGAACGCTGAGGTGATCTGTGATGTGATCATTCGTGATGGTGTGTGGCGTGGGAGTGTGAGATGTGTGTCGTGGGCGTGTGAGATGTGGTGTGTGGTGTGGGCGTGTGAGATGTGGTGTGTCGTGTGTTGTGGTGTGGTCGTGTGTGTAGGCGTTTGTGATGGTGTGTAGTGTGACGTGGGCGTGTTGACTTGTGGTGGTATTGTGTGTAGGTGAAGGCGTCCGTGGGCCTCATTCCGCGCTAATGCCAGCGGTTAAGGTAATGCATTCACGTTAACCCACGGCCCGTATACACCGCTGGTTGGTGGCCTGGCGTCCGTTTAATGTGGCACGCGGGTGATGATGCCTCGCCTTCATCGCCTTCTGGGGAATTTGTAACCATTTTTACGAAGCGAAATTGCTGGTGTCATGCTGTAAAATTAAGCCAGAGGAACGATGTCTCGCTATGTAAATATTTCGTAGCCTCACAGGGATATCTGTCGCCATCTTTGCGAGGCTAATTCGTTCTTTTTTATTGGAGTATTTCACGGCCCTATAGGGAAATCTGTAGCTCTTACGATGATAATTTGCTGCAAAGTCATTTGTTATGGGTGAGGCCTTGTTGTTACAGTATTAGAGTATAGCCTCATAGGAAGATCGACAGCAACCCTTACTTGATCTCATAAGAAAATTTATAACAGTTTTTACCACGAAAACTTGTTGTTGCTTAACCCTGGTCTTTCTGACCAAGCAGACATGTCGACCACAGGTAAGCAACTGCTTCTGTGGGGCCGTCTTACAGGCACAGTACAGAGTACAAACGTCAATAGGGATCCGGCGCCCCCTTGTGGTAGACAGCGCCTCACCAGGGTCGGATCACTGTCCTTCCCATGGAGAAATGCACGGAAATATGACAAGGTTTGACTTCTGAGTGGGCGCCGCAGCTGCTCCACACTGGGTACACAGCGCCACCACGTGTAGGCTGCTCGTCATCGCCATGTGCTGGTATTATACTATCAACTCAGGCCAAAGAGGTGGTGCCTTGTTATTACAGTCTTACGTAGATGAATCTGTTCTCAACTTTGCGAGGAGAGTTTGTGCCTTGCTATTACGGTACTTCATGGTCAAGCAAGGAATTCTGTAACCATCTTGCGAATATTTTTGGTACCATGTTTCAAAAAAAGACCTAAGGGATGATGCCATGTAATTATAGTATTACATATCCTCCCTGAGGAATCTGCTGCCATCATTGCAGTATTTGATGGTGTCACATGGAAGCCTGCAGCCATTCTTAAGAAGACAGTTATTTATGTCATAAAGTCAGTCCTAACATGTTCGAGTATTGCGTTTAGTGTGCTGAAATTTTATCGCACCACTGGGAAATCTCTGCATAAAACCTTCGGTAACCCGTCACTCCCAAGGATATCCCTGAAGATGAATAAAATCGTCTGGGGGAAGCAAGGGAAAAAATAGAACAAGGCATCCCCGTTTACGGTATACAGTACTATATAGAAAATATAATTCAGTCATAGTAACTATACTACCGCATGCAGTACAATCACTGATCTAAAATGGTTACTGTGTATGTTTCTTAACTTATGGTATGAAAGCATCACAGTCACTTATAAATGTGAGGACAGGGTAGGTAGATACATTTGATAATACAGTTTCATAATACTACAGAATATCGGAAATACAACATGTTGATAAGAAAAATTTAAATAATATACATCATAATTACTGATGTTTCATAACTTACAGTGTAAGTAGTATCGCACACTATTTTAGGTCCGCTTAAGTATGTAGGCTGAAGGTACAAAATATGTCATTTTTAAATCTAATCTGCAGTACCGTATGTATCGTAGATGGTTTTAAATGTCATATTTGGTGTTATACGAGTATAACAGAAATCAAATATACTCATTAAAAATATTGTAGCTCCAATACAGAATGTACGTTCTAAGTACATGAGTAATTACTGCATTTGTGTAATGTTCCTTAACCTAACCTATATTATCTATCACATTTGATTATAAGTGTTGTGCTTGGAGTTGCACATATTCTAATCATTGTTGTGCATGCACTACTCGTATTTTTTTCCTTTATTTGGATATTGTTTTTGCATGACTGACATCTTTGATTAAAATATGATGTTAATAATGAGTTGGCAACATTGTGGCACTCTGAGTTACTCCATTTACTGAATATTTTATCCACTACAGCTTCACTAAGTTTTTCCCTTACTGAGGAGCTACTCAAAATTAAATCAGCACAGGTCTTGAAGATTGCTTATGCTTATGAATATAGATCTGATACAGCAGTGGATTGATACACTAGCATTCCTTTCTTATAACTAATGTAGTCAACAAAAGAAGGTATTATCAGTTAAATACATTTTTCTTTGATCCATATAAGGACCTACAGTCATTAACCTTACAAGAATTATTTTTTAACTAAGCCATAGCCCTACACATACACCCAACATTAAAATGCCCAACATGTATAGTATACAATATCTCAGACTAAATGCAGACAAAGATCTTCTCTCACCAACCAAACTTATTTTATTGCTAGTAAAGAGGTATGTGTGAAAGTTTGAGGGGCTAAACACAAAGTCCAGCATAATTATAATTTACCTTATTTCCATTTCATTTATAACAATACCCTGTATCCACATACTGCCTCTTTCAGTCTATATTATGGTATAACAACTCATTCCATAAATGGGCCAAAAACATGTAAAATAAAACTTACCTGATGACGCTCACTTGCAGGCCTAGATTTCTCGTAATTTCCCTCTTGTTGGATCACATGTATTCGGGAAAGATGCACAGAATGTCCATGAATGTTACTACACCCAAATGCAGCACAACCAACCATTAATAAAAGCGAAAAAAAAAACACACACACACAGTAAAAGTCACACCGCTCGCTGGTGCAGTGGTAACGTTCCCGCTTGCCAACTGGTGGACGGGAGTTCGCGCCTCGCTCAGGTTGCGAAAAGTTTCACTGACGAAGTGGGTGGTTACTGTCCCCCTTGAGCAAGGGGACGGGTGTGTGCGTGTGTGAAGGTCACAGCCTTGCCCTTAGATCGGACTATATGAGCTTTCAGCTCCCTTCCGGGAAGGTAAAAGCTGACGATCACGACCATCAAGAGATCCTGACCGACCCGGTGAATTTCACACCATCCCGTGTTTACCAGTACCAACAATCTGGTTGGTCAACATTACAATTGGGCGATTATCTCGATATTGACGTTTATTTTGAAGTAAAATCCGTATATAAAGATGAATAATAACACGATAATCTTCAGTAGTTCAAACTGACAAACTATACAACAATTAAAGCAACATTTTTATTTATCAACTAATCATGTATCATTGTAGTTGATGCGATATATTTTTAGACGAATCTGCAGTCAGGCGACCAATCAGCAAGCAGCTGAAAAATGTCGGCTGTCCATCTAGCTTTCTATAAAGGATCTCTAGTGAAGAGATTAGTCACTTCACTCCGATGATGTATTTTCATTTTATTGTCTTCACTCAGTTTTAGTCAACTTGGGAGAGACTAACTGGAATTAGAGGTTAGATATAGCATTCACTTACCTCCTCACTTCAAGGGGTCTCTCAAAAGATAAATAAAATAGTCACGAGACAGCAAAGCAACAACACATCACCACACTGAAGGGGCTGATCCACTCCTCATGTTCTCTCTCCATTTTCCTTGCCTCCACCGTGCGTCAACCACATCTGAACAATTTTCGTTTACCACATCCTGCCGTCCACTGAGTTCACAACGAGATGAGCTTGGGATTGCAGCAACAACATTATTATTATTATTATTATTACAGAAACAACTACAAAAAACAACAACCACTTCCTCTTCAGTTTAGTGAGGGATTTCCTTTTTATTCTTCATCTAAACATTTAATTCAGCTTTAGAGAGAATTCAAACTGGGGTGGGCGTGGGGGGGGGGATGTAGCCTTCGTTTATCCCTTCACTACACAAGGTTTCCACATGCAAAGCTGAATAAAATCGTCAGGATATATCGAAAATAAATCAGTATGTCATCGGATTTGAGGGATGAGCCACTTCAGTCCGATGGTGTTTTTATATTTGATTTTTACTGCCACCAGACGAGTTTATTCAAATTACAAGCGACATTAACTGAAGATGCTGAAAGGTTATAATTATGTAATCCCTCCCATCCTCAAAGTCTCCCCTGCACAGAATTAAGTCGCCTGGCAACAGCAAGAATAGAAGATAAAGTTATATCATCAGGCTAAAGGAATAAAGAATAAATTTTAAAGATAAATCATTGGGCTGAAAGGGATAAACACTTCAGTCAGATAATCACCTATGGCTTTTACTCGTCACTCTTCTGTAAATCAGTGAAAGCCTGTTAATCCCTCATAAACGACTTTCAGTATAATCCTGACTTTTTCTCTCCCGTCACCACAAGTTCTTCTTAGGTAGCTAAATTTCATTCCTCCTGTGACGTACATTTCATCTTATTTTTACTGTTTCTAGATTATTTTATTCACCTTAAGAGACTTCTCGCACGGGAAGGTTGAACATAGCCATCATTAAACTCTTCACTACAAGATATTCTTCCTGAAGTTCAGTAAAATCGTCTGGCAGTTCGTTCGTTTATGAAGACTCCAACATACGTACATGCACTGACCTTCATCACTTAATGGGGGCTCTCCACGCTGCTTGATCTCTAGCAACCTCTCCATTCAGTCCCTTATCGGTTAGGCCACACTTTATGACCTCGTCCGAAGCCTTTCTCTGTCTGCCACTAGCACCTCTACTCACAACGTTCACACTTGATGGTAGGTGATAGACATGAAAAGCACGTCATTGAACTGAAGGGGTTAACTTTTACAATATGCCACTAATATATTCTTTAACCTTTTCACCACAGGGATCTCCCCCACCTTTTCTCGATACCTCCGCACGATTTTGTTTGATTGAGGAGAGACTTCGAGTGGAGGGGTTGGACGTAATTTAGTAACCCCTTCAGCAAGCAGGTGGCATCCCGCAGCTGAATGTAATCGTCTGTGCGCAACAAACATAAACCAGTAAATACTTCGTTTGATTCAAGGAGGTAATGTAATTCGATCTGCAGCGTTTTGATCTTGGTTAGGGTGTGGGTGTGGGAGGGTGTGGCAGGGTATGGGTGTGTGTTGGTGTGGGCGTATGAGAGGCTGATATGCTTGTGTGCAAGGGTAAGGGATTGGGTATGTGCGTGTGGATGTGTGGGAGGTTATGGGTATGGTTATGTGAAAGGGTGTGGAGTTGGGTGTGTGGGTGCGGATGTGGGTGTGGGTGTGTGGGAGACTGTGGGTATCGACGTGTAGAAGGATGCGGGAGGGTATGGATATGGATATGTGGAAGGGTGTGGATGTGGGTGTAGGTGTGAGTGTGTGGGTATGGGTATATGGGAAGATGTCATTATGGATAGGAGTATGTTGGGGTAGGTATGTGGATTTGGATGTGTTGAAGGGAGTGAGTGTGTGGAAAGGGTGTATGTGTGGGTGTGCGAGAGGGTGTGGGTGTGGGAGCTTGTGGGTGAAGTTCTGAGTGTGCATGCGGATGTGTGAGAGGACGGGTTAGTGGCGGGTGGGTGGGAATGAATGTATGGATTTTTTTTTTTTTTTTTTTGTACAAGGAAGAAGGAATCAAAGGCCAGGGACCTGCAAACTGCTCCCTCCAAAAAAAACAGAAACAAGATACCAGAGAGTCAAATTCAAGATCCGATTATTTCGAGATGCCAGAGACACTGTGTATGAATGACTAGAGATCGTTGGCAGTAGGAAAAACAGACAAAGGGAGACAGTTCCAGAGCTGACCTGTTGTATACACGAAGGACTGGGAGTAGCGGTTATTTCTTGCATTAGAGAGTTGGACAGAAAAGGGATGAGAGTTTGTTGCCAGACGGATGCTACGCACCCGTCGCAGAGGTGAAGGGATGCAAGCAGACAGTTCAGAGAAGCAGTGACCATTGAAGTAGCAATAGGAAAGCGATAAAGATGCAACAGTGAGGCGAAGAGACAGAGGTTGAAGGGAGCCAGTAAGAGAAGGGGAGTTAATGAGACGAGAAGCCTTTGACTCCACCCTGTTGAGAAGAGCTGTATGTGGGGAGCCTCCCCACATGAGAGTTGTACTCTACACAGGGGCGAATAAAACTCGTGCATAAAGTCAAAAACTGGGCAAGGGTAAAGAAGGTACTGAGTCGGCTTAGCACACCCAATCTCTTGGAAGCAGATTTTACAAGAGAGGTAATATGTTCTTTCCAAGATAAATTCCGAGAGAATGAAACCCCAAGTATGTTTAAAGATGATGCAGGATTGAGATGGATATTGTTAAAAATTAGAGAGTACTCCCGTGGAAGATATTATCGGGTTGATAGACGAAAAAACTGAGTTTTTGATGCATTAAAAACAACAAGGTTATTTTTTTACCCCAGTCAGAGATATCAGCCAAGTCAGACATTAGGTGTGCCATAGCCTCATCCTTTGTTTGTTGATACAACTGCTGAGATGGACGCAGCGGGAAGCGAATGGAAAGGTGAAGGGCGGAGTCATCAGCGTACGAGTGGATAGGATTAGATGTACAGCTTAGAAGGTCATTGATGAATAAGAGGAAGAGCTGGTGATAGGACAAAGCCCTGCGGAACACCACTGTTGATAGCTCAAGGAGATGTACAGTCGGCCACAGGAAAAAGTATACGCCTGTGGTCCCTTCTTGGAGGATTTTAATAAGTAACACTGCCCTGAACAGCATCAACAACTGGACAGAAAACGATCATCCTGAACAGTTTCCCTTCATAGCTGATATAAAAACATCGGCCGAGAAAATGCTATACTTTTTGTGTTTATATTTCTCCCTTTGTATACTTTTTCCTGTGGCCGACTGTACATTGACCGTCTACAACAGCAGCTATAGAACGACCAGAAAGGAAGCTAGAGATGAAAGCACAGATAGAAGGATAGAAACCATAAGAGGGTAGTTTGGAAATTAAAGCGAGTGTGTGTGTGTGGGAGGCTAAGTGGGTGTGTGTGGGTGTATGTCTTTGGGTGTGGATGTCGGAGGGAGCACCACACACCACTCGAGCCCCACTACAACAACACAAACACAGGCTTGTTGACACAGTGGGCAGCTAAGTTGTAACGTGAAGATGCTGCATTGGTATCCACTTTCGTCACTCTGCTGCTGCGTGGGAAGCTGTTTCATACTGAAGGAGTGAAGGAGGGCTATCCTTAACTCCTCGCTTTTTAAAAATCTCTCAAAATTTATCAAATATCGTCTTTAAATGCCGACCGGTAGATTAAAATTAAAAGCACTTTATCGGAACGAAGGGATTACAATAGTTCGGTGGTAACAACAACAAAAATGTACCGAAGAGAATGAAGGAAATAATACCAGCCGTTTCTCTGATGTAAACCCTTATTAGCTACACCCAGGTGGAGCGCCTTAACCTGCTAGACCACCAGGTGTTCGTTTGGCCATATGGTTACCACTCAGCGTAGTAAATTATTTCCAAAACTAAAAAAGAATCGGTTATAACTAAGTGGAAGAAAGCAAAAAAAAAAAAAAAAAAAAAAGTTAATCATAGAGAAGGAAATGGCAGAGATAGGATGTATGAAACGTTTGTCCATGTTGAATAGAACTGAATGATGCGAAACAAAATAGACGCCACCGTACTGTGAATGCATTTTGTTTCCAAACTGTAGCTTAATTGACAGTCGGACACGTTTAATTGGGGGCAGAAATAGTAACAGTTTTTGAGTGTGTGTGTGTGTGTGTGTGTGTGTGTGTGTGTGTGTGTGTGTGTGTGTGTGTGTGTGTGTGTGTGTGTGTGTGTGTGTTCTGACGGCAATTTCATCATGTTCTTGCTCTTTCTGTTATCTTTTTTTTTTTTTGTTCTTGTTGCTTTCATGTTTGTAATACTCTTTTTCGTGTTTGCTGCCTGTTATTTTTTTTCTCACTTTTTATTGATCTAATTCTGTCTTGTTCTTCCGGATATTTACTTTTGCACAGTTTTAGCAGTTAAGACTCGTTCAGAGAGAGAGAGAGGGAGAGAGAGAGAGAGAGAGAGAGAGAAGCATCAAAATTAACATAGACAATGAGACAGACACAGGAGACACACAAATTAGCAGGCTGGTACACAGGTTGACAAACATACTGACACTCGGTAATGACTATAGACTAACAGATAGCAGACAGACAGATAAGAATACAGCCAGTCTTACAACCAGTCTCACAGGCAAACTAACGAAAAAATACATGGGGACAGGCAGACAGCAGACAGAGTTGCAGATATTCAGTTCGGGATATAAGGCAGAAAGACAGACGAAGCATAAACAGAAAGAGACGAACAGACGAGAATACAGACGGACAAGCAAACAGACAGGCAGAAAGATAGATAGGGAGGTAAAAAAAAAAAAAAAAACGAGTTTACATAGGAAGGTGAAAAAAAAAAAAAAAAAAGAGTTTACACGGATAAGGAAGCAGACAAATAAGTAGAAGAAAAGGACGGACAGACGGACTGATAGAAAATCGACAGTCAGACAGAAACACGGAGGAGAAAAATTATACACAGGGAAAACACACACACAAAAATAATAATAATAACGCAAAGCCATACACATGGAAAGAACAGACAGGTAAACCGAAAGATATACCAACTGGCAGGGAAACAGACACACAAGGAGAAAAGAAAAAAAAAGGATAGCATTAAAAGACAGCCTTACACAGATGAATGGGCAAGTAGACATACTAAAAAAAAAAAAAAAAAAAAAAAAAAAAAAGGAAAAACAAGCAGACAGAAACAGCAGACAAATCGCTGAGCAGAAAAACAGTCATATAAAAACATGACGGACAAGTAGACAAATTGAAAAGCCAGGCATGCAGACAGACAGAAAAGAGGCAGAAACACAAATAGACACATGAACACAAACGGACAGTCAGACAGGAAAAATGAAACCGGAAAAGAGAGAGAAAATTGGAGGCACCAGCTCTGACGAAAAAAAAAAAAAATAAATAAAACAGTACACAGAGAGAAAAATGAATACAAAGGGAAGACGAAAAATATTAGAGAAACGAGAGAAAATCTGATGCAAAAACAAACAAAAAACAACATGCAGACCAAGAGAAGACAAATGCACAAACAGATAGACGGAAAAAACAGACAGGCAAACAGAAACACAGAAGAACAAGCAGACAGACAGACTAGAATGCACACACACACACACACACACACACACACACACACACACACACACACACACACACACACACACACACAAACTAATCGTGTGTAGTGTCGAGCGGGGCCAAACTTCATTATCGTTTTATAAATACTCAGCATACTGCCCCATCACTCACTGCCACACTACCCTCCTGCTCTTAAAATAACACGATACACTTTCACGCCCGCTTAAAATAACACGATACGCTCTCTCGCACTCGTGGTCCTTTCAATGTCGTGTTCTGTTTCATTCTTGTTTTCCCAAGACAGTTTTGCTTGACGTAGGAGAGGCTTTTAAAATTAGAGGATACATACATACATACATACATACATGCCGTACATACATACATACATATTTACCGTATATAAAAATGACGCCACACTTCTACTTCAGGAGTCCCCTTATTAATCTGCTCATTCAGCTGATGTTAATTTAAGTATTGGAAGCTCAGCCAAGTACCAAAACCAGCTAACTGCCTTCTAGCAGTTGCTGTTAAAAGAGAAAGAAACGAAGAAAAAAATAGAAAAAAACTGTGATATGCTATAAGATTTCTAACAACGAGTCTTTCCTTGGACTGTGACATTGTGTACTTGTGGCAGAATGTTTCCTTCCTAAGTGTAAGTATTATGTGGCTGGTTACCAAGCTTGTAGCCACACTGCATGGCCTTAGGTTCCTTCTTCCTTGCATTAAAAAAATAAACACTATCAAGGCAGTACCTCACAGGGTTCATAGTGGCCACCCATAGTACTGCCCAAAGGAGTTGGATATAGCCTCCATTAACCCTTTCTGCACGACAGGCTTTTCCTAAGTTGAATAAAAAATCGTCTGGAAGTAACAAGAATACACCAGAAAATACGTCAGCATATTCAGAGGATTAAATAAAATGATACTTTCCACAACATCTTAATAACATGATACACATCCTGGCCATCTTAACCTCCTCAGTCCTGTGATTCTCTCTCTCTCTCTCTCTCTCTCTCTCTCTCTCTCTCTCTCTCTCTCTCTCTCTCTCTCTCTCTCTCTCTCCAGACTATTGTATTCAGTCTGGGAGAAGACCACTAAGGCGAAAGAGATAATTGACGCTGTCCCTAACTCCTCCAGTTGGAAAAGTTTCTCATGTTGAATAAAGTCGTCTGTAAGCAGCAGGAATAAACTTAATACGTCCTAAGATTCAAGCGGTTAACATTTAGGTGTCTGCGACTCACCGTAAAGTGTATAAAGTCGTCTGGCGTTAGTTGGAATAGGATATTAGGGTTGCTGGTGACAATATTAACATTCGATCCCTAAGACACAGTCTCAAGTACATAAAATCGTCTGGTGCTACCTTAAATGGATTACTAGAGCTGTGATGACTATGAGAGGGTTGAAACAGCATCATACACACGTAAGCGTTCTTAATCTCTTCAACCCGATAATACCGTTACATCTTCGTGGACGATTATGCGGCGGGTGTTCAGTTTTATCCGGCGTGTGTGTCTTTCTGTCCTGTCTTTCTGCCTCTTATTGTCAGAACAAGTAACTAAAATAGTTTTAATCCAATTTGGACCAGACTCTTGAAGGCCTTCCTGGGATAAGCCCTGCGGTATTATTTTCCACGACAGTAGATCAGAGGTCATGGTCGCACGGCACTGTCAACTTGAATACGTTCGATCCGATTTAAACTAAACTTGGTGGAAGGGTCAACGGTAATTATGGCTAGAATGGCGTGACTCGACTTTGAGAGCAGTCAGTTAAAGGCCAGGGTCATGGGTCAGGGTCAAATGTATGGCCCTATGTCAAACAGTTTTATTCAGTCTGGACCACACTTGACTGAAGCGTTGAGGGTCAGCCAAGGATAAGTTTGAGAACAATTGGTCAAAGGTCAAGGTCACTGAGAACCATTTACTCGGACAATGTTGATCCGATTTGGACCAAATCTGGTGGAAAGGATGAGGTTCTGGCAAATATGACGTATTCGATTTTGCGAAAAGTCAGTCTGAAGTTAAGCTCACAATGCAAAGTCCAGTGTTCGGCCGGCAGAGCAATTGCATGGCACGGGTGTTACTCCTTTGTGTTATAATTTTGTTGTTGGAGCTACGAGACGATTTTATTAGGAGAACGCACTTGTACTGGAGGGGTTATTGATGGCTATATATCTAAATTCTCAGGTTTGTAGACTCTTGTAGGCTGAATAAATTCGTCCGGAAACAGCAGGAATGAAATAAAAAAAGACGACATCGTGGAGAAAGGGTGATGACACAGTACAGACGAAGCCACAAGTCCCTTCCCAAAGCTTGATGAATACATAGCGGAAAAATCTAACCATCTGAAACACGCAGTATAAGAGATAGGTTTTTTACCGTATTTCGCCCGTTGTAAATATTCATCAAAGAGAACTGGGAAGATAGTTGTTTCTTTGACCGTACTGTACACTCTCATTTTTTGCAACCCTGCTCACTGAGGGCAGGATTATCCCTTTCAGTATGATGAAGTATTCTTATATTGATCTTTTATTTTATTTTTGCTGCCACCATACGACTTTATTCAATTGTTAACAGAACTCTTGTACTGAAGGGGCAAATGAAGTCTGTGTTGCATCATTTTTCAAAATTGAGAGAAAACTGAGATGATGATGATAATGATGATGATGATGATGATGATGGTGATGATGATGGTGATGATAATGACGATGATGATGGTGATGATGATGATTATGATGATGATGATGATCAGGAGGAGGAGGGGAAGGATAATGACAATGATGAAGAAGAGGATGATGATGATGAAGATCATGATGGTGATGGTGTAAACAGATCTTTAGTAGTTAGGGGTTAATGAAGTCTATTCAGCTCCCCAAATCTTAATAGTTCATGTGAAACTGAGGAAAGTCGTCCGATGGTAGCAATAACAGACATTACGTCATTGGAGTGAATACATTAAACTCTTGAGCCCGAGGACGTATCATTGTTCTTGCAACCACCAAGCGATTATTTTCTCGACTACAGAGACTTTTGTATCGAGGAGATTAAAACTTCATTAACCCCTTCATTACACGAAATCCTTACCCAAAAACTATAATCGCCTGGCAGCCTGATTTAAATGAAGAAATAAGCCATCGCTGTCAGAGGTTTTTCATCTATGTCAATCTATCTATAGCAAGACGCCTTAATTCCGTAAGGGGTGGCCACAGACGAATCGTCTCCATGTTGTCCTGTTCCCTGCCATTCCGCTGTCCTCCCCCAACTTACACTACTCTTTCTCATATACCTCTCTGCTCCATGAACTGAATAAAATCGGCTGGTGATGGTAAGAATAAGAAAAAATACGCCATTGGATTAAATGTTGATTCCGCATGGAGTCGACAGGCATAAACTCAACCCTTTTCAGTCCGGTCAGATACTTTTTCATATCAATCTTGGTAATCCCAGTCGATTTTATTCAGCTTTAGGAGAGATCTGTAAGAGTGAAAGGCTTAATGAGAGCTGTGTCTGATCCCTGAAGTTAGGAAAGTCTCTCCTGAGCTGAATAAAACCGTCTGAATAAAATTGGCTGAATGAATTCCAAAAAAATGTCATGGGATTGTGGGGATTAAGCTTCTTCCAGCATCGTTGTTTTCTTCTTGGTCCTGTTGTAGTCGCTGGCGGGTAAACACAGCACGTGGTAGGTGACGTCACGACAGAGGAGACACGAGTATTGATTTTGAGTGGTGGGTTGTGGCGCCAGAATTGTGACGTCATAGCGGTGTATAGTGGTGACTGGCTGACGGGTCGTGACGCCATAGCAGCGGTTAATGATAGGTGATGAGTTGTGACGTCATAGCGTTGGATGATGATGATTGGTGGTGGTTTGTTGTTATTACTGCTTACGTCATTGGGATCGTTTGAGTGTCGGATGTAGGCGAAAAATTATAAATTGGTTCGGTTGTCTCCCTCGTGGATATATTAGTGATGTCTGCAGGAAGAGTTTTTCAGCCACAGAGCTAGAGAATGCCAAGATGGTGGATGACTTATGTGACTGGATGAGTAGATAAGCTGGTAACTGAATTTGAAGAAGAATAAGAATTGAAGGAAAGACGTGGATAGAAGTCTTTAGGAGATACACATGACAAGGGTTGCACCACTCCTTTCTTTTTCATTCTTTCTTTTTTTAATGGTAGTTAACGAAATGAGTATCTCATAGGCATTATGAAGCGCAAATTTGTGTAGATCGTTTAGCCTGTGGAATGGAACCGAGAGCTGCGATGTGTTGAGAGATGAGTGATTCATGTGTTCCATTTCATTAGACGCTTTGGATGAGCTACTAGGATTTTCTGCTTTCCTCTTCCCGTATTTGGAGCTCTGTCACTTCATATACTACTGGGAAAGAAAGTGATGGTGGTGGTGGTGGTGGTGGTGGTGATGATGATGACGATGATGATGATGATGATAGAAGCTTGTCGTACTGAGTTACTGTGGATCAACCAGAGCCATCACCTAAGGACTCACTATTATACCATAGTAGAATAACCATTTCAGCTAAAACTGGTTCAGAATTTTGCAGTAGCTTATTTTAACTTCCAAATCTGCTCCTTGATCCTTTTGCGTTATATTTTAAGCTTTCAGTCTGCTGTTCTTGTATCATAATTTTACTACGTTCAGGCGATTTTATTCAAAGTTTAGAAAGATACCTTGAACTGAAGGAGGTAGTGATTGATACATCTAAGCCCTTGGATTCAAAAAGTATCTCCTTAGCCGAATACAATCGTCTGGAGATATCAAGAACAATTGGAGATAACATGAATCTCTACATGACAGTTTTAGGGAACTTAAAATCGATTCAGGTCTGTTCGCTGGTGACTGTCGACTCAAAACTGAATGAACGACGTTCATTTATAGAAAACCTGTAATTGTTAGATGTGATCAGCCTGCATCTTACTTTATCGAGAGTAGTTGATACTTAGTAATTAATAGTATTTAGTTTGACATGTTCTGTCATTAACACAGAATCAACCTCAGATACTTAGGGGTCGCTCACATTTTCGTACTCTAATTCCATGGTGTGTTTTCTCATTCCTTCTTCCAAGTAATTTTATTCGTCCTAGAGAAATCTTGTAATGAACGGGATATTGAAAACCGTATCTAGCCTCTCAATCTAAGATATATATATATATATATATATATATATATATATATATATATATATATATATATATATATATATATATATATATATATATATATATATATATAAAACCCTCAAGTGGTGTACTGTTTATAAATTCATTTGAAGAGTAAAATTTAATGGTTAATTTGCAGACCCAATGGGAAGGACACTCCAGGCTGGAATCGTTTATTTGTTCCATATTGTTGGCTTGTAACTCTGCCGGACGTGTAATTATTAGCCTGTCTCGCTTCCTCTCGCTTTCAAGGGATATGATCGCTCGATACGGCGGTGCTACTTACAGCTGTATTCACGTTGACATAGAAGACTCCGTAAATCCTTCTTCTTAGCGATTTGACATGATTATTAGACCTTAACACTCTTTGGTTTTTATATGTATTGAGGTGTAACGTCTTTCATGAATCGCCAAGCGTGTATAATGAATTGCTGAAGAAGAAATGTTACGAAATCTCCAAAGCCACTTAAAATACAACCCAAAGTGTCATATTATCGTTGATAAATGAAGATTCCTAACACCTCGTCCTTAGCGATTAACTCCTCTGTTACTCCTTGATATTCTCTCGCATGCAAATAATATTTTTTTCATTATCGACAGTTTGCATTATGAACATCTGAAGGGTAAAGCGTAAAAGACAAAATAAATAAATGAGGCAGAGTGTTTTCAAAGTCCCTCCTGCCAGATAGAGAACGGCCGTAAAATAGATGGTTTGTTGTAAATAGGAAAAAACAACAAAAAAAAGCCGCATTCTCGACACTGGAGGCTTCGTCGTACCTTTTTGATAGTGATTTATTAAGGGTATTCACCTTCATGCTATCATTTGTTATTTATTTATAAATTATACTTTGCCTCGGTACGTACTGAACACCGAGAGAGAGAGAGAGAGAGAGAGAGAGAGAGAGAGAGAGAGAGAGAGAGAGAGAGAGAGAGAGAGAGAGGAAACAGTAAATGCAGAAGCGACTGAAAATTTGCATTACCACAACAGCTTAGGGGAGATTTTGCAGGTTGAGGTGTCTGGGAAGTTGAGTGATATTAATGATGTGGATGAGCAGAGTTTGTTGCTGTGGTTTATGGAAATGTTGTTTGCCTGTGTCTGCAAAAGAAAGACAGTCACGTAAAATAATAGGGTTTGTTGAAGTGGACTGGTCTAAATAAGTTGGGTAAACGCCGTAGTCTAATGGGTTTGAGCGCACACTATCGAGGGAAAGATCTAGCGTTCGATCTTATCCATGGCATTGGTTGACGCTGGGAGGGGCATCCGATTACACACTTCAGAAGAACTGTTTAGAACGGAGCAACTTCTTAACGCCTCACCAAAAGGGAATTGCATGGCGTAAAAACTGCAACATTTGAAAGCGCCACATTGTTGAAGAACTGAAAAGCTGTGAAGACTGCGAGAAACAAGCAGGTGAAAGAAGAGGGTTTTCTATAAAATTAGTTGAGAAGAGTTGAAGGGGCGTATCCTGGACTACAGGGGAGGGGGACTCGACCCACGGTGTTGAGAGGGAGTTAAGGGGAGGCTGTTACAAAGAGAGAGAGAAAGAGAGAGAGAGAGAAATATGAGTGAATTTACAAGGACCCTCTCTGGATTTTTTCTATTTTTAACGATCGGTCGAAAAGTATATACCGGTACTGTAAATATTTGTATGTTATTGCCGTTGAGGAAGAGGGAAGGAGGGATTCCGGGCAACGTTAATTTAAACAGAAAATTGTCAGTAATGATAATAATAATAATAATAATAATAATAATAATGATAATACTAATAATATAACGACTTGATACGCCCTTAGGAAGAGAGTATTCGGCACTTCCCTTTTCCTCTGACAAATATCCATTCTCAGAAGTGACTAATACTTAGACCCAGTAATCCAGGAGCCTGAATAAAATGTGAATGAAAATCCGTCCCATTTCACTAGTCATGCTGTTGGTAGTCCTCCCACGTTCGTACTTTTTTTTTTCTTGTTTGTGATTCCTACCACACCCTTTCCTTAGGTAGGACTAACGATCATGATGAAAATGATGATGATGAGGAGGAAGATTATTAGTATTATTGTAATTATTATTATTACTAGTAGTAGTAGTAGTAGTAGTAGTAGTAGTAGTAAGGTATCCGGACAATTGTCCCTCGGACAGTTGCCCCCTGGACATCTGCCCCCGGACAACTGCCCCCCAGACAACTGCCCCCTGAATAACTGCCACCATAGGATTATTCCCCCCCGGACAACTGCTCCCCCGGATAACTGCCCTCGTAGGATAATTGCCCCCCACGGATAACTGCCCTCCAGACTGGCAGCACAACAAACATACGTCAAAGCCACCAATACAAAACATGTTTAGTAAGCTGGCCTTATGAAGAGCAAGCTGTGTTCGTCGACCCACGGTTTCATTCTCACTGTTCCGAAAACATAAACCAGCCTGATCATTTGAAGTGTTGGCTGGTTATGACAGCTTCATTCTGACAGTCTTTCGGAGTTGTGGGGTGAAGCCGGTTGTATCAATCTGGGGTCGCCAACCAGACCAATACTGTTGCATTACTGCTGGCTGTGGTTGTGATTTGCATATCTAGCAACGGTGTAGGTTCATCCAACCATGGAGTTCATTCCAAGTGAGCGTGGCAAGCCAAAGCTCATTTACGAAGGCCATATATACGTGAAGCAGAAGACCTTAGCTAATGACGTGGTGTCCTATGAGTGTGAAAGACGTCGGCACAACAACTGTAAGGCCAAGCTCAAGGTGCGTGATGGAGAAATTGTTGGCAGCTTCAACACACATACACATGCTGTCAAGGTGGGTCGTCCAGAAATGCTAGCTGTTCGGCGTGACATCAAAAATTAAGCAATCAGCTCACACGGGACTTCGCAGCAGATCATCAGCCAAGCAGTTCAGGGTATTTCAGAGGATGCCTCAGTACAGTTGCCATCAATAGAACACATCAGACGGGATGTTCGCCGTCATAAACAGAATGTCAGTGGACCTAATCCATTACCATCAAGCGCTGCTGATATGAGCATACCCGACGAATACAGAGTCACTGCTGGCGGAGAGGAGTTCCTGCTGTATGATAACGGCCCGACACAACAGCGTATGCTGATTTTTCCACTAGAAAGAACCTACAACTTCTGCAAAACTCAGTGAATTGGTTCGCTGATGGAACATTCAAAGTGGTGCCAGCGATTTTCTACCAGCTTTATACTGTTCATGCGTTAATACACAACCAAGTATTTCCATGTGTTTACGCTTTGTTGCCGAACAAGCAGCAATCCACTTACCGGGAATTATTCGAACAGCTGCTGCAAATCAACCCAATGCTGAGCCCAGACACTGTGCTGATCGACTATGAACAAGCCGCAAAGAGTGCTATTGGGTCATGGTTCCCTGGAGTGACAGTGAATGGCTGCTTTTATCACCTCTCGCAAAGTGTCTACCGTAAAGTGCAATCCGAAGGACTCCAACAAACGTATCAAGCCAATGCGGAGTTTGCACTTAAAGTGAGCATGTTGCCGGCCTTAGCCTTCCTGCCGCCCAACGAAGTGCTGAATGCCTTCGAAGTACTTCAGGAAATTATGTCCCTCGAAGCTGATCCTGTCATGGACTACTTCGAAGACACATACATCGGAAGGATACGGCGACAAGCTAGGTGAGCTCCGTTATTCCCGATTGACATGTGGAACATGCGTGGCGGCCTGCTGGCGGACTTGCCTCGCACCAATAACGCCGTTGAAGGGTGGCACAACCACATACAGTCAAGCATATCGGAGTGCCACCCAAACATATGGAAATTTCTCCAGACACTGGGAAAAGAACAAGCCCTCAACGAAGTGGTCATCAACCAGATGTTGGGAGGTCATCAGCCACCACCAAAAAAGAAGCGATATCAGGACTTAACGCAGAGGATTTTCAATATCTCAGACAGTTTGAAGAACGAGACATCGTTGATTATCTGCGGAGCATCGCTCACAATTTGCAGTTTTAATTTTGAAAATGTATGCATGCACCTCTTCAACATCGACATGACCTATGTGACATGACATGTGACATGACCTATGTTTCAACGATCTGATTATATTGTACGAAAAATACATTTATAAAAATATACATTTATAATATTGTCTGTCTCTTGCCTGTCGTGGATGCGGGGGCAGTTATCCGTGGGGGGCAATTATCCTACGAGGGCATTTATCCGTGGGGCAGTTGTCCTGGGGGAAATAATCCTATGGGGGCAGTTATCCAGGGGGCAGTTATCCAGGGGGCAGTTATCCAGGGGGCAGTTGTCCGGGGGCAGATGTCCAGGGGGCAACTGTCCGGGGGTCAATTGTCCTAGAACAGTAGTAGTAGTAGTAGTAATAGTAGTAGTAATATTGTTATAATTATTATTATTATTATTATCATTATTATATCATTATTATTGTTATAACTCACCACGCTAGTGGTGAGTTATACTGTTCTTGTCAGTATTACTATTCTTATTATTATTCTTTCTTACAAAGAAGTAAAGTGCTCGTATTCGCTCAATTTCAAAGCTACGGCCAATATACAGGGCCATCTGAGTACCCCAGCTGGTGGCTTCATATGACCCAGTATCATCCAGTTCGCTGTATTGGTTTTCCAGTTACAGCCATAAACCTATAAAAATAATCAATTTGCTGATTCTCAGAAACCACTAAAGGTACAGACTTGAAATCTTTGTGGTATATAGCCAAGGTCGGGGAGCAGGTCTGAAATGAATATGGGCCCAGTTGGTCCAGTAGCTTGAGAGCTCCCAGGGGTCAATGGAAAGTACTTCGGAGTCATTGAGTGCACAATATAAAAAAAACAAGATAGAACTGAGCTGTAATCACCAAATACATTTCAAGAACTTGATATGCTATGCATGGTTACCAAGTATGAATGACCTTGACCCAAAATTCAAGGTCATGGCCTGTTTGACACTCTTCTAGGAGGGCCATAATACCTTCACTTCGAAGGGAACGCTATATGAGGCCCGTTGAAATTACCGGCTCCAGCAATATGTACTGGGGAATAAATCAGCCCCTGCATTTGAAATGAGGAAGAAATTGGATGATCTTGTCATGTGGTGAGTTATTGAAGTTGCTAACGCAATTTCCGTTTTCTAATTATTATTATTATTATTATTATTATTATTATTATTATTATTATTACTATTATTATTAATCTTATTATCATCATCATTATTGTTGTTGTCGTTGCTGCTGCTGCTACTGCTGTGTACTATTTCTTCACGACTACAAAAGAAAAACTAACACTGAATGATATCTAAAAAGCAACAGATACATATTACTCTATGCTGCGACAATTATAGGTTGAGAAAGATTTTGAAATATATATACATACACTTATTGTTCGTCACAATACCACTACTAATTTTTGTCGTCTAAAAAATCTGACTGAAGGTTTCTTCGTTTCAGGTTGGTATCGCGGACGGAGATTGGGTCTGTATTCTCGTTCGTGAAGGAGGATCCGTAGCACCTCTTCCTTATCAACTCATTTGTGAGTAGGGTGCTGTAATAATCTCCATTATCCTATGCCTGCAGTCGGTGTCCCTAATAAAAAGACTAAACTAATTTCACCTTACTTGGCCCAGATATTTGTTCTTTGGCAGCATACCTCACGCAGCTCAGTGGCAGAGTAAGGTAATGCTATGGCTCTTCATGCATTCCATGGCATCTCACGTGACTAGCATCATATTCCAGTGTTAATCTATCGCTGCAGCTCTGAATTCATTTTGGAAATATGGCAATTTTGGATCAAGTTAAAGTAAGAACAGTATAATAGCATAAAGAAGTACAAAGAAATATAAAATTTAAAAAAAAAATTGATGAGGAAGAGGTGTTAGAATGCCTCCCAAGACTACGATTCAAGCCTCACCATTCCCACCTGTAGCACTTAACTACCTGAAGAGAACGGGGGGGGAGGGGTAAGTATACCTTTGCTCTGTTAAGTAACGTCCAGTTTTATTTTATTTATTTATTTATTTATTTATTTTTTGTGTGAAGTTACTCGAGTTCCTGAGTGGGTGTGGGAAAGATGGGTATTTGTGGCGGCTACCCTAGTCTGATCGTGAAAAGTGGGTTGTGAATTGTGAAAAAGGAGGTAAAAGAACACGAGCTGTTGCTGTAAGTTTGATATAGTATGTTATCCTGTGTTTTGCGATTTGTTTTCTATTTACAGATTATTCGAGGGCTGCTTTGGAGTAAAAAATGCTATTCGAACATGGGCATATTTCTCAACCACCACGGAGATATAAATACTGATGGCCTTTTAATAGACCATTTCCCCTATGAGGTTATAACATATTTGTAGCTCCGTAACTTTCTGAAGATAAAAAAAATATTAATGCTAAATTCCCTTGGGACAACCTGTATCAACGACAGAAAGGCTCTATCTCACAGATGTTAATGAAGCGCAGTTCTGCGTGGATCGCTCTGGCTTATGAGGTGCATCCAAGAATTCCTAATGCTTGAATAATGAATGAATCAGTTTGTGGCCCATTTTTACCGAAAACTGTTGATGGATCCTTTATTTTTGTACTTTAATTTTCCTGTTCCTGGATCCATCCCTCCCCCCCCGTGTGTAGTGCAAAAGAGGTTAAGATAACGATGTTGATGATGATGGTGATGATGATGACGTGGAAAGGATGGTGCCGGCCGGGTGATTGCATGAAGACAAGCAAGTAAGATAACTGGATCTCTTGCAGTTGGAAAGAACAGGATTTTTTCTTTCTGTAAATCAAGTACAGTAGATTATGCATAAGTATTGACTGAGAACGTTGAGATCTCTTCATTTTATTTTCTGTTTTACTTCTTTCTCATTCTCCTTTTCCTTCTCGCGCCTATTCCACTCCTTCTTTTTGAATTTCCTCCTCCTCCTCCGTCTCACATTTGTTCTCCTCTTTGAATTTCCCCTCTCTTCTTCTTCTTCTTCTTCCTCCTCCTCCTCCTCCTCCTCCTCCTCCTCCTCCTCCTCCTCCTCCTCCTCCTCCTCCTCCTCCTTCTCCTCCTCCTCCTTTTTCTTCTTCTTCGTGGTATTTTAATGTGTCGTTGCTATTCTGTACCTCTGGTGAAGAAAATTCCCAGGAAGTGGCAAATGCACTTAGCTTTAACCCCACAGCCTCTCTTGCCCGTCCTTCTCTCCTTCCTTCTTTCCTTCCTTCCTTCCTCCTCCTTTCTTAACCCCTTTCTTCTTTCCTTCATTCCACTTTCTACCTCTTTCCGACCTCGCCCTTCTTTCCTCTTGTTGCTTACTTCATCGTTATTTCTGCTTCATCTTCTTCTTTTTCTTCTTCTTTTCGGCTCCATATAACCTCGTTGTTGCGAAGCCAGGTTATGATCGGGACAATCAATCAGTCAATCTTTCTCCTCTTTCTTTTTTTATTTCTTTTATTCCCATCAAACTACAAAATCGCTCTCGGATGCCCTTTCACCTTACCTCAACCCCACAGCCTCTTCTCCATCCATTATTCCTCCTCCTTCTCTCTCCTTCTTTCCTCCTTCCTTCTTCACTCATTTCTTCTGTACTTCCCTCCTTACTTCACTTCCTTTCTTTCCTGATTCCTTCTTTCCTTCCCTCCCTCTTTCCTTTCCCAGCCTTATTTCCCTCCTTCCCATTCCTTCCTTCCTTCTTTCCTTCCTTTCCCAGCCTTACTTCAGACCTTCCTATTAATTCTTTTTGTCTTTCCTTTCTTCCTTTCCCAGCCTCACTTCCGTATTTCCTATTCCTTCCTTCCTTCCTTCATATTCCCTCCTTCCCTCTTTCCTTCCTATTCTTTCCTTCCTTCCTTCCCTCCTTTCCCGGCCTTACTTCCTTCCCTCCTATTCCTTCCTCTCTTCCTTCTTTCCTTCCATGACTTTCCTCTCACCTTACCTCAGTCCTCACACCCTCTCTGTCTCATTTCCTCTTTCTCATTTCTCCTTATTTCTCCGTCTTCCTCTTCCTCCTCCTCTCCCTACTCCTCCCCCTCCCTTGCTTCCTTTCATCTTCTTCTCCTTCCCTTCCTCCTCCCCCCTTGCTCTTTTCAGTTTCCTCCCCTCCTCCTCCTCCTCCTCCTCCTCCTCCTTCTCCTCCTCCCTTGCATCCTTTCATCTTCCTCTCCTTCTTCTTCTTCCCCTTTGCCTCCTTCCATCTTTCTTTCTTTCTCCTTCCTCTCTCCTCCTTCCTCCCAGCACTTTCCCTGTCACTCCTTTCTTCCTCCCACGAGAGTCATCCCTGTTCTTCCCCCTCTTACCATTTTTTTCTTTTATTCTTCCTCCTCTTCTCTCATTTTCTTCCATCCTCCTCTTCAGTCAATCTCCATATTTTATCTTCTTTTTCCTCTGATTCCCGTATCTTTCTCTCCCTTTTATTCTCTTCTTCTTTGCCTTATTTTTTACTTTATTCATATTGTCCTCTTATTTTCAATGTTTCTCTGTTCTTTTTTTTCTCTCTCTCTTCCCTTCTCTCTTCCTTTTTTCTTTTTCTTTGCCTACTTCTTTCACCTTTCTTCTTTTTTCCTCCCATTTCTTTATTTTCCTTATCTTTCCTCATATTTCTTTCTCTTTGTCAATATTTGCTATTTTAACTAGTATTCTTCCTTGTCCTTTCTGTTCATCTTTTTTTCCTTCTTGTTGTTCATATTTTCCTCCATTTCCTCATGTTTTCCCTCTTTCACTAAATTGTATTGTTTTCCTTCTCGTCTTCCCGTTGTTTTCCCTCACATACTACAAGACTTTCTCATGTTGTCCTCTTAGTTCCTCCTTACCTTCTTATTTTCTTCCTTTTTCTGTTCCTATCTTTCCTTTCTCTTTTTTTCCTTCCTTCCTTCCTTCCTTCCTTCCTTGCTTGTTTTCTTCCTCCTTCCCTCCCCTATCCTCCTCCTCCTCCTCCTCCTCCTCCATCTCCACACTTCTACCGAAAAAAAAAAATCATCATCCTATAATAATAAAAATATACCACTACTGCTACTACTACTACTAATAATAATAATAATAATAATAATAATAATAATTATTATTATTATTATTATTATTATTATTATTATTATTATTATTATCATCATTATTATTATTATTATTATTATTATTATTATTATTATTATTATTATTATTATTATTATTATCATTATTATTATTATTATTATTATTATTTCCTTTTTCTCTTCCTTCACATTATTTGTCTATAATCCATCTTCCCTTTTTCCTTCCTTTCTTAGTGTTATTTTTTCCTTTGCCAGTCCATTTGTTTCGGCTCATTCCTCATTATTTCCTCATTACTGCCTACTTTAATTACTCTCTCTCTCTCTCTCTCTCTCTCTCTCTCTCTCTCTCTCTCTCTCTCTCTCTCTCTCTCTCTCTCTCTCTCAATCTACCTGTCAATCTGTCTGTTTATTTATCTGTCTGTCCACCTATTTATTCATCCATCCATCCATCCATCCACCCATCCATCCATCCATCCACCCACCCATCCATCCATCCACCCACCCATCCATCCATCTGTCTATCTGTTTATCTGTCAATCAATCAATTAATCTATCTATTTGTCTATCCATCTGTCTACCTATTTATATATGTCTGTCCATCCACCTATATGCCTCTCTACCTATCTATAGCTATCTGTCTACTTTTCTGTCTATCCATCTGTCTGTCTATCTCTACCTATCTGTTTCTGCCTCTGTACCTATCTGTCTTTTCATCTATCTATCGATGTCGGTTTATTTACCTATCATTCTATCCAGCTATCTGTCTGTCTGTCTCTTCCTAGCTGTTTCTGCCTATCTACCTATCTATCTGTTCATCTCTCTATCTGTCTATCCATCTTTCCATCTATCTGTCTATCTCCCTGTAGTGTCGTGCGTAAAAAGTAAATGTCTAGAGCTTCAGTCAGTCGCTATCTACCTATTTATCTGTTCATCCATCTGTCTGTTTATTTATCTACCTATCTATCTATCCAGCTATCTGTCTATCTATCTCTGCCTATCTGTTTCTGCCTATCTACCTATCTATCTATTCATCTATCTATCTGTCTATCCATCTTTCTGTCTATCTGTCTATCTCCGTGCGTAAAAGATAAATGGCTAGATCTTCAGTCAGTCGCTCCCATATAACCCACATACAATAGCCTCGACTCAGATGCTGACGACACAGAAATGTCCCCTCACGCACTCCACTCTCTTCCCCTCATGCATTGTTATTACCCCTCCCCTCCCTCTCTCCCCTAACCCTCTTATTCATTACTGCCACCCTTCCCCATGATCTCTTCCCCTCGTTTATTGCCAGCATCCCTCCCCTCAGTCTCTCTTCCCTCCGTCATTCATTACTACCACCCTTCTACTCATTCTCCTACCCTCGTCTACTGATAATCATTTCTCCCCGCACTCTTTCTTCGTTCTCTGTCATAATAATACTCTCTCCACCTTTTTCATTTCTACTACTCTTCCCCTCACTCGCTCCCCTCATTCAAGCCCACCATTCTGCCATTGACTCCACTACTCTCTCACTCTCATTCACTGTTACTGCTCCTCAACTTGCCTGTCTCTCGCATCTGTCTCTCACTTTCAAAGCCTTCAGCCCATCGCCCCCCTCCTCTCCAGCCCTTCCCGTCTATCACTTGGTCTGTGCTACACTGTGTATTGCATGACGGAAGATCATTCTCTTTCTCTCTCTCTCTCACTGTCTTACACACACACACACACACACACACACACACACACACACACACACGGCGAGAGAGAGAGAGAGAGAGAGAGAGAGAGAGAGAGAGAGAGAGAGAGAGAGAGAGAGAGAGAATTACCTGGTGTGTGCTACATGTCTCTCGTGGAGGAGGATATTGCTGGTAGAAACACACCCACCTCGACTGCCCTCAGACCCCATCCCCTCCATCATTAGCGTCGTCTCGCATCTTGACCTCTCCACTGCCCCTTTCCTACCCATCTCCACCTCTCCATCCCCTCTCCCCCTCTCCTTCCCCTCTCCCCTTCTCCATCCCCTCTCCCCCTCTCCATCCCATCTCCCCCTCTCCTTCCCTCCTTTCCCTTCTTTCTAAACCCTCGTCGTTAAAACCCCCTCGTCTCCACATCCATCCTCTGACCCAGCCTTCCTTCCTTGTCCATCCATCCCCTCATCCATCCCCCTTCTCGTACTCTTTCACCTCTCTCCTGTTTTGTATTCTCTCTCTCTCTCTCTCGCTCTCTCTCTCTCCTTGGGCCTTCCTTGCTCCTTCCTTCTTTCTTCCGGAGTCTGTACTGTACCCCCTCCTCTTTAATTTTTTCTTCTTCCTTGGTGTGTCCTCATCTTTTCTTAGTCTCTCCACTTCCACCTACCTTGACCTCTCCCCGTCTCCGCCCCCTTCCTCTTTTCCCTATACTTAGCCGCTCCTCCTTCCCCCTTCCTCTTTATCTCATCGCCTTCCTTGCTCCCCTTCTCCCCTGTTTCCTCGTCCCACCCCTCCTTATCCTTCCCGTTGCTCGTACTCTTTCACTTTTCCTCATTTCTCATTGCCTTCCTTACTCTCCTTTCTCTAACTTATTTCGCGTCGTTGAAGTATTTATCATCATACTCTAGACGTTTTTATTTAACTTAAGTAATTTTTTTCTAATGGTGAAGGGGTTTAATAAGGCTGCATAGAACTTCACCAATTCAGATATTCCCACAGAATTTTATAAAGTCTTTTAGAGATACCAAGAATACACCGTCAATAACGTCATCATGCTGTGGGGACTGACTTCCTGATCGCCATGACTTATTCTTTATTTCGCTCTCGCCTCGTCTTCCTGATTGCCATGACATTCTTTATTTCACTCTCTCCTTGTCTTCTTTATTGCCATGACTTATTCTTTATTTCACTCTCGCCGCCTCCAGAATAGCATAGTGTGGCTTAAGCAGGAAAAAAAGAGGAAAGAAGACGCAGGGCTGGGAGGGTCGAGGTACATCCCACCCTCATAAAGAAAAGCCGTGTTCCGCGCTATTGGCCACTTGAGTGTAAGAGCCATAAACTCCATGAGGGTATTTTTGCTTGCCATATTACACCGTCTGAGCACTTGCAGGCCGCTTTGTGCACCTGAATGAAGCCTGTAAGACGAGAAGGGGAAGGAATGGGGGAGGGAAAGAGAGAAGGAGGAGGGATAGGAGTGCAAGAAAGAAATGAAACCCGAGAGAGTGGGAGAGGGAGGAGGAGGGAGGGAGGGAGGGAGGGAGACAGAATATTACACCGGCTGAGCACTTGCAGGTCACTTCGTGCACCTGGATGAAGAGAGAGAGAGAGAGAGAGAGAGAGAGAGAGAGAGAGAGAGAGAGAGAGAGAGAGAGAGAATATTACACCGTCTGGACACTTGCAGGTTATTCTTTGCACTTGAATGAATGCAGTAAGTGGAGGAGATGGCATGGGATGAAGAGAGAGAGAGAGAGAGAGAGAAAGGGAGTGTGACAAGGGAGGGAGAAGAGGATTTGGTGGTTGAGAGTGAGTGAGTTTGGCAGGGTAAGAGGATAAAATGGGAGAGAGAGAGAGAGAGAGAGAGAGAGAGAGAGAGAGAGAGAGAGAGAGAGGACTTAAAAGTTACGTAGATATACAAACCTCACGGACCCAATGTAGTGTTCCGGCCTTAATCCTTTGGCCGCGGAACGCCTGATTTGTATTGTGTTCTGACTGACTTTAGAAGAATTTCACTGGTTTCAGGCGGTCTCACTGGTTTCAGAAGATTTTACTGACGTGACGATTTCACAGACTTCAGACGATTTCACTGGTTTCAGGCGATTTCACTGTGCTCATGAGAAACGTAGGATACCATAAATGTCAGAAACCATCACGATTATTGCTGAGGAGGGACTAGAGAAAACTTTGTCATATATTCCAGCTGATGACGAACGGTTTTATTCACCTCAGAGAATCTCCCTGCAGCCCCAAGGTTATTGTTACTGGGAAGTCGTACTTTATCCATTAAAAGATTAGGAGAGAACAGCAAGAAGGCTCTCCCCTACCCCCTCCTCCAGACCACAGGCTGAGTGGGAACTACTTATGTCGAGAAGAGTCTAGGAAACTGCAGAAAAAATGCGTTGTAAATAATATGTACAGTATGGTCAAGCTGTTTAAAATGAAGGGAAAATTTTTTTGATAGTACAAAGCTGTAGAGAGACGTTGAAGGGGAGTCGGTGAAGGATGAAAATCGATATCGAAATAGGTAGATTAACAGATCAATGGACAAAAAAGAGGACATATTGATAGAGATGTACGTAGGTAGATAAATCCAGATAGACACAGATAGACAGTTCAATAGAGGGAGAGGGGAGTGAGAGAATGAGAAAGTGAAAGGGAAATAGAAGAGAGAAAGTGAGAGATGCGGTAATGGAGTGATGTGTGTTTATTGTCGAACAGGGAACCAGAGAGGTGGAGGTTATGGCTCTGATGACAGCACGCAGGGGAAAGTGTGCATGAGAGAGAGAGAGAGAGAGAGAGAGAGAGAGAGAGAGTAAAATATTTCTTCAGTCTTATTGATGCCAAGGAATAGAACGACTATGAAAAATGTTTAGAAATCACTAATGCAAAAAACATCAGTCGTAAGAAGTTATCAGCAAAGAGCATTTCATCATCAAAAACATATCCGACGGCCTGCTTCCTCCTGGGACCTCCAGAACAGGTGACGACCGTGACATAAACGTCTCCATGTTACATCATCCACGCACGCCTCTCACTCTTTCAAACACTCCTCTTTCTCTTCATTCTCTTTTACCAGTATCCTTCTCCTCAGTCTTCCGTACTACATAAAGTCTACCTTTGTCAACAATGAACTCGATATCACTTTCACAAACTTTCTTTAACACCTTGACTATACAGTATACTGTACATTCTCTGTAGCCTACCGTCTCAGCAGTTTCACATCCCTCCTATACCTATAGGCCTATATTCCGATCCATAATGCCCATAAATCTCACTATCACTTACTTCCCTTCTCCTGCCAATGCCCGCGGCTATTCTTAGAAAGGTAATTTCTGCAACTTGTAATCACGACAGCTCTCGGGCATTCACTGCCATATTCACACAGGTAACGATACCCTCCTTACTAACTCTCCTACCTCTCAAAATGCGGCACAGCTTTCCAAATACACTTCTTCTTTGGAGTAATCTCTTTTCAACCTCACCCGCTATTTTGCCATATTTCTACACTGGAGCTCCCAAATACTTAAAACTGTCCACCTCCTCAAGGATTTCACATTCCATCTGAATCCTGTAGTTCACTTTGTTTCTTCTCTGTACTCTGTCCCGCCTGCCATAATCTATTATGTCATATTATTTCCCTTCATAAACCATTATCTTACTTTTCTTCATATCTACTTTTAATTTTCTCGTGCAAACTCTTTCAAACTCATTCGGTACCTTTTGCAAACCACTCACCTTTTCTGTGACCAACTCAGCATCGTCATCATATTAGCAGGTTACAAGACTCCATTAATTGCCATTTAGCTTCAGTTTTGCTCCTGCGCCTGCTGTCCCTGTTTTCATCGGTGTGGCTACTCCATCCATATATACTCTATACTGAACAGCGAAGGTAACATAACACATCCCTGACTTGAGGTAATGTTAAAAAGATCACAGAAAGCATCAATATCCTCATTTTTTCCCCCTTCAACTAACTTCCTTCCATACCTATTCCTTCCTTCTACGCTACCCGACTGCCTTGTTGGTTGGACGTCCTGGTTAGCTCTGCAAACCATCATCATCATAATCATAAGCCTTTGGAAGTCCGCTACTGAACAAAGGCCTCCCCCATCCTTTTCCACCAATTCCTTGACTGAGCCAATGTCAGCCACGTTTTGCCTGCAAACTACTCTGTCTCATCTTTCCATCTCCTGTCTGGTCTTTTTCTCCTACGGTTACAGTCTCTTGGAGTCCAGTTAGTCAGCCCCTAGCTCCATCAGTTATCTCTCATTCTTGCTACATGACCTGCCCATCTCCATTTCTTTTCCATTATTACCAGCCGCGATAGCGAAGCTGATATTGTTTTCAGTTTGTCTGTCAGTCCTTCTGTCTGTCTGTGTTTCTGTTAGCACGGTAACTTCGCAACTGCTCAAGATATCATCACAAAATTTTACAGAGGTGTAGCTGGAAAAAAAAAAATCAATCGGGAGTTCTAAATTGGTGAAAGTACAGTAGGTCAAGGTCTGTGTGTCTATTAGAACGATAACTTTGCAACTGCTCAAGACATCATCACAAAAGTTTACAGGTGTGTAGTAGGGATGGAAATCCCCTACGAGTATTGTTTTCAGTTTGTTTCTGTCACAGTGTTTGTGTGTCTGTCAGCACGATAACCTCGCAACCGCTCAAGATATCATCACAAAATTCTACAGGTGTGTAGTAGGGATGAAAATCTCCTACGAGTTCGAAATTGGTGAGAGTAGATCAAGGTCAAGGTCATATTCCGAACCGCGCTAGGTATGTATCGGCTCTCGGCTGGTGTGATGCTCCCTTTGGGGAAGCCTCTAGTAACTTCTGTAATGTTTTTTACTAAGTCTGCTCTCTCACCCAAGCTGATCTTTTCCTGTCTCTCAAAGATATTCCCAACATTGACCTTTCCATTGCTTTTTGAGAACGGCTTAGTTGATTTTCCATGAATTTTGTCAGTTTCCAGGTCTCAAAACCATATGCCATAGCTGGGATTATACATTCTTTATATACTTTTCGTTTCATACATATTGGCAAGTTACTTTTCATGGAGGCTCTATGTTTAGCAAAAGCTTCCATCCAATTGTAATGCGTCTTATTATTTTCCTGTCATGGTCTTTCGAAGGTTTTAGTGTTTTCTGAGCCCTAAGTAATTATACTCTTCGACTTTTTCAAGAATTTCTTCGCTTACTCCGATGATGCTCTTTGATGTGTTTGTATTGAACATTACTTCAGTTTTCTCTGGTTCATCTTTAGCCCTATTTTGAGACTTTCTCTATTTCGGCCATTTAATATTTCTTGCGATGTGTCTGTTGTTTCCGAGATTAGGAAAATGTCATCTGCAAATCTTAAATGGTTTAGGTTTTCTCCATCTATGTTTACTCCTTTGTTCTCTAAGTCTAGCTTTCTGAAAATACTTTCTAGGTGCACGCCCTTCTCAATCTTAATTTTTTCTGAGTCTTTATGATATTTAACTGTAGCAGTTCCTTCTTTATATGTGTTTCAAGTTCTCCAGTGTTCTCATTTACACCTTGTTCCCACAGTGAATTTATGATTGCAATGTGCTTCACTGAACCAAAAGCCTTTTCGTAATCAACAAAACCTGAGCACAGTGGTTTATTATATTCTATAGTTTTCTCAGTAAGCTGATTCATTGTGTAAAGATGATCAGTAGTCGAATACCCACTTTGGAATCCTGCCTGCTCACAAGGTTGGTTTTCTTCCAGATTCGTTGTTACTCTATCCATAAGGACTTTAGTGAAGAGTTTGTAAATAACTGGTATATTTAATGTCACAGTCTCTGATTTGCTGAGACGGTGCATCCTCACTTTCGGTGGCACACTAGCCGTAAGCACATAAGGCAGTGCTGTTCGACGTTTAGCAGACAATAATCCAACAGCAACGCTCGAGAAGCATTATCAGTAGAATTTATGTTTGATTGGGGAGATTGTGGCAAATAATGTCACCTCCCTGCCACATAGATTCTGGTGAGACGTAATTTCTGTGCCACCTTATCCAGTATATTCGGTGCAACCATTTCAACCCTATATATCTATAGCGGGTCCCATGGTCCGCCCCGTCTAAGACGGCACCCCGAATATCTATCTGCAAGGCCTTCCCCTGTCCGCCACCCATCGTTGAGTTCCTTGTTTCGGTATTTTGCGTGTGTGATTACAAGAATGTGATGGTCATGCGTCTAGGTGAGTGATCTAGAAATTGTTTGGCTGCTAAGTGTTGTGCAGCGTAAATACGGTTTGTTTTACGTCAGTGAGTTTTGTTTGTATATGTGTTTAATATTCAGTATTAGCTTTGTTTCATAGATGGTACTGAGTTTTTTTTTTTTTTTTTTTTTTAGATGGTACTGAGTAGGAGACATGTACGACGATAGTGTAACAGCAGTGAGATGTGCAGTAGGAATGACTGAGGGTTTCAAGGTGGAGGTGGGATTGCATCAAGGATCGACTTTGAGTCCCTTCTTGTTTGCAATGGTGATGGACAGATTGACAGATGAAATTAGACAGGAGCCTCCGTGGACAAAGATGTTTGCGGACGACATTGTGATATGTAGTGAGAGCCGGGAGGAAGCTGAGGCAGAGCTTGAGAGATGGAGATATGCACTGGAGAGAAGGGGAATGAAAGTAAGCAGAAGCAAGACTCAGTACATGTGTGTAAATGAGAGAGATGACAGGGGAACCGTGAGGCTGCAAGGTGTAAAGGTGGCAAAGGTAGATGAATTCAAATACTTGGGATCAACTGTACAAAGTAACGGAGAGTGTGGTAGAGAGGTAAACAAGAGAGTGCAGGCGGGATGGAGTGGGTGGAGAAAGGTGACAGGAGTGATCTGTGACAGAAGGGTCTCTGCAGAAACGGAGGGGAAAGTTTATGACTGTACCAAGGCCAGCCATGTTGTACGGAATGGAGACAGTACCACTGACAAAAAGACAGGAGGCACAGTTGGAGGTAGCAGAATTGAAGATGTTGCGTTTTTCACTAGGAGTGACGAGGTTGGACAAAATTAGAAATGAACATATTAGAGGGACAGCACACGTAAGTCAGTTTGGGGACAAAGCTAGAGAGGCGAGACTGAGATGGTTTGGACATGTGCGGAGGAGGGATGAGGAGTATGTCGGGAGGAGGATGCTGGAAATGGAGTTACCAGGCAGGAGAAAGAGAGGAAGGCCAAAGAGAAGGTTTATGGATGTAATGAAGGAGGACATGGTGGTAGGTGTAAGAGAAGAAGACAGAGTAAGATGGAGACGGGTGATCCGCTGTGGCGACCCCTAAAGGGAGAGCCGAAAGGAAAAGAAGAAGAAGACTGAGTAGGACACTCAGTTTATTACTGTATGATCTCTGTGATTGAGTGTTTAATGATTTAGACGGTAAGCTTCGTTGTTTTGAAGTTATATATATATATATATATATATATATATATATATATATATATATATATATATATATATATTATATCCTGTTTAAGAAGTTTTGCTTTGGCACCCACATCTCTACTAGATACTGTTAAATTCGCCGTGTCCCGCCAGAGGATCTGACTGACGAGGTAACCGCGTGCATTTACTGTATATTTTGTTCCAGAATCAATTTCAGTATTAATGGATTAAAATAGGGTAAATGTACCCTTTACTTTAAGCAGCAGAAAGACCTTACCAGTTTAATTCATATTCTTCCAATTTGTTTTCTGTTTCTTACCATTTTCAGGGTGGTAAATGACCTTTTCCTACTGAATCCCCTCCCCCCTCCCGTTATTATCAGTCGTACCTTGTGATTGTTTCCCTCGTAATGGAAGAATCTTGCTCAATGTACTCAGGTGGATTTCGTTTCTCATTACCAACTGGAGGTTAGGTTGGGCTAGGTTAAATTATGAGGTACAGTTAAGCTATGTTAGGTTAGGACAGCTGCTTTTGCTGTTAGGATAACTGACGAATCAAACGGGTTGACACAGCAACAACAATGGGGTGAAACAGATTTAACAAGAAACATTTATTTACCACCCCAGAAATAATCAGAACTATATGACAGACTATCAGGAAGAACTAATTTGGCAAAGTGCTTCTACTGCTGAAAGTAAAGCGTATGCCTGCCTAAGATTGTTTTATTTTATTTTATTTTATTTTGTTTTATTTTTCACTATGAGTATTCCAGTACTTTATAATTATTGTGACCGATATATTTGGGAACCAAGCAATCACATCAGCGATTGTTTACATCGACAGGCAACGTGTTTTTCGACCGTGGTCCTTTATACCCAGAAGAAGAAGACGACGTGTTTTGTTTTTGCCGAACAGCTGATTTTCTAGTTACATAAACTTTTACTGCGAAATATACCCCATTTTTTATAGGTAGGGTAAATTTATATTTTCGTTTGTAAGGATCTTTAGAGTATTTTTTGTAGGCAAGTATCATATATACTGTACCTGTATGTGTTGCTGTGTTTGTGTGTGCTTCATTTTGGGCATAGCTAGTCAGCCTTCAGTTCTGCTGTTCTGATAATTGTCTTTATTGGCCTAACACATTTTTAGGTATAATATAAAATCAGTTGGTGGGTTCTAGTTACTGTCATTAATTATTTGTGTAATTATATTTTTCCTGTCCTCCCATTGCAGGAATTTATGATACCCCATATCATTCTTTTTCTGTGCCTGCCCTCCTCTCTTCCTATTTCTCCCATCTTTCCTGTCACTTCTTATTGCTTTTCCGTCCTTTACAGGTGGCTTTACATTGAGTGACAAGCCAAATGGTTTCCTGTAAGCCAAGAAACCATTTACAATGCTGGGTGGTAACCATATAAACAAACCATAATTATGTGCTTGTTGTATGTTTTTTTAGTTAGTTGTTTTCCGGGGAGGGGCACTAACCCTCCGCCAACCCTATTAGTCGCCTTTTACGACAAGCAAGGATACTGGGGGAGTATTCTTGAAAAACCCCCCTTGGAGTGGCCCTGGTGAGAGAGGATAGTGTTTGGAAACTCCCTGTACTGTTGTTCGCAGATGATACTGTGTTGTTGAGTGAAGACGAAGGGGAGCTGCAAGGCTTGGTGGATGAGTTTGAGAGTGTGTGTAAGAAACGGAATCTAAAGGTGAATGTAGGGAAGAGTAAAGTGATGGTCTTTGAGAGAGGTGAAGTCAGTGAATGTACAGTGAGGTTGGATGGTGAGGAACTGGAAAATGTGAGTACGTTTAAGTACTTGGGTAGTGTGATGAGTAAGGATGGAGGTTTGGAGGGTGAAGTGCTTGAAAGGGTACAGCAGGGAAGAAAGGTTGCTGGTTCTTTGAAAGCAGTGATAAGAAACAGGGAAGTGAGCATGGATGTGAAAAAGTTACTACATGACAGTATTGTGATACCAACTCTAACGTACGGAAGTGAAGCTTGGACGTTGTTGGAAGGACACAAGTCAAGAGTGAGAGCAGTGGAAATGAGTTATTTAAGAGGAGCCTGTGGAGTCACATGGAGAGACAGGCTGACGAATGAGGATATAAAGGAGCATTGTGGTGTTGATGTGGATGTGATAGGGAGCGTTATGAGGAACACACTGAGGTGGTTTGGCCATGTGGAGAGGATGGAGGGTGAAAGACTGACAAAGAGAGTGTATGTGAATGAGGTGGAGGGGGGGAAGAGGGAGGGGGAGGCCGAGGATGAGATGGAGGGATGGGGTGGAGAGGTATATGAGAGAGGGGGGTGTGAGTTGGGAGCAGGGCAGTGAAATGGCGGGGGACAGGGCGACTTGGAGGCGATTTGTTTGTGGCCACCCCAAACGGGATTGAGGCATCTGGCAATAGATAGATAGATAGAATTATGTGCTCCCTATGTGTCAGCAAGTGGGTTGGTGGAAGGTTAGTGCCCCTCCCCGTAAAACAAATAACTCTAAGTCAAGTGGCCACTCCTTATGGGATTATGGCGTCTGGCAATAGATAGATAGTAATACACAGCAGTACATCCACCTTATGCAGATGCTGATAAACTAACCACAACTTTTTTCTTATTTTTAGGCATTAACTGACTGTGTATTTTATAAGAGGAAACTTTTGTACTCTATTCGTGCTGTGATTTTTCATTGATGTGTTTGAGGAGATAGTATATTTGTTTGTATATTGTATCTTTTCATTGCTGTGTTTCAGGTTATAGTATCAGGTATATTTTTATGGAAGTTCATCATTCCAGATAATGGTTAGCATTCCATTCTCTTGCAGATTATTGATAAATAACATTCTGTGAAGGTACGTTTACTAACCAGTAAGGTAGCTATTCCTGTACAGTTTTAACAGCAGCAAAACCTTCACCTGCAACTATTTTATAAATTGTAATTATTTTGCCAGCAGATATTATAAAACTAACTTCTTGTTCCATTATTTCTTCCAGGTGCTAATCAGTAATTTTTTATTTGTTTTCTCTTATAATCTTAACAGTAACATTTTTTGCATAGCCTGCGGCGGTAGTTTCACCGGATCCTTTAACACAGATCGCTCCTTTGTTTGCAGGATATGCAAAGTATGTCAAAGCCTAGAAGACAGGCTGACCAAGACTACGAACAAAATTAATGGTATTAGTCTACCAGATGCTCCACTTCAAACTCGTCAGTTCTGATAGCTTATGGAAGTAAATCTCAACAATACAAACAACTTTCACCAAACGCAACACCATTTCAAATGAATATTTAAGAATTTACTTGAAATAATACAATTTTATGATATATCGGTGACCCCCCTTTACGAAGCAGGATTTCTGGTGGTTGGGGGGAGGAGAGGGGAGGAAAGTAGGCTCCGAGTTTACCTATGAATGCTTACCTATGAATACATAGTGGGGAATTAAGAAGCAGGCTTCTTGTGGTGTTCCCCACCTCTTAAGACCTGTCAGCCAATGTACCTTAACGATTTAATGTGGCTATCATACCGGGGCTTTAAATGTGGCTACTGTTGGGACAGTCACTACACTCTCAGGGAATGCATTCCAATAGTTTATGACTCTAATGGAGAACCAGTTGCCCTTTAATGTTGTCCTCCAGTGGTCTGGCTTCTGTAGCATGAGGGAGTGCCCTCTCAAATCATTTTTGTTCATCTGGAAGAAATGAGCGTAGGGGATGTCCTCAAATCCGTGTAGCAGCTTATGCGTTTCGATCATGTCTCCCCTGATTCTCCTATCCTGCAGCGTCTGCAGCTCCAGGCGGCGACATCTCTCCTCATAAGGCAGCTGGGCCAATTCTGGGACCAGTTTTGTGGCTCTCCTCTGTACTCGTTCCAGTGATTTAATATCTTGTTTGAGGTGTGGAGACCAAGACTGAGCTCCGTAGTCCAGAATTGGGTGGACCAGGAAGAGGTATAATGGTACCAGTATCTCTCTGCTGAGCACAGAGAAATTCCATTTTATAATCCCCAGTTGACCATTGGCTTTTGCAGTTATCTTTGCAATATGAGTAGAGGCCTTAAGTCTGTTTGACACCATGATACCAAGATCATTCTCTTGTGTCGACTTCTCCAGTAATGTCCCTTTTAGCTGGTAGTCGGCCTGCTGGTTGTTGTGGCCTGCATGCATGGTCTTGCATTTATCTACATTAAATGACAGCAGCACTTCTTGCTCCAGTTGTCCAGACGCTTCATGTCACATTGTAGGGCCCTACTGTCCTCTTCAGTCCTTATTATCCTGCGTGATAGAAAGCAGCCAGTCAGAGCAAAGATACACTCTTACATCAGAATCATGCACTTGATCATGGCCAATCAGAGGATTATTAAATTCGGTGTTCTGATGGCAGCTGTCTGTGAAGGCTGCGCCGTTGTGGCTCGGTTACAGGTTGCAGTTTTCAAGGAATGCTTTGAGGTTAATGAGGCCAGCCTTCAATTTCTTCGTTCTCGCGACATTCTACCTTTAAATGTGCAATGCCCAAAGTGTGGGAACGATTGTACATTTAGGAAAGATAAGCATCGATGGCGTTGCAACGGTACAGGGCTTCCTTTCTTCACCAGTACCTGGAGTAGAACCTGTTTTAAAGACAGGCAGAAAACCAGGAAATCCACTCCTGTTTCAAAGAGGCTGCAAAATTCTATCCTCATCGTCATTGACTAAGGTACTGTGAATTTTTATTTAATAAATAACAATCATAGCATAGGTTAGGTTAGGTAAGGTTAGGTTAGGCTTGATTTTGTTTGGTTATTATAATTATTTCCCCATGAAACCTAGACAGTTTTGATAGTTTTTGGTGAGATTCATTCAGTTCTGTCACAATGGTCATCCCAGCTATATAACAGCCAATAGTTTTTGGTGAGATTCATTCAGTTCTGTCACAATGGTCATCCCAGCTATATAACAGCCAATAGTTTTTGGTGAGATTCATTCAGTTCTGTCACAATGGTCATCCCAGCTATATAACAGCCAGCTCACAATAACTCATAAACTACCGTATGCATTTCTTATGGTTGTGAGGGTCAGATTCGAATGAATCACAATAAAAATGGTCATCCCAGCTATATAACAGCCAGCTCACAATAACTCATAAACTACTGTATGCATTTCTTATGGTTATGAGGGTCAGATTCAAATGAATCACAATAAAAACTATCAAAATAGCCTAGGTTTCATGGAAATTGACTGTGGGACATCTGCTAGACAATTACCAAATTAACTGCCTGACCCAGAAAGTTGATGTGCTGGGGTTCATTGCAAATAACGTTGGATGCTGTGGACGGAAGTGTCACTGCCCAGCCAACAGCTGGTGCTGTCCAGGATGATAGTACTGTTGCCCATCCTTCTCCCACTATAGTTACATCTCCTCCCACCATACAGAATGAGTTCCAGCCAGTGTGAAATGGTGCAAGGTTTGTGAGAAAATGGAGCATCAGCCAGTGCGAAAAGGTGCAAGGTTTGTGAGAAAATGGAGCATCATTTCAGTAACTACGTACAGTAAATTTTAGGTTCTTGCAGAAGTAGAGGAGAGTCCCTTGAGGCATGAGTTATGGGGGACTCCATCATCTGTGGTCAGTTGGTGGAATTTTGCGGCAGGCCACCCAGTAAACGAAATTGTTTTCATATTCCAGGTGCAGGAGTAGATGACATTACAGAGGCTGTAGATGACTGAGAATGCAGAAAGTGATGTGCTGTAATCTTGTTACTATTCATCTGTCTATCTATCAATCTATCTATCTATTGCCAGACACCTCAATCCCGTTTGGGGTGGCCACAAACAAATCGCCTCCAAGTCGCCCTGTCCCCCGCCATTTCACTGCCCTGCTCCCAGCTCACACCCCCCTCTCTCATATACCTCTCCACCCCATCCCTCCATCTCATCCTTGGCCTCCCCCTCCCTCTTCCCCCCTCCACCTCACTCACATACACTCTCTTTGTCAGTCTTTCACCCTCCATCCTCTCCACATGGCCAAACCACCTCAGTGTGTTCCTCATAACGCTTCCTATCACATCCACATCCACACCACAATGCTCCTTTATATCCTCATTCGTCAGCCTGTCTCTCCATGTGACTCCACAGGCTCCTCTTAAATAACTCATTTCCACTGCTCTCACTCTTGACTTGTGTCCTTCCAACAACGTCCAAGCTTCACATCCATACATTAGCGTTGGTATCACAATACTGTCATGTAGTAACTTTTTCACTTCCATGCTCACTTCCCTGTTTCTTATCACTGCTTTCAAAGAACCAGCAACCTTTCTTCCCTGCTGTACCCTTTCAAGCACTTCACCCTCCAAACCTCCATCCTTACTCATCACACTACCCAAGTACTTAAACGTACTCACATTTTCCAATTCTTCACCATCCAGCCTTGCTGTACATTCACCTCTCTCAAAGACCATCACTTTACTCTTCCCTACATTCACCTTTAGATTCCGTTTCTTACACACTCTCCCAAACTCATCCACCAAGCCTTGCAGCTCTCCTTCGTCTTCACTCAACAACACAGTATCATCTGCAAACAACAGTACAGGGAGTTTCCAAACACTATCCTCTCTCACCAGGGCCACTCCAACATCCACTACCCTACCTTGTACCTCTTTTATTACCCCATCCATGTACAGATTGAACAACCATGGGGACATGACATATCCCTGTTTCAACCCAACTTTCAAAGAGAAAAATTCACTTAGTTCACCATCCACACGCACTGCAGCCTTCGCTTCATCGTACATACTCTTCACAGCATTCAGCAACTTCCCATCTACTCCATATATTCTTAATACTTTCCACAATCCTTGTCTATCCACCCTGTCATATGCTTTCTCCAAATCCATGAAAGCCGCATACAACTTCTTTCGCTTCTTTAGAAACTTTTCCACTAAAGATCTAGGAATGAATATCTGATCAACACAACCTCTTCCCTTCCTAAAGCCTCCCTGTTCTTCTCCAACTAATTTCTCTGTTCTTTCTCTAACTCTGTCAATAAGTATCCTACCATACACTTTTCCTATTATACTAAGAAGACAAATGCCCCTATGATTACCACACACTTCTTTTTCCCCTTTTCCTTTGTACAAGGGAATAATTATACCTGACTTCCAATCCTCTGGGACTCTACCTTCCTCCCAGGCCAATCTGCACATCTTCCACATCCATTCTACTACTATCTCTCCCCCATGCTTCAGCATTTCACCACACACTCCATCAATTCCTGGGGCTTTCCCTGATTTAACTTTCTTCATTGCTTCCACAACTTCTATCCTACTGATTTCTTCCTGTCTTCTCACCTCCCTCCTTCTCCCAGCCATTCCCCAGCCACTTATACTCGCATTACTTCCATCCTCTATGTTCAACAATTCCTTAAAGTGTTCTCTCCATCTGCTCACTTTTTCTCCCTTCTCCACTAGTAATCTACCATTTTTATCTTTCACTCCCTTGCTAACTTCACTTCCACCCTGTCTTACTCTTTTCACCTCTTTCCAGAACATTTTCTTACAGTCCCTCCACTTTACACTCAAATTCCTTCCAAATTCCTCATCCACTCTCTTCTTACTCTCTCTTACTAATCTTTTCACCACTGTCTTTCTTTCTACATATAACTCTCTCTTCTGCCTCTCAACTTCTTCCACGCCCCTATTTCTCATCCATTCATTGTATGCTTTCTTCTTTTGTTCCACAGCCTGTCTCACCTGTTCAGTCCACCACGCTGTTCCTTGCACCCCCCCTTCGTCTTCTCTTCCTTCCACACACCACATCACATGCTGCACATATTTCTTCTGTAAATATCCTACACACACCTTCCACGTCTCCCATCTGCTCCAATTCATATTTGCCCAATCGTTCCTCCACTTCTCTCTTATACTCTGCCTTTTTCTCATCCTCTTGTATCCTTTCCACTCTCCTTGCAACTACTCCTTCCTCTCGTCTTTCCCTTCTTCTGTTCCTCCATCTTACTTGAATCCTAATTCTGGCCACCACCAAGTAGTGGTCAGAAAGTCCACTTCCCCAGGTGGCGACCATCATCCACTGACTTGATGTACTGCTTCCTACTTCTTACTTAGCCTTTATCATTCATTTTCTGTGCCTGCCCTCCTCTCTTCCTATTTCTCCCATCTGATGGAGTCCTTCCTGTTGTCCTCAAGAACTGTGCTTCTGTGCTTACACCTTGCATAGGTGAATTTTTTCACCTTTGTCTATCAACTTGTACCTTTCCTTTTTGCTGGATGTTTGCTCTCATTCAGCCAGTCCCAGAGAAGGGTGACCATTCCCAACCTTCTAACTATAGTCCAATTGCTTTAACATCCTGTATCTCAAAAGTTTTTGGGTCAGTTCTCAATAGAAAAATTTTAAAGCATCTTTCCTATCACAACCTTCTTTCTGATCATTAGTACGGGTTCCGTCAGGGATGCTCCACTGGTGATCTTCTTACCTACCTTTCAGACTCCTGGTCATCCTCCTTTTGGGACTTTGGCGAAAGCTTTGCCATTGCACTTGACATCTCAAAGGCTTTTGATTGAGTCTGGCATAGTTCTTTAATTTCCAAACTGCCCTCTTACGGTTTCTATCCTTCTATCTGTGCCTTCATCTATAGCTTCCTTTCTGGTCGTTCTATAGCCGCTGTTGTAGTTGGCCATTGTTCTTCTCCTAGATCTATCAACAGTGGTATTCCTCAGGGCTCTGTCCTATCACCAACTCTCTTCCTTTTATTCATCAATGACCCTCTAAGCTGTACATCTAACCTTATCCACTCATATGCTGATGACTCCACCTTTCACCTTTCCATTCGGTTCCCACATCGTCCATCTCAGCAGTTACTTCAACAAACAAGGGATGAGGCTATGGCATACCTAATGTCTGACTTGGCTCGTATCTCTGACTGGGGTAAAAATAATCTTGTTGTTTTTAATGCATGAAAGACTCAGTTCTTACACCTATCAACCCAACAAAATCTTCCACAGGTGTACCCACTAATGTTTGATAATATTCTGCATAATCCTGCATCATCCTTGAATATGCTCGGGGTTTCATTCACTCGGTACTTATCTTGGAAAGATCATATTATATCTCTTGTAAAATCAGCTTCTATGAGATTAGGTGTGCTAAGCCGTCTCCGTTCCTTCTTTACCCCTGCACAATTGTTGACTCTCTACACGGGTTTTATCTGCCCCTGTGTGGAGTACAACTCTCATGTGTGGGGAGGCTCCCCACATACAGCTCTTCTCAGTAGGGTGGAGTCAAATGCTTTTTGTCTCATTAACTCTCCTCCTCTTACTGACTCCCTTCACCCTCTGTCTCTTCACCTCACTGTTGCATTTTTATCTCTTTTCTGTTGCTACTTCAATGGTCACTGCTTCTCTGAACTGTCTGGTTGCATCCCTGCACCTCTACGTCGGGTGCATAGCACCCGTCTTGCAACAAACTCACATCCCTTTTTTGTCCAGCTCTCTAATGCAAGAGTTAACCGTTACTCCCAGTCCTTCATTTATGCAAGAGGTCAGCTCTGGAACTGTCTCCCTTTGTCTGTATTTCCTACTTCCTATGATCTCCAGTCTTTCAAACGCAGTGTGTCCAGGCATCTCAAAATGATTGGATTTTGAATTTGGCTTTCTCTTGTATTTTGTTTTTCTCTTGGAGGGAACGATTATTGGGGGCTCGTGTCCTTTGGTTCCTTCTTCCTAACATAAAGAAAAAAAAAAAATGGATAGACTAATGATGTTGTGTGAACCCGATCAGAGGAGCTGATGGAGAAATATAGAAGTATGGTCCGGTGCTACAAGGAGAAAGCTAATGACATTTTATTTTCAGGTATAGGCCTACTCCCAAGAACTAATATAGGGAAAGTCTTCTTCAGCAGAGCGCTAATTATAAATAACAGGGTCAAATCACTCTGCTTACAGGAAGGATTGGAATTCACTGACATATGGAACAACTTTTACAAGCAGCAGTTGCTATTTACGAATGATGGACTACACTTGAATGTTGTTGGCTGTGCCCATCTCGGTTGTTTGCTTAATGATGCAATTCGTTTTTTCTGGAGAAAAACAGTCATTATGAAAGGCGAACAAAGATATCAGACGATCTGATAAACCAATATATAGGTAATGGAAGCCCCCCACTTCAGAAAGGAAATCACATTGAAGCTCTTCTTGTAAATGTGCATAGTCTGTGTAATAAATTTTCTGATTAAGAAGCTCTTGTCCTCACTGAAGATTATCATGTAATTGGTCTAACAGAATCTTGGCTGAATACTGAGCAAAGAGATTTTCAAGCCTAGTTTAATTTTCCAGGCTATCACATTTTCAGTAGTGAAACGAAGAATAGAACAAGGGGCAATGTGTAGTTATACCTTATATTAAATCAGGATTTTATCCAGCCATGATTATCAAACCTTGTAGTGAAAACATTGACATTATTTATATTCAGCCTAGAAATTAATCGTGTTATAAAATCACATTAATTTTATGTTAATATATCGTCAACCCAATCAGCCATTCAGCATTGACAATGAAATCAACAATCTAGTCACCGAAATCTCTTGCATGCAAAGTACTGTATTATTTGGTGATTTTAATTTACCAGTTCCAAAATGGGGAGAAGCCCTATTTATTCACACAGGGTTAGATCTATACCCGGTATACAGACTTGTAGGAAAGTTCATTGTATCAGTTTGTACATTATCTGACATGTGGAGCTAACATCCTTGATCTTGTCTTATCCACATTAGAAAATTTAGTGAGTAATGTTATTGTAGGAGAATAATTTAGTACAAATGATCATTGCATACATTCAACATTAAATTTAATGAAGTGTCAAGGCCGGTTGCAGGAATGTGCCCAGCTATAAGAGGACTAATTTTAATAAATTAAATGCAGTTGTAGGTGCAGGTGACTGGCATCCCATTGTTTGTTAAAACATTAGATATCAGTGATTCATGGAAATTTTTAACAGAAACTCACAACAGTGCAGTCAAGTTATGTATTCCAATGTGAAACAGAAAGCTTGCCAAAAATTTTAAACCCAAATGGTAGATCTCTGATATTAAACATTGTTTGGTAGCAAAAAATCTTACATACAAAAATTATAGTACCACAAAGAGTCAAAGCAAGAATAACAATTATGATGCTCTTTGATAGAAAGACAAAAAATGAATTAAATGCAGTAGGATAAACTTTGAGATACATATTGCCAGTATCAGTAAATCAAATCCCCCAAAATTTTTTAGTTACATAAGAAGCATAAAGGTAATTACTCCAACAATTGGACCCTTAATCACAGATAATGGAAAGCACACTGATAATGAAACTGAGATGGCGAAAATTATTAATACTGTACTTTCATCGTGTCAGTATTTACAATAGCAAATACACATATGATTCCTGCAGTTTCCCCAGTTCCTATAGAAAAGGGCAACATAATTGATGATATTGCAGTAAGTGATCGTGATGTATATGGTAGGTGGGGGCGCCCGTCATCCACCCGCTAATTGTAGTGGTAATCGGTTTTTAGGGTACCTGCTCATTGAGTGGCAAGCCAAATGATTTCCTGTAAACCAGGAAATCATTGACAACGCTGGGTGGTAACCTTATAACTACCCAACACGTGTTCCTTATGTAACAACAAGTGGATTGACGAAGGGTTAGTGCCCCTCCCCGGAAAACAACTATACAGTATAACTAAAAATAGGAACAGGAAGTCTCGGACCAGGACTGACGAACAGGTGACAACTAAGGACCGAACAAAGGACATGGTACTGATTGCGACATGGAATGTAAGGGGTGCAATGATGAGGTGAAAGAGAGAGATTGTCCAGGTGCTTGTGGGGTGCAAAAGTGGATGTATGTGGATTAACTGAAACTAAATGGAGAGGTGGGAGTGTGAGAGAAGGGGAGTATGGATGGGATATATGCGCAAGAGTGGGTGAGAATGAGAGGGCAAAAGAAGGGGTGTGTATTGTTGTGTGCAAGAAATGGAAGAAGAATATAAGAGAGTATGGATCAGTTGGCTCAAGGATTGTGTGGGTAAGACTGAATGTTGGACTACAAATGTGGGCAATTAGTGTGTGTATGCACCAATGCAAGATCATGCAAACAGAGTGAAAGAAGAGTTCTGGACAAATGTGGAAGTGTGCATGGAAAAGTTTGAAAGGATAGAGACAGTGTTTTTAATTGGAGATATGAATGGAAAAAATACGGAATGTGAAGGTGGATGGAGTATTTGGTGATTGGGGTGTGCCTGCAGAAGTGGATGGGAATGGCAGTGCTCTAGTAGACATTTGTGCCAGGAGGGGGTTGGTCATAGCCAATACCCTCCCCAGATACAAAATGATCCAGAGGTGTATGTGGCCAGTGATGAGAAGGGTGGGTTGTGAACTGAATGAATGGCAGGCAGTGATTGATTGTGTCTGTGTGGATGATAGAATGTGGATGATAGAATGTGGACGATAGAATGTGGATGATAGAATGAAGTGTGTAATGGATGCAAGAGCATATAGAGGTTGGGGGGGTGGACTTTCTGACCACCACTTGGTGGTGGTGAAAGTTAAGGTTCAAATGAAATGGAGGAATAGAAGAAGGGAAGAACAGGAGGAAGTAGTTCATACAAGGAGGGTGGAAAGGTTATGAAAGGTTGAGAAAAAGGCAGAATAAAAGAGGGAAATGGAGGAGCAGTTGGGTGAATATGATTTGGAGCAGATGGGGGACGTCAAAGGTGTGTGGAAGATATTCACAGAAGAAATCTGTGCAGCATTTGAGGTGGTGTGTGGGGTGAAGAGAAGATGACAGCATGGTGGAATGAAGAGGTGAGAGGCTGTGGCATAAAAGAAGAAAGCATAGTAGTGAGTGGATGAGAAACAGGGGTTAGGAGGAAATTAAGAGATGGAAGAGAGAGTTCCATGTAGAGAGGAAGAGAGAGATGAAAAGATTAGTAAGAGAGTACAACAAGAGAGTCGATGAGGAATTTGGAAGGAATTTGCATGTAAAGTGAAGGGAATGTAAGAAAATGTTCAGGATAGAGGTAAAGAGAGTTAGATAGGGTGTTAAAAAAGTTAGTTGGGGAGTGAAAGATAAAAATGGTTGATTACCGGTGGAGAAAGGAGAAAAAGTGAGCAGATGGAGAGAACACTTTAAGGAATTGTTGAACATAGAGAATGAAAATAATGTGAGTATACAGTAGTGTCTGGGGAATGGCTGGGAGAAGGAGGGATGTGAGAAGTGAGGAAGAAATCAGTAGAATGGAAGTTGTGGAAGCAATGAAGAAAGTCAAAATGGGGATAGCCCCAGGAATTGTTGGAGAGTGTGATGATATGCCAAAGGACAAGGGAGTGATAGTTGTAGACTGGATGTGGAAGATGTGCAGATTGGCCTGGGAGGAAGGTAAAGTTCCAGAGGGTTGGAAGTCAGGTATAATTATTCCCCTGTACAAGGGAAAAGGGGAAAAAGAAGTGTGTGGTAATCATGGGGGCATTTGTCTTCTTAGTGTAATAGGAAAAGTAAATGGCAGGATACTTATTGACAGAGTTAGGGAAATAACAGAGGAATTAGTTGGAGAAGTACAGGGAGATTTTAGGAAGGGAAGAGATTGTGTAGATCAGATATTCATTCTTAGGTATTTAATGGAAAAGTTTCTAGAGAAGGGAAAGAAGTTGTTTGTGGCCTTCATGGATCTGGAGAATGCAAATTGACAGGGTGGATAGACAAGGATTATGGAAAGTATTAAGAATATTATGGAGTAAATGGTAAGTTGTTCAATGCCGTGAAGAGTATATATGAGGGTGCTGAGGCTGCAGTGCGAATGAGTTTTCTATCTGAAGGTTGGATTGAAACAAGGATGTGTCATGTCTCCATGGTTGTTCAGTCTGTATATGGATGGGGTTATAAGAGAGATACGAGGTAGGGCAGTGAATGTTGGAGCGACCCTAATGAGAGAGGGCAGTGTGTTGAAACTCCCTGTAATGTTGTTTGCAGGTGATACTGTGTTGTTAAGTGAAGATGAAGGGGAGCTGCAAGGTTTGGTGAATGAGTTTGGGAGAGTGTGTAAGAAATGGAATCTAAAGGTGAATGTAGGGAAGAGTAAAGTTTTGGTCTTCGAGAGAAATGAAGTCAGTGAATGTACAGTGAGGTTGGATGAGGAGGAAATGGAAATGCGAGTGCATTTAAGTACTTGAGTAGTGTGATGAGTGAGGATGGAAGTTTAGAGGGTGAAGTGTTTGAAAAGGTACAGCAAGGAAGAAAGGTTGCTGGTTCTTTGAAAGCAGTGATAAGAAACATGGAAATGAACATGGCAGTGAAAATGTTACTGCATGACAGTAAAAATGTTACTGCATGACAGTATTGTGATACCAACTCTAACGTATGGAAGTGAAGCTTGGACGTTGTTGGAGGGACACAAGAATGAGAACGGTGGAAATGAGTTATTTGAGAGGAGCATGTGGAGTCATATGGAGAGACTGACAAATAAGGAGGTGAAGGAGCAGTTTAGTGTGGATGTGGATGTGATAGGAGGTGTTAGGAGAAAGACATTGAGGTGGTTTGGCCATGTGGAGAGGATGAAGAGCGAGAGACTGACGAGGAGCATGTATGTGAGTGAGGTGGAAGGAGGGGAGAGGGAGGGGGAGGCCAAGGATGAAATGGAGGGATGGAATGGAGAGGTATAAGAGAGAGGGGGGGTGTGAGCTGGGAGAAGAGCAGTGAAATGGCTGGGGACAAGGCGACTACGTGCAAGCATTCATTTAGTAAGAATTGGTTTGTATGAAAAGACTGAAAAATGGAAAAAAAAAAAAAAAATGAAAATTCAAAGTGGATAACAGAGAAAATCCGACTGTGGGGTCAAGTAAAGATGGCTGTTGAGAATTGGAGCCTTGTTCTAAGCGGCATAGGAAGCTTCGTAGTACCTCTTGCATATCACACCAAAATATTCTGTTCTGTGCTACTTGGACTGTACACTGTTTTAATATCGTTTCCATTAGAATCATACAAGAGGATAATGAGGTGTAATGTGCAAAATAATTGGCTAAGGAATACGTTTTACGAAAGCTCCGAGGCCAATTAGAATACGACCCTAACCCTAATGAACTTAAGGGTAATGAAATCATAGAGGTGATTAGCAGCATCATTAAGCATTGATCACATTAACTCCATTCAACTTTTATTTTAGTCTGACCACTGAGTACGATTTTATTAAGCGTGAGAAACGTCCATGGCCTGAAGGGTAGAAAAGGAAGGCCGAGAAGGAAATGGAGGGATGAAATTGAAGAGGACAAGAGGATAGAACTGGCGAAAGGAATTTAAGTGTGATGGAGGAGATTGGCAGCCTTTACTGTCTGTTGTGGTCTCTTTGAATGAACAGTGACATTATACATCTAGAAAATAGTTAGATGACCTACATACATACATACATACACCTATAGGTACTGTACATACTGTACATAGCGACACAGATAGAAACATTGATGAGATAGAAACTGAGAGGGAGGGACTGACAGGTGATGTTTTCTTGTTGGTAGAAATTATTGGTCACCAAAGAGAGAGAGAGAGAGAGAATCACCCAGCCAGACACAGAGAAGGGAAGAGACAGGCGTTATATGCCTGGTGGGGGGATTTGATTTGACGAGACACACACAGATACATAGAAGGTGGAACACACACACACACACACACACACACACAGATCTAGATATAAACGTAAGGGAGGGAAACGCGTTGTTATATACATACATACGTAAATGCATGCATGAATACACATTTTATTCATCTCATATTGTGAATACAGAATTCACAACAAATTTTTACATGATATGGTCTAGATAAAAATAGTATAAAGCGTCATAAGGTATTAGCAGTTCATATATTCAGTCACACGAAATGGTGGCAAAACACAGGTAAATAAAACAAAAGAGCACACACACACACACACACACACACACACACACAAAGCTTATAAACTGCACATTATTCTCACATGCGCTGTTGCAGCATCGGCAGTGAGTTGGCTTGCAGTCCTAATGGACCTAGGGTCGAATCCCGTTTGGGACAGGGAACAGTATAAGGATTTGAGTTCATTAAAGCAGACATTACAGATCTACCACAAGATCTATAGATCCATATCGGTAATATGTGTCTATCTCAATCTACCCGTCTATCTATCTATCTGTCTGTCTATCTATCTATCTATCTATCTATATATATATATATATATGTATATATATATATATATATATATATGTATATATATATATATATATGCGAGAACACATTCCTGTTTCAGAATAACATTCACTATCCACACACACACACACACACACACACACTGCGAGCCTCGACGTCGTACATACTCTTGGCAGCAGTTGTTAGCAACAGCAGCTTCTGTCAGGTGGAAATGGCCTTTATTAATCTCGTCAGCACGGGAAATTTGTCTCAAGCTTAATAAAGTTGTGTGGAGGTATCAAGAATATAAGCAATAACTACGTCCTCGGGGTCAAGGCGTTAATGGATGCTGCATCGAACTCTACATTTTTGAGTCTCAATAGGTATATGAATAGTGTGGAAGTAGCAAGAGTAAAATGCATCAGACGACCCCGGGCTTAACAATGAACCACTTCGGCCAGAGGAAGTTTGTTGTGTTATTCGTGCTAACTACAGAAACGCATTCAGTTCAGGAGAATGCCGTACTGTTATATGCAGTCTTCATTAACTACTTCACAGATACACTTCCTTTCTAAGCTGAATAAAATTATTTAATTGTAGCAAGAATAAGATTAGACAAAAAACACTCTCATATATAGTATGGTGAAACGTTGCGTGTGATATCCGTAGAATGTATTGTTTGGGACTCGTGGAGAAATGTGGATTTCTCACACACAAACACACACACACACTTCACATACCCAAGAGACAGAACGCATCGACGCGTCTCTCTCTCTCTCTCTCTCTCTCTCTCTCTCTCGTGTAATATATCTTTCATCCTTCCTACAAAACATCACATTTTCTGTTTCCCGAGACGAACCTCCAAATTAATGTGCTTTCCTCACTTTTTTTTTTTACAGTATTTTTTTAAATATGAAAAAATATGGCTTCCTGTACTTACTAATTTAATTATCTTTCTACATATTCCTCCATGTGTTCTCCCTCTTCCTTCTTTATTATTGTATTTCTTGTCTTATTTGACCTTCCCGTTCATGTTTTTCCAGTCCCGTCTTTTGATTCCCGGAAAGAAAGTATCAGGAAAAAAAGTAACAGTAAAAAACGTAAGGGAAAGAGCTAATCTAACCTAACCTAACCTGACCTAATCTAACCTAACCTAACCTAACCTGACCTAATCTAACCTAGGAAAAGTTGTTACTTTTTTAGTTACTTTTTTTCCTGATTCTTTCCGATTCCCCCGTCTTTTGGCTCGTTTTCGTCTCCTGTGTTTTTCTCGTTATTATCTCTATTTACCTCATGTTATCGGTTCTCTTTATTTCGTTCACGTTGTCCTTCCCCATTATTTCGTTCACCTTCTCTTATTTCGCTCACATTGTCCTCCATTATCGTTCACCTGTTTCGCTCACGTTGTCCTTCCCCATTATCGTTCTCCTTCTCTTATTTCGCACACGGTATTTATCTCTGTTTTTGTCACTGCTTCTCGTTACTTCACTCACACAAACTTCTCTTTGTTTCAGTCAGGTTATGTTTCTCGCCTTATTTCGCCTACGTTATCCTTATCTCATTCTTTCGCCCACCTTGTCCTCCATATCACTTGATGTTCATTGTCTGTTTTGCATTCGTTGTCTCTCTTCGTATCTATATTTTTCTCCATTTCGTGTTTTCCTCGATTTTTTTCCCCCCTCATCTTGTATTCTTATGAGTGTCATTTTTCTTTTTCTTTCGTAGTCCTCTTTATTTCGTTTACATTTTCCATTCTTCGCTTTTTTCTTATTCGCTTCCCTTTATCACGACCTTTCCTTTCCCACCGTAGTTTTTCGTATCCCTGTTCTCCCTGTCCATTTCCTTTCTTTTTCTCCCTTCTCGCTCACTCCTACTTGCTCTCCCTCTCAGATCATCCGTCACTCTCTCTTTCCCCTCTGTTTATCTTGCTCTCCTTCGATTCTTCTACGCTGCTAATTAACACTATTCCCCTTTCCGCATATTTTTATTCCCTCCTACCCACTGTCGACATTCTCTCTCTCTCTCTCTCTCTCTCTCTCTCTCTCTCTCTCTCTCTCTCTCTCTCTCATTAATATTACACTCATCTACTACATATACTGTACTTTACGTTGCTCCACTCCTCTTCCCGCCCGTCCTTCCTTGTCTTCATCCATTTCTTCTCTTCCTCGTCTTCTCTTTGTCCTCTCTCCCTCCCTTTTCATCCTTTGCCTTTCCCTTCTTTCCCATCTTTTGACTTTCCATCTTTCCTTCCTTGTCCTCCCTCTTTTCCCCTCTCTTCCTCCGTCGCTTCTTCCTTTTCCTCCCCCCTCTCGTCGTTATTCATTTCCGTCCCTGTCCATACAGAATAATATAAATTGGTCATCTTTTGGTTTGCCATTTTCAACAAGCGATGTGAATAATAGCTATCTGGGGCTTCCTTTTGGTTCTGGTGTGGTGTGGTGTGGTGGTTGTGGTAGTTTGGTTGTGGTAGTTTGGTTGTGGTGTGGATGTAATGTGGCTGTGATCGTGTGTGTAGTTGTGTGGTTTTGGTGATATGGCTGTAGTGGTATGCTTGTGATGATGTGATACCGTTGGTGTAGTTGTGGTGGGATGCTTGTGTTCTGTGGTATGGCTAAGAAGTATTAGTGTGGTTGTGGTCGTTTCATGGTTATGTGGCTGTGATGTGGTGCGATAGGGTTGCTGTTGTAGAGTGAGTGTACTCTTACTACGGTTGTTGCTATGATGATGTTTGGTGGTGTTTGTGATGATGCGGCAGTGGTGGTATGGCCGTGGTAAAATGGCTATGGTGTGGTGCAGAATACTGTGATGTGGAGGTGCGACTTCTGTGTGGTGTGTCTGTGGTGATGTGGTGTAGAGGTGTGACTCATGTGTATTGCCTTTGGTGATGTGACTATACGGGTGGTGTTGTGATGTGTAGTTGTGATGCCTTGTTTTTGCTGTTATTATAGTTTCGGCGTGGTGTTTCATGTGGTGTGGCAGTGACCTTGCGTTGTAATGTGTGGAGATGTGTGTGTGGTAATAACAGGTGGTGTATCTGGGGTGTACTGACGGTGATGAGTGATGTAGTTGGTGGAGTGTGGTTTGGGTGACTGGGGCATCAGTTGGACTGGTGAATGTAGAATAGTGCACGTGTGGTTGTGGTGCCTGGATGGTGTAGCACTGAGAGAGAGAGAGAGAGAGAGAGTAAAAAAGTCAGTGTTTGAGGCTTGTTAGAGTATGCATAGGAGTAGTGGGCGGTGAAATGGAGCGTGCAAGATCCTTAGACCCTGGTCACGTTTCGACAACACCTCCCTCCTGAGGCGATAGGAGGAATGCATTTATGAGAGAGAGAGAGAGAGAGAGATGCCGCGGCTCGTGTTTTCTGTCGGGTGTATGAATTATTTTGTGTGTGTGTGTGTACTGTATGTGTATCAGTTTTGTTAAACCTCGTATTTGCCTATAATTTTGTCTATCCATCTGTCTCTTTCGTACTACCATCTCCCTAACCCTATTATCATTTATCAACATCTTTAGGCCTGTGTGTGTGTGTGTGTGTGTGTGTGTGTGTGTGTGTACGATATGTGTTTATGTTCTATCTGCCTCTGTCTGTCTGTCCGCCTGTTTCTGGTTCCTGTCTGCCCATCTATCTTTCCATTAACATTAACCTATCAGTCTAACTCTAGTATTTTCTTTCCACTCATCTGTCTATCAATCTTTGATTTTCTACATATCTGTCTGTCTGTCTGTCGTCCATGAAAATAAGTATCTCTTTGTCTACCAATCTCTCTTTTTGTTACTTTCATCTGCCTATCCATATTTCCATCTACCCATCGGACTGTCAGTCTCTTTCCCTCTATCTGTCTGTCCATAAGCTATATATCTATGTCTGTCTGTCTATATCTGTTTGTTTCTCTGTCTGTGTGCGTCAGATTTTCATTTTGTCCATTCATCAACATATCTTTTTTCCATCCGTCCTTGTGTTTGTGTATATCTTTGTTTATATCTGTCCGTTTTATATGTCAGTGTTTGCACGTGTCTGTGTTTCTGTCTGATCGGTCTATCCATTCAGCAAAGACGCTTTTTTCCATCCATCCATCCATCCGTCCAAAATGTCCTTCTTCCATCCTCATACCCTCATATTTTTCCATTATCATCCTTTTTATTTATTCCTCTTCATAGCTAACCATCCATCCATCTATCTGTCTATTCGTCCATTTATATTCCTGTCTATCAGTCTATCTATCAGTCTTTTTATTCAGCTCAGGATGATCCACTCGTTTTGAAAGGGTTAATAATATCCTCCGTCAGCCTCTTCACTACGATAATCATCTTATAGTTTCATCGTGGTACCGTCAAACGATGCGATTCATGATGAACCTCTTTGATTGAGGGGCATATACTTAGCCTAAACCTTCTGTGCTACAAGTTGATTGTGGATGTGACCCTTTGTCAGTACTCGTGTCTCCATCAGCGTATTTTGACGGAGAATTAAAGTATATCCGAGACGAGGACCAGTGACGTGACGTGACGTGACCTTTCACACATGACCTTCGTATTCAAACTTAACAGAAGTATTATTCTAAAAAAATCAGTGAAAGAAAGAAAGACGTCTAGTGCAGGATATTCAAAAAGCTCGAGTTTTAACAGACAGACGGACAGAGGAATTCCAAGAAATAACTTAAAAAGGGTGGCGGTAAAAATATGGTCACTGGTTACTGGAAAGGATATGCACTTCATGTCTGTGACTGTAGAAATTTTAAGAATATGCTTCCCTTTACTGTGGTTGTATAGAAATTTGAAGAATATACATCCGTTTATGTTGGTTGTATAGAAATTTTAAGAACATGCATCCTTTTATTATGGTTATAGGGAATTTTTGAAGGAATAGACTCCGATGAGATTACAGGAAATGTTTGAATTATGGGGAATGTTTGAAGGAGTTTGACTTAATTTTTAAGTCAGTGGAAATTGAGAAGACCAGAGGGAATTTTGAAAGAATGCCGGTATACCCATTCCGAATGTGGTGATTGCTATTTTTTGAATGGGTTATTGGAAATTTTCGAAAGAGTATACCCAGCCGATATGATAACGGTGATAAAACAGTGGGTCCAACATATACTGGCTAACGAATATCATAGCAGTAATTCTCCTCATTGAAACTGCCCGTTCCGTGTGTGTGTGTGTGTGTGTGTGTGTGTCAGTACCAATAGTCATTTTATTTTAGTTATTATTTTCATAGATCAGTGTGTGCTTTATTTACTTTGTTGTTGAGTGCAGCATGAACCTTACACTACTGCTGTTTTTTTTTTTTACTAACAACTTTTATTTGCTATTATTTTACGGATTCGTTAATGACAGCGCTTCTGGAGGTGCTTCCTGGGACGAATGAAATCGCAGTAAAAAAAAAAACACACAACGGACTCACTAATACTGTTTCCAGTCTCTGCATTACCAGTCTCTCTCAAGGCGATAATTTTGAGTGACGGTGGCAGGAACTAATAAATAACAGGTCAACACCGTGAAGCGATTAACGAGACGGCTTGGTTGCTCATTCTCTGCATAACAAGTGGGATGTTGTGTCGTTATCTCATGAGTCTGGGACGATCCTGTTTCAGTGAGGGCTAACCATTTCAGTTTGATGGTTGACTGGGCATTCTCTTGAGCTAAATAGAAACGTCCGGTAATATCAAGAATAAAATGAATTCCTGTCATGGGAATGAAGGGGTTAACGGAAATAGTTTCCAACCTCTTGAGTCCGAGTGTCTCTCCAAAGTTAAATGCAATTTTGTTTAGTGGTAAATAATACATAACAGAAAAACGTCCGTGTACTGTAGTTTATTATTAAGAGTGAGCTGAGTAGACGGCGTCTGCAAGTTGTCTGAGTATCCAGACAGTGGGTGGGTGGTGAGGATAAGGGAGGGTAGGGTGGTGTGGGGCCTCAGTGTGTAGCCATCCCTCAGGGTCATCGTGCTGGCACTCGGGTGATGAGGGATGTGGCCTTGACGCATTGAGCTTTTCATCGGGGAACTGGGTTTTTTCACTGGCAGGAGGGAGGCTGCATGACCTTGAGTAAACACTGATCTTGCTGGAAATGGAGCTGCACTTATAAGATTCCGGTTCGTATTATAGGTTGCAGAGGACACCGTAGTTTCTCTTCCTTTTTATCCTCTTGGTACGTTAAAGAGGCCAAATGTGTTGATACTTGAAATACATAAATATATCTTAAAAAAAAAAAAAAAGCCTAGCATTCCAACGACGGTATGACAGTCACTCTTTGTCCTTGGGTGCTACTGCTGCTGGTACTTTTATGTGTATCCTTCCAAAGCCCAGTTGCTGCTACACTGAGCCACTTCCACAACACTCTCTGCATACACACAACCAGCTTCCCTGTTCAACAAGCCATCACACATACACACACACACACACACACACACACACACACACACACACACACACGAATGATTTACGAATAACTAGACGTCCCATATTTCGAAGGGCTGATGTGTTTAAAACGTACTGTAGCTTTAAAAAATTATCGATGCACAGTATGTTATAAATATTACGACACACGGATCGAAGAATACAGGGAAATGCAGTTCCTTTCTCTCACACGTTGGCAACCCTAATGTCAGATGACTGATATATTAGCAGTTAGATGCAGCGTGTCCAATAATTATAGAATAGTCTTTTATGTTTTGATTTATATAGGTACTAAAAGAATGTTAAGACCGCATGGGGATGAAGTATTTAACCCACTGAATGTTTTTTTTTTTTTTTTTTTTTTTTTTAAGGAGTATCTCTTCTTTTTCTTTGTATAGGTGTTAGTGGTGTTTTCATTAGTCTTACTAACGCTCGTTGCTACGTCCTCACGCCATTATTTCAGAGTCTGTGGGTTTGAAAACTATTGCACTAAGCCTGTGCCCGGGCCTGGTACGGTACCTCTACAAGTAGATATTTTGACAGTAACCAGCAAAAGGCGAACACATCACCACACCAAAATAAGCATCCCTGTAAAAGCACGCATTCTTTTCGGCTTCGGACATGACAACGGTACATAGCGAGTTCATTTCGAACGAGTCTTCTAGCCTTTTTGTTGTGATAAAAGTTATAAATACAGGAAGATATATATTTACATATAAGACGTAAACTTTGGGAAATGACCACATTTAATGGCAAAAGCTGCCTTTCCTCGTAAGTTTTTTCTTACTTCCCTCATCCGGTATTCTTCAGCTTAGGAGAGTCTTTTCAAACTGGAAAAGTTAGGTATTACTTATGTCATCTTTTTCACTCATGGGTGCTCTCCCAAACTGAATATAATAGGCTGGCGATGGAAAGAACAAAATTTAAAATACATCATTAAGCCGAAAGGGTTAGGCATTTGACTGCCTAAGGTTTCTCTGAGCCGAACAGAAGTCTGTCGTTAGGTGAAGTAAAATAAAAGTTCTTTATTCTCGGTTAGAGACTTTAATGGAGATGCTTTTCAGCCAGTTTTGAGCCATCTTGGAGCAGTGTGCTTCTGTGAGACAAGCTAAGTCGTCACACATCAGCTGTAGCAAAGAGCAAAGTTAGTATATCGCAGCCAAGTGATTTTATTCAGCTAAGGATAAATTTTTGAAAACTTTATTTATTTATTTTTTTTTACTGGATTGGTAGGATGTAGCCGTCATCAGCACCTACATTAATAAAAATTCTTCCTGGATTTTAAACACTCCTATGGTGGCAGCAGAAATAAAGTAGAAAATACTTCATGGTATTCAGTGAGTTAAACAAGAACGAAGACCCATATTCTCTTCTGTTTTGGAGGCTCTCTTGCTTATCGTCCTTACACTCTGCTAGCAACATAAGCCCATCTCCTGCCTTGTCACTCGGGAAACCACTCCTCCACTCCCCACCCACTCATGTCACCCACCCACACTGCCCTTCCCCCCCACCACCACCTGCCGACATTGCACACACTGTATGTCCATCCAGCTACTCACCCACCCCAACCATCCACCCACCAACCTACCCAAGGGCCACCAGCAGGATAACATAAAGGTTTACACACACACACACACACACACACACACACACACACAAAACAGCCTTAATAGATTTCTGCGCATAGCACGTTAAATAATTTCTTGCTTGCTGTTTTTTTTTTTTTTTTCCAAGGCTGATGGCGTATTTGTTTGTTTGTTTGCTCCAGACCCCAAGCTAAAATATTATCTTAAACTTTTCTTAAACCTTGACTCAAAGTTTTAGGGACGTTGATTTCCCTCTGCTTTTAAGTTTGTGCTTTATATCTGCTTACTTTTGATTTTAATGGTGTTTTGCAACGCCTCCTTCCTTCTTTATTTAAAGGACGTGGAATTACTTTGTGCCGTATAAATGTCTGCTTATTTCCGATTTTAGGGTTCCTTGTTTTGTCTTCTGATATTACGAGGGTAGATTTAATATTAGGAATCTTCTTTGTTGCGTCTCATTTTTGCTTAGAAGACAAAATGAGTGGCGGTACAATATTGCTTACAAGGCCACAAACCTCAACAATGTACACCATATTAAACCCTGGCTTACAAATTTAGGAGTGTTTGTTTTCTATTTGATTTTTGGGTTGCGCTTTGCATCTGCTGCCTATTTCTGATTTTAAGAACGTCGATTTAATTCTGATTTCAGGGACATGGGCGTACTTGTGTTGTTTGGGATGTATTATTTATGATTTTAGGAGCTTTGATTTAAGCTTGATTGTAGGGGCGTAGTTTTACATGTTATTATAAGGACATTGATTTCTTTATTTTTTAGGGACATTGATTTACCTCTTATATTAGGGACATTGATGTACCTCTTATTTTAGAGACATTGATTTACCTCTTATTTTAGGGACACTGATTTACTTCTCATTTTAAGGACTTTGATTTACCTCATATTTTAGGGACATTGATTTACCTCATATTTTGGGGACATTGATTTATCTCTTACTTGAGGGACATTGATTTTTCTCGTTTTTAGGGACATTGATTTACCTCTATTTTACCGACATTGATTTAACTTCTGTTTTAAGGACATTGATGTAACTTATTTTAGGGACATTATTTACCTCTTACTTTAGGAACATTGATTTACCTCTTACTTTTGGGACGTCCCTATATTTATGAATTTAGAGACGTCGATTTACTTCTTATTCCGGGGACATTGCTTTACTAGTAATTTTAGGGACGTCATTGTAATTGTTATAGGGACATTGATTTACCAGTAATTTTAGGGACTTAGATTTATTTATGATTTTAGGGACGTCGTCTTGGTTCTGAAATTGAATATAATCTTGGCGGCAAAGATAAAAACGCTTCATGATATCGGAAACAGTTGATTATGCATACTCGGATAGACACGCACGTTTAAGCGACGTATTTTATCTCCTTAGGCAACTTCATAATTTTCTGTGGCATAAGCAAGACAAACAACACCCATGATGCCAGTAAAAGAGTTAATCATATATGCTGGAGCAGAAGCGCCCATTTACGAGGTGATTACACAAAAACACTGACAACGCCCACCACCACAAACACGACAACACTGCCACCAATTAAATTAGTACCAGCCATTTTGTCCTTCAGCGGCAAAAATACGGCAGGGATACGTGTGTGTGTGTGTGTGTGTGTGTGTGTGTGTGTGTGTGTGTGTGTGTGTTCAGTAATCATGGTAAAAGGTGCTCCAGTTATCCGTGATGTACTCTTCATGTTCGTGCCGCGGTTTCACGGCATTTAATAATTTTCAGTGGATATTTATTTTCATGCATGCTGCTCCTAAGTGATATTAAAGGGATCCGGTGGCGTGATGGTTAGCACATTTGGCACGGGAATGGAAAAACCCGAGTCCAGTTCCAGGTCCTGTCAGACTCTTGGGTAAAGTTTGTCCCCTGTATGACCCCATTCGAGCAGCAGAACAGTTGGGGACCTGAATGTAAATGTGATTGTTGCGTGTTGTTTTCTAGGAAGAACATGTGACTTGGTTGAAAATTGTCTGTCTTGATGACTTTTGTTCAGTCGATAGTTATTAATTCTGAAATTCACCCTCTTTTTGAACCCGGTCGTCCCTTCTCTACCTGCTTATTCACCCCACCCTCACTCACTCAGCCACTTCCTCCCTGCCCACCCACTGCCCACTCATTGATCCACCCACACCTTCCCCACCCCTACTCATTCACTTACTCCCTGTCCACTCATCCCCATCCTGCCTCCTTAATCCGTCACTCACCTCACTATTTCCTTTATTGCTAACCTTACTTTACTTACAGCATCATAACCGCATCTTGCCAACCACCTGACGCCCTTCTCCTTGCCTACTCACTCACCCTCTTCCATGATTACTCACTCAGTCACCCCCCCTCCTTATTTATTCAGACTCACTAACTCACTTTCTTACTTATTCACTTACCCTCCTCCTTGCTCGCCTTCCTTTCATTGCACCATCCTTAACTCCCTTTTCTCCCTCGCCATTCATTCACTCACCCTCCCAAACTCACAGCACAGCTACCTTCCCTATCCCCCCACTCCAACTCACTCACACATACCTATCTTACCAGTATATACTGTACTTATCCACTTGACGATCAACTGACTCACATACCAGATTTACCCACACTTAACTAATTCACTCATATACATATCTAACTTATTTACACTTCTCCACCTCACTCACGCTTGTCCAACTCAGTCACACTTACCCATTCACAAACACTTATCCAACTCGCTCACATTTATCCACATCACACTTGAGCAACTCACTCATATTTATCCATCTCACACTTATCAAAACACACACGCTTATCCGAATTCACTATTTCTTGTCCGACTCACTCACGGTCATTCAGCTCAGTCACACTTGTCCAGCTTACTCATTTACACTAAGTGCTCCCCACGGCTTCCCGCGCCCGTACCTGCAACCAATCTTTACCTCTCCCCAATTCTCCCATCCATCCCTTATCTCCCATACCACAACCCTACACCTTCCCCTCATCCCCCATCCCATCCCCCATTACCACTCTCATCCTTTTCCCCACTTCCATCCCCTCTTCTCCATCCTCCCCCACCCCATCCCATCTTTTCCACCCTCCCACACCCCATCCCATCTTCTCCACCCTCCCCCACCCCATCCCATCTTCTCCACCCTCCTCCACTCCATCCTATCTCCACCCTCCCTCACCCTATCCCATCCTCTCTACCCTCCCCCACCCCATCCCATCTTCTCCACCCTCCCCCACCCCATCCCATCTCCACCCTCCCTCACCCTATGTCAACCTCTCAACCCTTTCCCACCTCATCCCATCTTCTCCACCTTTCCTCACCCCATCCCATCTTCTCCACCTTTCCTCACCCCATCCCATCTCCACCCTCCCTCACCCTATCCCATCTTCTCCAGCCTCCCCCACCCCGTCGCATCTTCTCCACCCTGCCTCACCCCATCCCATCTCCACCCTCCTCCACCCTTTAACCACCCCATACCACATTCCACATCCCCATGTCTCCCTCCCTACCTTCATGACCCCTCCCCCTCCTCCTCCCACGGCGGTGTAGTCATAAAGGCATCAGTGGTCAAGGTTTTGTCATAAAAGCTGAATGAACCAGGACTTACAAGGAAAGATCTGTTCCGTGCTTATTAGCCGTGAAGCGGTAGTGTTGGCGAGTAGCACAGTGTGTGTGTGTGTGTGTGTGTGTGTGTGTGTGTGTGTGTGTGTGTGTGTGTGTGTGTGTGTGAGAGAGAGAGAGAGAGAGAGGATTACCGTACTTTTTGTTATTATATCCATTCATATCAATCGTGTCAGTTTAGGGCCATGCATGTTACTTCAGTGAAAATACATTATATCAACGCTGGTCAGTTTTCACAATGGCCAAGTCTCCTCAGCAGTTAGGTACAAGTATTGTCACAGATAATTATGTTTTCCATATTTTGTCACTCATATTCACTCAGATTTGACTGTGAGGTATTTGGTAGCTGTGTGAGTGAAGACAGTCATATCTGTTGACAATGTTAAACAAAATATACTTGAGAATGCTCGTAATTGGTTCCATCGTGTGATCCTCTGCTTAACATTACATGCCAACCCTTTCGCTACGCTAGGTCTCTTAAGCTGTGTACAATCGTCTGCGGCACCAGGAGTGAAATAAAGACATGGTCGTAATGCAAAGGTTAATAGAGATAGTTTCAAACTTTCACCAACAGTTCTTTCCCAAATTGATTGAAATCGTCTGGCAGCAGCACTAATGTATTTAAAAAGATGTCATCATTGTCATGGTACTGAAAATGGTTAAATATTATAACTAAATGACGTTGGTACAAGTGGTCTCTTTGTCTGTGACATTGTGGTTAACAATATATATATATATATATATATATATATATATATATATATATATATATATATAGTTTCTGTACACTAGTATAAATAGTTTTTCTTTTGCAGGTGAGTTGGTGCAGTGAGAACAGAGACTGACGAAATGGACTATGCTGGTAAGTTGAGTAACAGGTTCAGGTTGTTAAACTGTGGACCTGGTAAGTCGGACCAGGCCCACTTAGGTTGTTTAAAGTTCTTTCCCATTATTTCTTGTTTACCGAGGTCCCGTCATGTTACCTCGGCTCCATTCAGTCCCTTTAACATCCATTCTTATCAGTTGTTTCACATTTAATCAGGTCCGGTTAGGTCAGTTTGGCGTCTTTCTGGCTACTTCATATCCACTTAGCTTAAGTTAGGTTACTTCGGGCCCTTCACACACATCAAGACTCAGTCATGTCCCTCCTGATCCATTCAGATCAGTTCAGACCACTCTAAGGCCCTGCACATCCATTCCGACCACATCAGGCCAATTCTAATGCGTTCAGGTAAATTTAGGCTGATATAGTCAGATTTATCATTTGAGATTCATTCACGTCATTTCACGCGCATTCAACTACGTCAAGTCTAATTCGATTCCCTAAACACCACCCAGGCCACATCAGGACCAGTTTGGTACACTAGCTCCAGAAAGTATCGTACAGAAGGGCGATGGTATCTAAATTGATAAAATCAGCTAGTGATGTCCCAAGATAATCAGTATTTTGTTCTCTAAATATTTTTAGCAATGCTGACTAGAAGTGTCACGACACCGCATTCTCATAATGCAAATGTACCCATGCAGGTGTCGTTGAACATTTTGCAATAGCCATCCCATCGCCTGTAGTGTCATGTTTTGCGCAAAGTGTGCGTCGATACTTTTGAGGGCTAACGTTCATCCTCATTATTTCAGAAGCCTTCAGGTACATTGCGGGTCATTCACGGCAATTCAGTTCACGTTGGGTTCAGTTAGATTATTCACGTTGATTCTAACCGCCAAATATTTGATGAGGGAGGAATTGATTGGGATGGGAGGAAAATGAATGCGCAGGATGAGCTACCATGGTTGTGAATGATGAGGCTGGGGGGGGGGGGAGGTCGATTACCCTTTGCAGTTAGGCGTTTTGAATCGGTGGTATGAGCGTGATGAAGACTGAAAGCACTTCTTTAGTTTTTCAAGGTGAAGAACAAGAACACACACACACACACACACACACACACACACACAGTCGCGCTAATGAATATAACGTTGGTATATGGAAATAACTGGTAACCCTCTAACTACCAAAAGTCTCACCTACTCAGATGAAATTCGTTTGACGAGTGCTAAAATGGAATAACGTTCGACTTATTGACACTGAATGAGTTTAGGGCAACGTAGAGGTATAGGTAACATACTGTATGTAAGGAATGTGAGGTGAACGGAGAAGAAAAAAATGATGAGGCAAATGAGGTAAGCAGAGAGAGGCACAAGTTTCCCAAGAGGCCACTAGAGGGCGAGAGCAGCAGTGTTAGTGGCCTTGTGTGGAGAAGTGGCTCTACTTCACCTTGATATATATTACAGGTGGTGCAAATGCTGAAACTGTTTGCTTGGTTAGAATTGTTGACGGAAAATGTGAAGTCAGCGAGCGGTTTAGACTATAAATTTACGAAAGTGGTAGTCAGGTGGTTAGGAAGTGTTCTCCTCTTCGAAAAGACGCATGTTCGTTCCTTGGCAGGGACAGGGAACAGCTTTATTTTATTTTGGTTAATACAGATTTTACTGATCTTCCACAATACCCAGCGACATGTCATGAAAGAGTCCTTCAAATATCATCACACAAGTCCCGAATGAGACAGTCCTAGCATGTATTTAGTATGGGCAGTGGGTATTAGAATCGAAGTGGCGAAATGGGAGGGTTTGTGGTATGTAGAACTGTTGGGCTCAGATGATGGGTTAAGTCAGTGCCCAACAACTTGACAGTTTCAGTATAGAGAAACGTTGTTATTCGGTAAAGATCTCCATTTCACAAGGTGTGTGTGTGTGTGTGTGTGTAATTCACCGGGTCGGTCAGGATCATTTGATGGTCGTGATTGTCAGCTTTTACCCTCCCGGAAGGGAGCTGAGAGCTCATATAGTCCGATCTAAGGGCAAAGCTGTGACCTTCACACACGCACACACCCGTCCCCTTGCTCAAGGGGGACAGTAACCACCCACTTCGTCAGTGAAACTTTTCGCAACCTGAGCGAGGCACGAACTCCCGTCCACCAGTTGGCAAGCGGGAACGTTACCACTGCACCAGCGAGCGGTGTGTGTGTGTGTGTGTGTGTGTGTGTGTGTGCACAGAGTTGGACACAAAAAGTATGTACTCGTGCAAGATGAATATTAATGTTACGTAGAAGTAGCGGATGTAGCGAGCAAAAACAGCAGCATTACAGCAACGGCGGAAACAACACAGTACTCGCAGTAGTAGCAGAACCACAACAATAGTATCAGTAATAATTCAGCAACAGATACAACACATGGGATGCAACAGCTACTGAACAATAACAACAAGGAATAAGACTAAATCAGAAAGAAAATCAACTGCAACAAAAAAACTGCAACAGACATGAACGTAAGGGCAACAGGCGTAGTAAAGCAATAGATCCCGAAAGATAATGGAATCATTAAAGCACCACAATAACAAAACAGAACAATAAAGCCACTAGATTTTTACATAAGTAAATAGAAGGATTTACGGAACATCAGCAGCACAGGAGATACAATACATTCCAACCATAAACAAAACAAACATAACAACAGCAAAATAAAACAGCAACAAGACAGTGTAGCCGCAGCGGTGTCAAGGAATAATGAGAAAGGAAAATAGACGAAGCGAGAGACTCCAGAGGAGGAGGAGGACGAGAAAGGGGAGTTGGACCATTAAATGTAGCACAGAGTTGAGTGAATGAGGGTGGGACGACCATCAAAGAAGAAATTACCCCCGCCGACACTGACCTTCCTCATTCTGTTTATTAACTTTTTCTTTCTTTTTCTTTTTTTTCTCACTCCCCCCCCAACACCACAACCACCTCCACTCACCTCGTGCCTCTTCCTCTTGGCTTGGGTATGTGGTGTGTTAAGTATCTCCCTCTCATATATATATATATATATATATATATATGTTTATAAATGTCCATACATATATCTGTATCTATTTATGTATCTGTCTGTCTGCTTACCTATCTATCAGTCTGTATATTTATATCTGTCCATGTGACTATCTATCTGTCTGTCTGTGTGTCTGTGTCTGTCCCTCTCTCTCTCTCTCTCTCTCTCTCTCTCTCTCTCCATGTATGTACAGAATGTATCTGTCTTTGTTTATCCGTTTGCCTGTCCAGCTGCCTGCCTGCCTACCTACCTACCTACCTGCCTAGCTGCCTGCCTGCCTACCTACCTACCTACCTACCTACCTACCTACCTACCTACTCATCTGTTGTATCTGTCTATCTATGTTTACCACTCTTCAGTCACTGCTCTTCCTCTTTCCCTCCTTCCAGTCTCCCTTCCCACCACACTTTCCCCTTACTCCACTCCCTTCTTACTCCCCTCTGCTTCTTTACTCTCCTTTCCTTTCTCCGACTTTTTTCCCCTTCCGTTCCTCTACTCTTTCCTTTCTTCCCCTCTTTACCTTGCTACCTTTCATCCTTCCCTTCCTTTACCCTGTTCCCCCCTCCCCCTGTCTTCTCTTTTCTCCTCACTCTCCCTTCCCTCTCTTCTCTTCACTTCTTCCACCCTTTAATTCTTTCCTTTCCCCTCTCTCCCTTCCATCCCTTCTCCGCTCACCCCATTTCCCTCCTTCCTCCCCTACCTCCTCCTCTTCTCTTCCTGCACTCTCCCCTCATTTCCCTAGCATCCTCCTCTTATCCCTTCGTTCCTTCCTTTACTCCCCCATTCTCTCATCCTCCTTCCCCTTTCCCCCATCCTTTCTCCCCACGCCCCTCGTCTTTTCTCCCCTCCCCTCCCCTCTTCTCCTCTCCCCTCCCTTCCCCTCCCTTTCCATCTCCACTCCTCTCCTCTCCTCTCCCTACCTGCTCATAAGGGCGGGTTTATTGCTCATCACTCACAACATTACCGCCTTGTCATGCCTATGATTTAACCCCTTCAACTCGGTGATGTACGTTTCATTCTGTTCTTACTCCAGACGATTTTATTCAGTTAAGGAGAAATCCCCATTATCGAAGGGATCAATGAAGACAGGTGTTAAAGAAAATAAAAAAATTAGCAGAAACAAGAGCACATCAGATACAGCACATTTTTTTGACCACCAGAACCAACAGCAACGGCAGTTAACACTCGTGATCTTCTTAAAATCGAAATAAGATCGTCCAGTGATAGCAACAGTGAAGCTGAATGTACAGTATTGGTGTGAAGAGGTTAGCCCCTTCACTCTGATTACGCATTATCCATTGTATTCTCGCTACTTGACTTTTAGTCAGCTTAGGAGACTTTTTACGGTGGAGTCACATACATCTTCATTAACCTGTTGACTACCAGAGGTCTTTCCTCACTTGAAAAGAGTAGTTGTCTAGAGGTATCAAGAAGGAATAATATTGTATTCGTCATGGGAAGAAAAGGGGTTGCGCCTACTTTTTCTTTTTCTTTTGTGTGTGTGTGTGTGTGTGTGTGTGTGTGTGTGTGTCCGACTATGGGCATAGGCATTACAGCCTGCTCCCAAGGCCCAGTAGTCTTCCCACATGCCATCCACCTAGTCATTACGAGACTAGGCTCTAAAGGGAAGCGTACACGTGGTGCACCCTGCGTGGAGCAGCTGCGGCGTCCACCTGGGAGCCAAACCGACCCTTATTTCCTTGCAACTCACCGTGGGAAGGACCCTGGTCTGACACTGAAGAGAGACAGTTTACATCCGTACGCGGTGTATGAACCATACCCTACCTGTAGGACGGCCCCATATAAGCAACGCTTTACTTGTGGTCGATGAGTTTGCTCGGTCAGGCAGACTTGAGTTAAGCAACAACTACGAAAAAAGCTGCCTTCCTAACTGGAGTATAGTTGTGCACTGGAGTACAAGCGTCATCGTACTGAAAGAGTTAAGGGAGACTGCTTTATACATTAAATTTTTTCTACTTGAATTTGTTATCTTTGATCTTATTCTTGCTGCTCCCAAGTGGTTTTATGTCATTTAGGGAATACCACTCGGAAAGGAAAAGTTGTATGGTTAGGAACAGTGTTTATTCAGCCCTTGACTACGAGAGGTTCTTCTGCAGTTAACAGAATCGCCTGGTGATGGCAAGGACAAAATAAAGGCAGCATTCTAGTGAAAGGGTTAATGTCTATTGCTCTGTCATGAAGGATATATTCAGCTCCTTCAATACAGGAACGTATTTTATAGTTTATCCTTTGCAACCTTAGGATGATTTTCTTCAGCTGAGGGGCGCCTTGCAGAACTGGAGGGGTTGGATATAACCTTCACCTAACCTTCATTAATTCCGACCACTGGAAGTTTACACTGACGAGAAAATGGCTTGGAGACAACAAGAATATCATAACAACTACGTTACCATAGTTAAGTTCTTCACGCCCTCATGTTGGATAAAAATGCATGATGACAGCAGGAAGAAATAAGGAAAAAAAAAAAAACATACAACCTTTCTTTTTAAAACTTTAGTCGTGGTTTCTCCCAACGGTTCTTCTCATCGCAGAATAAACATTTTGCACTAGGGATTGCATGTTGCCTCCCTTTAATTTTTAACACAGGTCTCTGCTAAGCTGAGCAAGATCATTTGGTAGCCACATGAATCTCTCTCTCTCTCTCTCTCTCTCTCTCTCTCTCTCTCTCTCTCTCATAACCTCCTGTCATTTCATTTCATACCCCGTAATTTCAGTTTATTGAAATTAACAGCAAAAACAGAAAAACAAAAAATGAAATTTTAAGCGCGAAATAAAACTCTTTATTAATAGCGCTTTCAGATTTCTGAGCAATCCGAATTTTGCAAAGGTGATAGTGTTACTGGGCTTTTAAATACATAAATATATTCCCTGCATTTTGGTATTTATATGTTCAGGAATTTACATTAATCATCTTTTCGCTCTGGAGGAAATGTTTACGTTATGCTTTGTGTGTGTGTGTGTGTGTGTGTGTGTGTGTGTGTGTGTGTGTGTGTGTGTGTCTTTTGTTTGTAACTCTGTGTTGTAGAGATGGTGGAGCTGTTTCTTATTATCGCCCGCCTTTAGCAAGGCGGAGCGTCGGGAGCGATAATGTTTTTGCACGCGTTTGTGTGTGTGTGTGTGTGTGTGTGTGTGTGTGTGTGTGTGTGTGTATATCTGTTATCATTATATCTCTTGAACGGCATGAACCATCAACGTAAAACCTTCCGGGTATCAAGATATGGCCAAAATCTTGGACGAGTTCGAATATGGGAACTAGGGGTCAAGGTCAAGGTCACCAAAATGGCTGCCAAAGGTTTGGCGGGCGATTAACATTCGGCTCCTGAAGGCTTTTCTTTCCTTTATGTTGCTAATGTCGTCATCATCACTCATCTTTAGTATTATCTTGAGCATCACTCCCCATCATCTTCATTTTCATTTACGCCACAATCTTTAGCTTCTTTATCATTATCATCATCATCATCATCATTAATGGCGATGTTGATCATCTTCTTGGTACAGTCATAGTTAGATTGGTTGGCAGATAGATAAATAGATCTTTAGACGAGTGAATAGGTAGTTAAGCAGTGAAAAAAAATGTAACCCATCCTAAAAGATTTCATTTTATCTTTCCCTTTCATTCCACATTTCTAATTTTCACCGTCCCGAAGTTTCTCTGTTTTCTGTTCCCTTGTTTATCTTCCATCTCCTTTTCCTCCATCCTTTTTGTGTTCCTTTTCTACCCTATCTTGGCTTCCCCCTCCCCCGTCCCCCGTGGACAGGCCGTAAGACGGGTGATCCAGTTGTGGCAATAAGAGGTGCTAGGCTGCTCCACAATGCTGTCACTTGAGCCGGTCTGTCTTGGTGAATGACGGGCTCAGATGCGGGCGTATGGGTGAGTGGGTGAATGAGTGGGCGTGGCTAGTGAGGGTGCGGGCGGGTGCAGATGGTGGCGGGTGATTGAATCCGTGGGTGGAAAGGTTGTGAGCTGAATGAAGGAAAGTGAATAAGTGGTGTGGGTCTGCCCGGCCTCTGACTCACTCACACCTTTGGGCCCCATCTGTCTATTGTAGGTTTTGTGTGTGTGTGTGTGTGTGTGTGTGTGTGTGTGTGTGTGTCATATATAGGCATTATTGTGTGTGAAGGTCATGTGGGTAGGCGTACATTTGTCATCAGTTTGATATGCAAAGTTATGTGTACGTGTCATTTTGAGTCAAGTCTCTAAGAATGAGTGTGATTGTTTTAGATGTGAGCATGCGTTGTTACGTCTGTGCGCTGGCATACGAAAATATACATGTGCCAGAGTACATTATACAACTATGTATGAGATCATGTATGTATATATGCACTGTACAGTATGTATGGATGTATGTATATCATTGTGTATGTGCTCCAGCATTTATGTGTGTATGTATGTATACCTTTTACGGTAAGTAATGCGTCGTTGCCTGAGGCGCTTGCATTATTCTGCAGGTCTGTATTTGTGTTCATCCATATGCAGGTACGAGCGTACAGGTGTGTGTGTGTGTGTGTGTGTGTGTGTGTGTGTGTGTGTGTGTGTGTGTGTGTGTGTGTGTGTGTGTGTGTGTGTGTGTGTGTGTGTGTGTGTGTGTGTGTGTGTGTGTGTGCGCGCGTGCGTGCGTGCGTGCGTGCGCGCGAGCTTATGTAGATATAGTGAAATATGTTTATGTGCGAATGTATGCATCAATACGTATATAGTTAGTGTGTGTGTGTGTGTGTGTGTGTGTGTGTGTGTGTGTGTGTGTGTGTGTGTGTGTGTGTGTGCGTGCGTGCGTGCGGCGTGCGTGCGTGTGCGTGCGCGCGCGTTTATGTAGTTACAGTAAAATATGTTTGTTTATATGCGAATGTGTGCATGAATACATATATAGTGGTGGTGTGTGTGTGTGTATGTGTGTGTGTGCGCACGCTTATGCAGATACAGTGAGATATGTCTATGTGCGAATGTATGCATGAATATGTACTGTATAAAGTGATTGTGTGTGTGTGTGTGTGTGTGTGTGTGTGTGTGTGAGAGAGAGAGAAAGAGAGAGAGAGAGAGAGATGTATCTTTGTGTGGATGTTTGTACCTGTATGTGCGTTTTTATATGCGTGTGTATGGTCATCAGAGTGTATATATGCATGTTTATTTGTAGAAATGTGTTTTCCTCTGTGTAGTACAGTGCATTAGATGTTTCTGTACGTGTGTGTTTGCCACTAGGACGATATAAGTATTTATGAGCATGCCGTTGTGTGTGTGTGTGTGTGTGTGTGTGTGTGTGTGTGTGTGTGTGTGTGTGTGTGTGTGTGTGCTGAGTGATGTGTCCGTGTATTTGTTTGTCTGGTTATGAGGCACGTGCATGGATAACCTCGCATAAATATCATGAATATATGACACCTCGTGTTGTATACTTCCGTTTATTTTGTGCATTGTTTCTTTAGTGTTTTTACAGCACGCCAATGTACAGCAGTCCTCATAACAATACACACTTTTTTTTTTTTTTTTTAATCTTTGCCTTGGGGATAATGGGGTTTCATTAGTTTTTGCGTGGTATTTTAACCTCTTCACTCCGAATCTCCGATGACATGTTAATGATTGAAGGGAGAGAGAGAGAGAGAGAGAGAGAGAGAGAGAGAGAGAGAGAGAGAGAGAGATACAAAACAGCTAGTCTGATGGTAAATAATAAAAAAATTGCGAGCGAAAAAAAATAGCCTCATCTTTGACCAAAACTAACCAATTATATCCCTCCACCAAGTCCCCTTCACATACGTCCTGCCTCAGAACACTGTAATAGGGAGTCACTCAAACGCCAGGGTGGACTGATGCCTCCTTAGTGTTTACAAAGGATGGGGCCTGACTGGTGACTTCCTGTTGGGACTGCTTGGGGGTGAGGTGGGGGCTGGGGACTGGGATAGAGAGGTAAATTAATAGATAGGTAGGTAGGTACGTAGGTAAACAGAAGACACGTAGATATATACCGTATATATATATATATATATATATATATATATATATATATATATATATATATAGAGAGAGAGAGGGGGGGGGGAAAGGGAGAGGGGATGAGGCTGAGGGAGCAGGAGACAGGAAGGGGGATTGAGGGAGATGAAAGGGAGATGGCTGAAGGAGGAAATAGGGTGGGGATTGAAGGAGTAAGAAGGTGAGAGAACTGAGGTAAGGCATGAGAGAGAGAGAGAGAGGCATACAGAGCGATTTGTGTGTGTTCCGTGGTTCGCTGTGCTTTATATTTGTTATGTACTGTAGTTATACATATACTGAACTGTAACTATATATATATAAATATGTATGCTATATGCTGTGTATTAAGTAAATAATTTGTCGTATATAATTTTACTGTGATCCATAAACCCATTGTCTTTATCAGTCTATGTGTGTGTGTGTGTGTGTGTGTGTGTGTGTGTGTGTGTGTGTGTATCTGTCTGTCTGTCTGTTCTGTTTTGTGAAGTGTAGCTGATTGCCTGAAATTAAGGTCCTGCTGTTATGTGTGTGTGTGTGTGTGTGTGTGTGTGTGTGTGTGTGTGTGTGTGTGTGTGTGTGTGTGTGTGTGAGTGTGTGTGTTTCATAGACTGTTCTCTCTATAAAACACACAGGGGCCCGTAATTGGTGTTCCAGTAGAAACTCACCTGACTGCTTTGTGAGTCTTTGGGACGGCTTAGAGTGATGGTGTGGGCGTGGGTACGACAGTGATGAAAGGAAATAAATTTATGATCCAGGATAGACATTAATAACACTGACTGAGCTGTCCCCATAGCAAGTGAGGAATCTGCAGGCTGCATGGAAGAAAGACGTTATATAAGGACGATGTTGTACTTAGAATACGCAGTTTATCCAGGGAGTTCACGACGTCCTTGTGCACACTAAAGCTTTAAGTATCTGTGCTGCATAGACAAAAACAACCTGTCTGTTGCAGTTGAGAGAGAATTTTAGCTCTAGTGCAAGGAATCATATTGTTGTTAACATTCAGTACAGGTGTCACCATTACGTATACTAAACGTAATGCAAATAAAACATTCCAGTGACACTTTCTGCAACTGTAGTTCAGCTGTGGCATTAACTGTATCTGTTATCATAGTATAAAGATCGTTTATAGGGCGAGGCGCTTTGGATAGTAACATGTCGGATGAGCTAGCTAGTAAACCAGTTGGCCCTTCTTTGTTGGCCCGTGTGTCTGGGTATGTGTTGATGAAATTACTTAATACTGGACCATTATTCCTTATATTTGAAATTATGGTGGATGGCTACAAACTCTTGTAATCATAAGCGTACATACTCAAGATAAAATGTACTGTCATATCTTTCAGATGGAATGTACTAATGCTATATATGTACAGTACAGCCCCAGTAATTAAATATTAAAGTGTACAGAGGTTCTATGAGCCCCAGTTAAAACCCTAAGTAAGAGTATTTATTATCTTTCAGGTTATTGATGGTTCTTTCCATCTTTTTCATCATGTAACTATAGTCCATATGGTAAAGTATATAATCAATATTCATATTCTCTTCACTGAATTTCACGTGATTAATAAAGACGTAGGTTCGGTCACGACGGCCGTTATATGTGACTAACCATTTGAACAGGAAAAATTAGGTTATCATAAAGGCTGAAACAGAAGTGTACATAAATAAATAAAAAAATACATATGCAAGGATACAAGCCTGGATAAATTACCAAACAACCGTAGTCTGCGTCTGGTGGTTTCCACCAACAGACGTCTGACCTGGCTCTTCAGGTCACGCGCGCGCACACACACACACACACACACACACACACACACACACACACACACACACACACACACACACACACACACACACACACACACACACACACACACACACACACACACACACACACCGGCATATATATGTATGTACAGTATATATAATATTTGTGTAGGTGAGCAAGTGCATATGTTTTATGAATCACTGAGTTTATTTGACGGTGTACCTGGAATTATGTTTTAAAATATACACCTACTGTAAGCTTCGCCTACTATATGTAAATGTATATGTGTGTGTGTTCTCTGTATCAATTTAATCAGGAAAGAGTGTGCATGTGCGTGTGGGTGTGTACACGCTCCTGCTTCTGATGAAGGATGTGTGTGCTTGTGAGTGTCAGTGAATTACAGCCTCAGGCGTGTTACAGTGAGTGATGGCAGTGTGTGTGTGTGTGTGTGTGTGTGTGTGTGTGTGTGTGAGAGAGAGAGAGAGAGAGAGAGAGAGAGAGAGATGAAGATTAGTGTTTATGTGTTACGTTTTAGTATGTATATATGTCGGTGTACATAGATGTACGAATGTTTTGTATTTTGGTGTTATCTATCTATCCATCAATCTATCTATCTATATATCTATCTATATAGGTGTGTGTGTGTGTGTGTGTGTGTGTGTGTGTGTGTGTATGTGTGTGTGTGTGTGTTCACATTAGTGCCTGCGTGTCTCTTATACTTAGCTTGTGTTGTGCGTAAGATATCTGTATTGGTGTGTGCGTGCATGTACTTGTGTATGTGTCCGTTTTTTGCCAGTACGTGTGCGTGTGTCCCTCTAATTATTCTTTCACCCCGAAGACTGTCCTGCAATAATGCGTCAAGGCCATTTCCTTTTATTGTCCCTTAATATACTCATTATCTTCATTTAAGTGATTAGTAGTGTATTTGAGTCAGTTTGGGCATGTTAGCGAAGCGGCAGACTGGGGACGACAAGCACTTAAAGGGAGGGATTTATTGCGTGGTAGCTGGGTGGTGGAGGGGGAGAAGATGACAAAGTGGACTGGTGGTGAATTGGAGAATAAGTGGTGGGGTGGAGAAGAGGTTGAATGAGGACGTTGTGGAGTGTTGGAGAAGGAGGTGGACTGATGAAGAAGTGGTATGTTGGAGAAGAAGAGGCTTAATGAGAACGATGTGGAATAGTGGCGAAGATGGAGGTAGACTGAGGAAGAAGTGGTGTGTTAGAGGAGAAAGGGTTAAATGGAAACGATGTGGAATGGTGGAAAGAAGGAAGAGGTAGAATAGGTAAGAAGTGGGGTGTTGGAGAAGAAGAGGTTGAACGATGGTGATAGGGTGATGTGAAATAGCGGAGGAGTGGGAGATAGACTGAGGAATACATGATATGATGTGGGTGATGAAGAAGAGTTGGATGGGTCGAGGAATGTGTGGTATAGAGAAGAGGTAGAATGGGGATGTGGAATGTAGGAGAAAGGGTAGGTAGACTGAGAAAGAAATTGTATGGTGAAGGGATAGAATGAGGACCTGTGCTCTAGTGGAGAGGGGGTACGTATACTGAGCAGGAAGTGATTTGGTGGGAAAAAATAGAAGTTGAAGTAAAGGTGAAGTAAACTGAGGAGCAACAGGTATGATAGAGAAGAGTTAGAACGAGAACTAAGTAGAGTACTGGAAAAATGAGGTTATCATTTTGTATCAGTGAGAACGGTGGAAATTGTTAGTCTAAGGAGCAATATATGTTCCTTTATGTGAACTATATACCTAAATATATATATATATATATATATATATATATATATATATATATATATATATATATATATATATATATGATTTCACCGAAAACAGATTATGTGTAGAGAAATAAAGTAGATATTGCTACAGTATATACGGGAAAATGTAGACTGTAGAAGAGTAACCATTAGATACACAGGAGACTATAAATTACAGAGAAAAAATAGAAACTCGAGTAGGCTATAACTGAAGATGTACAAGTGCACTTTTAAAACTGAGTGCGAAGGTGTATGCAAGCCCACATCTGATGGTCGTAGTAGTTGAACAGTTAAGATTGTTTAGTCCACACACCACACAACAGGGCACATTCAGCAGCGAGATGCAGGCCCCAAAATTATCCTTTATTCATCATGGGTTAGACAATTGCCCATCAGAAGTTGGGGGCTCGTCTGTCTCCTTTCTATCAGTTTTAACCCTTTCATTCAGACGGTTTGTCATTGTTGTCTCCACCTACGTAGTAGGTAGAGACCATTGTTTTCGCTGGTATTGTTAGTCTCCACCTTTTACAAAGGTGGAGACTATTGTTTTTGCTGGTATTATTATTATTCCGGCCTCAGAGTCTCACGACAATTTCAGAACCGGAGCCTGCGTTAGAAATTTGAAGGGCCCAGGTTATGTGTCCTGGCATGGACCATTGCTGATAGGTAAAAAAATCCAAGTCCTTAATGCGCAGCGGAATGGCATGTCAGAAAGTGTCATATCAGAAATATGTTGTGAACGAGATGAAGTGGTCTTGTCTGCTGAAGATTTCAACGGGACGTAAACTCCCATTTATAACGATTTCATTAAGCTGTTATTTTCTTTATCAGAAGTATTGTTTGCAACGAGAGAGAGAGAGAGAGAGAGAGAGAGAGAGAGAGAGAGAGTGCGTGTGTGTGTGTGTGTGTGTGTGTGTGTGGCTGATAGACCCTGTGAGCAACATTGCTTTTGTATTTTGGAAATAAATTGGACTGACATGTTGAGTGATGTGTAATGAAGAAATATAATGAAATAAACTGAAGTAACGGAGAAATGAAGCTGGATAAAATAAGGCTAATAAATTCAGTTTGGATGAACGAAGTAAATGAAGCAACTGAGAGAATAAATTGGATAATAATGGTAATTCAGTTAAATAAAAAAAAACTAAATAGATATATGTTCATCAGAAATAAATTTACATGAAATAAGCTGAAGTAACATTAAATAACCGAAGTAAGATAAGATGAGGTAACATATTAGAAATTTAAGTTGCAGGTTCGTCAGGTGAACAAAAATGAAGTAATACGTTAATTAACCAAGAATCGAGAGAGAGAGAGAGATTCATATGAGGAAGACTGATTCTCGAGGGCTTGTTTCATCAGGGTTTTGATTTTTCCATTTTCTTTTTTTAATCGATACATACAGACGATTTTATCCAGCCTTGAGGGGACTTTTCGAACTGGGGAATTTAGGTAAAGCCTCCTAATCTCCATCACTGCAGGGGCGCTCACCCAAACTAAGTAAAATCGTCAGAACAGATCTTAAATTTGGCTCTTTCTTATCTTTTTTTTTTTTTTTCCTGGAAGAATCTTACGGGCTTCTGGCCTTTGTTTTCTTCTTCCTTTGCAAAAAATAAAAGAAGGAAAATACGAAACACGTCAGAAGATTGAAACATTAATCCATAGCGTGATGACGTCTTTTATTTTTTTATCTATTTACATACTGATTTATGTTATGTTATTTGTTTATTTTAGTTAGAGCAGAGTAATAACTGTTTTAGCTGTAGTGGTTGGAATAAAATCGTGTGGCCCAACCCGGAATAGACGATAGTGTTTGTAGCTCTCGGCCAACGGGTAAACAGACTTGCCCAAAACGTTTCTGTTCAAGAGAAGACTGTTAGGTATATAGATAGAGAGAGAGAGAGAAATAGGAAGATAGATAGATGGATGTATAGACAGATTTGCTGACTGACTGAGTGACAGACAGACAGACTTCCCCAAAGCTAATCGTAAGGTTAATATACTGTAGATGTAGAGACAGAGGGAGAAAGTTACCTAGAGCGTCAGACTCAGTATCCAGTGAAGAAATACTACTGGTAGACAGAGGGAGACTCGCCCAAAGCGTTAATATTTAATTTCTAGGTGAAGTTACATAAATGGATGGACAGGGACACGTCGAAATCCTTGATAGTCACGTGAAGATTCTCTCTCTCTCTCTCTCTCTCTCTCTCTCTCTCTCTCTCTCTCATATGAACTGTATATAAATATATATATATATATATATATATATATATATATATATAGAGAGAGAGAGAGAGAGAGAGAGAGAGGGAGAGAGAGAGAGAGAGAGAAAGGCCCTGATCGTTAGTATCTAGGTGAAGATATAGATAGACAGGAGACTTGCCCAAAGCGTTATTATCCAGGTGAAAATAGGTAGATAGACAGACTAGCCTAAAGCATTAATATCCAGGTGAAGATAGATAGATAGACAGATAGGTAGATAGATAGATAAAAGGACAAACAGACAGACAGAAAGACTTGCCCAGAGCGTTAATATCAGGTGAAAGTAACCTAGATATAGAGACAGACAGCGAGACTTGCCTTAAGCGTTAATATCCTGGTGAAGAGAAATAATTGAACAGGAAACTTGCCCAAAGCGATAATATCCTGGTGAAAAGAAATAATTGAACATGAAACTTGCCCAGAGCGTTAATATCCTGGTGAAGATAGATAGATAGACAGACAGAGAGACAGACTGATAGGTAGATAGACAGATAAGTAGATAGATAGATAGGCTGAGACAGAATTGCCCATAGTGATAATAGCTAGGTGAAGAGGTTCATTGATAGACTTACAAATCGGGTTAAAATTTAGGTGAAGATAGACAGATAGACAGATCGATGAACAGGTAGATAGATAGTAAGATACACTTGTCCCGAACTCTAATTGACTGAGAGCATTTTTATACTTTTTGCATTTTCTCCCACAGCTAAAAGTAAGCTAAATAAATAAATTAAAAAAAAAGTAAATTGATCTGACCATAACCGATACCCTGTCACATGAGTTGTTAGAGATGGAACGCGTGTGTCAATAGCACTGACTGACAGGAGAGAGAGAGACGCAGTGATGCCAGATATGTGGATTTGTCCCTAGATTTGGGGATTTCGGGGCACTGATGGGGACATTCACTCTCGATTTGGGGACTTTTGAGGCTTCTGAAAAAATATGTATTTTATTGCTTAAAATAGTATTATTAATATGAAGGTTGAAAGAAAACATGAGGTTAAACCGACGTGTGTTATTCTATTCTTTCTTTCTGGTTTAGTACCGTATGTGCAGAATATTGGTTGGATTTTTTAAGCTCCCCAAGTGGCTAAGAGCATTAATATTTTCATTTATTTCTGTATCATATTTCTAAGCAATTTAAAGAAATATATCATCCCCATCAGCCTAATGTATAAAATTTTATTAAATGTATTTTTTATTAAATGCTCATAAGGCTGTATCGCATTACAGCCCTTGTTTTTTTTCAGTCCTTGTGATGATTATAATAAAAAAGTGAATTATGCTACTTCATGTGTAATGTAATATATTGTGTAAAACAAAGTATGAATTATTTGTACATTAAAATCAACATGGCAATTTTAATTTACATGTGGAGTAGCTACGTAGCATATATTTCAGCATTTTTATAACAAGTATGGAAATATATGAAATGGGGATTTTTGGGGATTTTTCAACCGAATATTTAGGGATTTTGAGACCAGACTGACTGGCAACACTGAGAGAGAGAGAGAGAGAGATTCTGATTTGGACGACACAAAGAGAGAAGACAGAGAGGCAGACAAGAGATAGATAGACAAGCAGATAGATAGATAGAGTGATAGACAGACAAACACGCAGACAAATGCGTAGACAGAAACAGACAGACGGACGGAATGGTAAATCAGGTGTCGAAAGGAAAAGAGGAAGTCAGAGGGAGGAAAAAGAAAAGACGGGGTGAGAGAGGGGGATCAACTAGAAGTGGACACAGAAATAATATAGAAGGAGTGTAGCATAAGGAAGACTCTTACTTGGTGTAGGGCTGGATTGAAGTACGGTACTAGAGTTGTCCGTAATGTGTGGAGGTTAATTGGATTTGTATTTATATTGAGTGGCTCCTGTGACTGACTCAGTTGAACGAAAGATGGTTAAGACGCTTTTGATTAAACCCCTATCCTCCTCCTCCTCCTCCGAAAAAAAGACCGTTCCCTGGCCAGCATGTGGTGTGGGAAATGAGGCATTGAGAGTGAGGGAGGCAGCTATGTAGAGGTAATGAGATAGGGAAGAAAATTAAGACGTGTCGGGAGGCGAGGGAAGACAATGCGATGCCGGAAGATGTTGACGATGATGATAAAACCGCTAATAATAATAATAATAATAATAATAATAATAATAATGATAATAATAATGATAATAATAATTAGAATGGCACTCAATAGAGCGCATACCTCCGACAACAGGGAGGGATAGGCAGGGGCAAGGGAGGTAGGGAAGGATAGGCAGGGTAGGGGAGGTAGGGAGGGATAGGCAGGGGTAGGGGAGGTAGGGAGGGATAGGCAGGGGTAGGGGAGGTAGGGAGGGATAGTCGGGGGTAGGGGAGTTAGGGAAGGATAGACAGGGTAGGAGATTAGGTAAGGATAGGCAGAGGTAAAAAAGGTAGGAAGGGATAGACAGGCGTAAGGGAGATAGGGAGGGCTATCCACGGTTAGGAAGGAAGGGTGAGGAGACCGGTGAAACGAGCAGGCCAGGTAAGACAGACAGGCAATGTGAGGCAGGCATTTTGAGCAGGCAAGATGAGGCAGACAGGTCGGGTGGGGAGGCAGACAGAGTGAGAAGGAAGGAAGGATGACCAGGCAGGCAGGCAGGAATGGTGAGGTTGGCAGGCAGGTTTGAGATCGACAGGCAGGATGAGGCAGGTAGGCACGGTGAGAAAAGAAGGAAGGGTGAGGCAGGCAGGCAGGGTGAGAAAAGAAGGAAGGGTGAGGCAGGCAGGCAGGTTTGAGGCAAAGGCAGGGGGAGGCAGGGAGACAAGGTGAGGCAGGAAAGCAGGGGGAGGCTGGCAGGCAGGGTGAAGCAGGCAGCAGGGTGATACAGGCAGCAGGTTGAGGCAGACAGCAGGGTGAAACAGACAGCAGGGTGAAGCAGACAGCAGGGTGAGGCAGACAGCAGGGTGAGGCAGGCAGCAGGGTGAGGCGGACAGCTGGGTGAGGCAGGCAGCAGGGTGGGGCAGACAGCAGGGTGAGGCAGGCAAGCAGCAGGGTGAGGCAGGCAGTTGGGCTAGGAAGGCAGTTGGGCTAGGCAGGCAGTAGGGCTAGGCAGGCAGTAGGGCTAGGCAGGCAGCAGCAGGGTGAGGCAGGCAGCAGGGTGAGGCAGGCCGGGGGTTCATAAACTACCCAAGCGTCGCCAGTGAGACGCCGGGCGGTGACCCTCCCTCCCTCCCCCTTCCTCTTCCCCTCCCACTTCCTCCCCTACCTCCGTTCCCCCCTCCCTCTTTCTTTTCCCCTCCCCTCCTTCCTCTACGCCCATTCCCCGTCTCTCGTTCTCTTCTCCCCCTCCCTCCCATTCCTCCATTTCCCCTCCCCATTCCTCTTCTGCTTCCCTTCCCCCATCTCCGTTCTCTTCCCTTCCCCCATCTCCGTTCTCTTCCCTTCCCCTTTCCTCCTCTACCCTCATTCCCCATTCCCCATCTTCTCCTGCCAACTAACCTACCTCCATTTTTCCTCCCACGTCCCTCCCCTCCCTTTCTCTCCCATTATGCGCTCTCTCTCTCTCTCTCTCTCTCTCTCTCTCTCTCTCTCTCTCTCTCTCTCTCCGCCCTTTTCCCTCATCCCCTTCTTCTCTTTCATTCTCTCCCTCCTCCTCTCTTCTCCCATCTCTTTCTCTTCTCCCCTCCCCTTCTTCTTTTCCTCATCTCTCTGTCCCACCTTCTTCCCTCCTTATCTCCGTCTCCCTTTCACTTACATCTCTCTTTCATTAAATCTACCTCCCTCCCACGTCTTCTGCCCCTCCCCTTCCCCCTTCTCCCTTACACCATCTCATTTCTCTATCTTTTCCTTCTTCTCCCCCCTATCGTATCTCCCGTCCCCTTCCCCGCACTCGCCCCATCCTCCTCTTACATCTCTCTCTCTCTCTCTCTCTCTCTCTCTCTCTCTCTCTCTCTCTCTCTCTCCTGGGTCTTCCTACTGTACTCCTTGTTTTATCTTCTTTCCCATGCCGTCCCTTCCCTTCTCGTCCCCTCTTCTCCCTTCCCAATTCCCTCTCCTCCCCTACATTATATATTTCTTTTTATCTCCCATCCCCTTTTCATTCTCTCCATCTTGTAGCCCTTTCCTTTCCTTCATCAGCCCTTCCTTCCTCCTTTCTTTTTCTTCCCCTCCCTCTCTCCTCTTCCCCATTTCCTCCCCATCTCTTCCTTCTTCCTCTCTCCCTCGAATTTTTTCTTCTCACCTTCCTGCCTTCCTTCTATCTCCCTCTTTCGGTGCCTCCATCACCTTCCCATCCTACTGTTTTTCTTCTCCTTCCATCCTTCCCTTTTTCCTTTCTTCCTTCGTTCCTTCCTTCACGCATTCTCTTTCATCTGTCCCCGTTTTCCGCCTTCCCTCCCTCCCTTCCTTCACTTTTTGCCTTCATTCCCCCTCTTTTCTCTTCCCTCCCCCTCTCGCTCCCACACTCCCTCTCCCACTCCCTCTTTCCTTCCTTCCCCCCCCTCTCTCTCTATTATCCATCTATCTATTTATCTGTCTGTCTGTCTATCTGTCTGTCTGTCTGTCTGTCTGTCTATTATCATCTGATTTTATTGTTTTCCCTCTTTGTTTAATCTTGTTTCTTTTATTTGTGTAGTAGGTGCTGACGCCTGCCATCCGATAACTCCACTTAGTGCAACTTTTACGTGTCTGCACCGAGTGTCTAGTTTTTTTTTTTTTTTTTTATACTGTAACTCAAGAAACCATTTAATCCGTTGACTGACAGTGATATAATGAGAGAGACGCCCGGTTATCTAATGGGTTAAGGCGCTTCAGCCGGATGGGGCCTGTAAGGGTTTCTGTCTGAGCACGGACATTATATGTGTAGGAGAGTTAAAACTCCGCGGTATTGTTGTAATCAATATGAATTTACTTAAATATTTATGTGCGGTATGTATTTATTTTTTCTGTTATATGCCGGCCCCAGGTACCGCGGGGCCTAGGGCACGTGCCCTATGTGCCCTGGGATAAACATGTCCCTGTGTGTGTGTGTGTGTGTGTGTGTGTGTGTGTGTGTGTGTGTGGGGTAATATCTGAGTGCTTGATGAATGTGATGATATCTTAAAGTGTGGTGAATGTGGTGATCGGAATGTATGGTAAATGTGATGCTGTTAGAATGTTTGACGATTTGTGCTATCAGTAATTATGTGGCAAATGTTGTAGTTTGAAAGTGTGATGAATGTGGTCATTTTGAATGTGTTGCTAATGTGTTATTAATGTGTGATGAATACGATGTTGTGTTATCTGACTGTTTGGTGGACTGGATAATGTGAATGTGTGGTAAATGTGTTGTTATGAACCTGCGGTGAATGTGATGTTATTTAAATGTGTGGTGACTGTGGTGTTATTTGCATGTGTGGTGAATGTGATGGTACTTGAATATGAGATGAATGTGGTGGTATTTGAATGTGATGAATGTGGTGGCATTTGAATGTGACGAATGTGGTGATATGAATGTGGTCATATGAATGCATGGTGAATGTGGTGGTATTTGAATATGTGACGAATGGCAAGCTGAATGTGTGGTGAATGTGGTGTTGAGTATGGTGAAAATTATGTTCTTGGCTACTGGTGATGATGGTGATGCTAAAGATTTGTCGCGATGGTGAGAATTTGCTTGAAGTAAAAAATAAATAAATAAATACAAAGGCGAAAATTATAAATTCTTCATTACGGTTACAATTTTATCTAATTTCTTTCTACTTCCAGACGATTTTATTCAGCCCAGGGCAAACCTTATGTAATAGAAGGGTTACTGAAGGATGTTTATTTTCATCAGGTCCTGGTCTAACTACTGAGCTGAATCGTCTGGAGGAAGCAAGACTGTTTTCAAAAGGATGTCACTGGACTGAGAGTGTATAGAAAATGAAGTGATGAAAAGTAGACGCCATGATGTTTGATGGAAAATAAGAATATATGCAAAGGGGAGCATAGGAAGTACAGATAATAGGAGGGTTATCGTCCCATTGCTAGGTTACGTGTAACAAAATAATACTAATTTTTTGAAGATCTATGAAACGTGTATGAGAAAATGATAGAAAAAAAGAAGGCTCTCCCTCACCCACCGCACCATTCGGTAAAAGGAACTGCTGGAGCAGATGAAGTTAATATGGCACCATGCTTTTTAGAAAGAACATAGACATTTTTACAAAGGAGGCAGAAGAAAAGCTATGCATTATATAATCACTATTATACCAAAAAATGCTCACAAACGCAGAATGGTGTATCAAAGCACCATTTAGAGGTAAGGGCTTTGATTTCTCGTCCTTTATAACTAATGGTTGAAGTTCTGTACACTATATTCTAGATGTTGTTTAACCAGTAAAATTGCCATCCCTCCAGCATCAGTTCTCAGTTGCAGTAAGTTAATATATATTAGAAAATCGTACTGGTCACGAAGAAGTGTCACAGAAAGGATGCGGAGCCAAGCTATTGTGTTATGCTGTCATTAAGCTTCGGGAATTAAGCCGCAAAAGGACCTCAGCCTATTTAAAACAAATGAACTGTAGTTAATGATGCGGTAATGAACAAGATGATGATGGGTGGTGAGGTGTGTTGATGGGTGTAATTACTGAAGCAGGTAGTGACGGTGACGGAAGGTGTTGCAGTTCGGAAGGTAGTAGTGATAATGAGAGATTGGTTGAATAATTAAAATGCGCCAGACGTTAGAAAAGTCACTGTACCTTAAAGACAGGGACCAACCTCACACTGCCATACTTCACGCCGCCGCACCTCACACTTTCTCACCTCACACTTCCACGTCACACACAACCTCACATCACACTGTCTCACTTCCACACCTCTTTCTGCCTCGCCATTCGCTGCCACACTTTACACTGCTACACCTCACACTGACACACCAAATACTGTGCCACACTTCACACTACAGCATCACCTCAAACACTTCCAACGCCACACAGTTCTTTACGTTACACACACACACACACACACACACACACACACACACACACACACACACACACACACACACACACACAGAGTAGTTGTTGTGGTGGTGGCAGTGAATGGCATTGCTGAGGTGGGTTTGGGTGTGGCTGGGTGTGGTGTGGCCGGATGTAGTGTAGAATAGTCATGGGGAGTGTGGTGTGGTTTGGTGGGGTTGAGTATGGTCTGGTGGGGTTGGGTGTCGTATGGTGTGGTGTGGTGGGGTTGAGTGTCGACTGGTGGGGTTGGGTGTCGTATGGTGTCATGTGGTATGGTGTCATGGGGTGTGGTGTGGTAGTGTGTGGTTGGATGGGCTGTGGTGTAGTGTGGTGTGGTACGGTGAGGCTGGGTGACGTGTGGCGGGATGTAGCACTGTCGTTGGTGCCATGTCGTGTCATTTAGTGTGGTGAGGCCCACCCTTGCGTGTCGCTGCAGTGCCTTGCGCCGGCCTCGCAAATGTTTATGAAGACAATTAGCTTAGTCATGCCCCGTCCCCGCCCCACACCACCCCTCACGCTTCCCCTCCCCCTCCCCACACCACCCCTCACGCTTCCCCTCCCCCTCCCCACACCACCCCTCACGCTTCCCCTCCCCCTCCCCACACCACCCCTCACGCTTCCCCTCCCCCTCCCCACACCACCCCTCACGCTTCCCCTCCCCCTCCCCACACCACCCCTCACGCTTCCCCTCCCCCTCCCCACACCACCCCTCACGCTTCCCCTCCCCCTCCCCACACCACCCCTCACGCTTCCCCTCCCGCTCCCCACACCATCCCTCACGCTTCCCCTCCCCCTCCCCACACACCCCTCACGCTTCCCCTCCCCCTCCCCATACCACCCCTCACGCTTCCCCTCCCGCTCCTCACACCATCCCTCACGCTTTCCTTCCCCTTCCCCACACCAACCCTCACGCTTCCCCTCCCGCTCCTCACACCATCCCTCACGCTTCCCCTTCCCCTCCCCACACCAACCGTCACACTTCTCCCTCACCCTTTCTCTCTCGCCCTTTCTCACTGTCTTTCTGGGTCTCGGTGACTGACAGATGGTGGACTTGTTTTAACCTTTTACTCGTAATGTGTTTCGTGTCTGTGTAGATTTAATTTGTTTATTTATTGAAGGCCTTTAATTTATTTCTGTATTCGTCAATCACTGTTTCCTGTCACCGGGGTATTTCAGAATTTTGAGTGAAACTTGGTGACTGCATTCAGTTCAGTAAAATTTGGCTGTTGGATGGTGCGAGTTAATGACTTCACGGCCTCTTTATGCCATCGCTAAAGGACTTAGAAAACATGAATAATTCTACTATTACGTTTAGGAACTCTGGTATCGTAGCTTCTTTCCTGCACAAAACACAGTGCTAAAGTCATTACTATTCCCACGATACACAAGCTTTCTTGTTTATATATTTTCTTTGCAGTCTGTTAACTTATTATCTATCTATTGCCAGACGCCTTAATCCCTTATACGGGGTGGCCACAAACAAATCGCCTCCACGTCACTCTGTCCCCCGCCATTTCACCGCCCTTCTCCCAATTCACACACCCCTCTCTCATATACCTCTCCACTCCATCCCTCCATCACATCCTTGGCCTTCCCCTCCCTTTCTCCCCCTCCACCTCACTCGCATACATTATCCTCGTCAGTCTCTCACTCTCCATCCTCTCCACATGTCCAAACCACCTCATTGTGTTTCTCCTAATACTTCCTAACACATCCACATCCACACCACAACGCTCCTTCACCTCCTCATTTGTCAGTCTGTCTCTCCATGTGACTCCACAGGCTCCCCTCAAATAACTCATTTCCACTGCTCTCACTCTTGACTTTTGTCCCTCCAACAACGTCCAAGCTTCACTTCCATACGTTAGAGTTGGTATCACAATACTGTCTTGTAATAACTTTTTCACTTCCATGCTCACTTCCATGTTTCTTATCATTGCCTTCAAGGAACCAGCAACCTTTCTTCCTTGTTGTACCCTTTCAAGCACTTCATCCTCCAAACTTCCATCCTTACTCATCACACTACCCAAGTACTTAAACGTACTCACATCTTCCATTTCTTCATCATCCAGTCTTACTGTAGATTCACTGGCTTCACCTCTCTCGAAGACCATAACTTTACTTTTTCCTGTACTCACCTTTAAATTCTGTTTCATACACACTGTCCCAAACTCATCCACCAAGCCTTGCAGTTCCCCTTCGTCTTCACTTAACAACACAGTATCGTTTGCAAACAACAGTACAAGGAATTTCCAAACACTACCCTCTCTCATTAGGGCCACTCCAACATACACTGCCCTATCTTGTATCTCTTTTATAACATTATCCATATACAGACTGAACAACCATAGAGACATGACACATCCCTGTTTCAACCCAACCTTCAAATGAAAAAACTCACTCAGATCACCATCCACACGCACTGCAGCCTTAGCACCATCATACATACTCTTCACAGCATTCAGCAACTTCCCATCAACTCCATACATTCTTAATACTTTTCACAGTCCTTGTCTGTCCACCCTGTAAGATGCTTTCTCCAAATCCATGAAGGCCGCATACAACTTCTTTCCGTTCTCTAGACACTTCTCCACTAAAGATATAAAAATGAATATCTGATCTACACAACCTCTTCCCTTCCTAAAGCCCCCCTCTTCTTCTCCAACTAAATCCTCTGTTATTTCCCTAACTCTGTCAATAAGTATCCTACCGTATATTTTTCTTATTACATTGAAGACAAATGCCCCTATTCAAATGCCCATATGATTACCACACACTTCTTTTTCCCCTTTTCCTTTGTCCAAGGGAATAATTATGCCTGACTTCCAATCATCCGGGACTTCACCTTCCTCCCAGGCCAATCTGCACATCTTCCACATCCATTCTACTACTGTCTCTCCCCCATGCTTCAGCATTTCACCACACACTCCATCAATTCCTGGGGCTTTCCCCATTTTGACTTTCTTCATTGCTTCTACAACTTCTATCCTACTGATTTCTTCCTGTCTCCTCCTCTCCCTCCTTCTCCCAGGCATTCCCCAGCCACTTATACTCGCATTACTTTCATTCTTTATGTTCAACAATTCATTAAAATGTTCTCTCCGTCTGCTCACTTTTTCTCCCTTCTCAACTAGTAAACTACCATTTTTATCTTTCACTTCCCTACTAACTTCATTGCCACCCTGTCTGACTCTCTTTACCTCTTTCCAGAACATTTTCTTTCTGTTAACACAACATAATTTTATGAGGCACTTTCTTATATAAAGTAATAATCTTAGGTCTGATTGTCCTAACTTTTCTGCAGAGCAAAGAAAATTTGTTAAACATTGCTATATCTCAGTTCTTGTGCTGTTATTATTCCCAGTACTTGTGCAGTTGTTTCCCCTCTAGGTATGTTTGTATTGATTGTTTCGGACGTTGTCAGAACTGAATAACTAAGCACAATCGGTTGGGAAATAACGCAGCCACAAATTTCCGACTTTAATGACTACGAAGGGCAGCAGAGAAATGGTGAACATCGCCTGAGCACTTAACCTGAATTATCCAGTGTCTAGTTCTAATATATTAATCTCATGTTATGGATTTTTGTCGGTACGTGTATTAAATTTGTGGGATTATGTAACCTTTTAAGGTTTTTCTTTAAACTTGTCGTTCGTGCCACTGTTATTACTATCATTAATACAAGATAGAAAAGTTTTGTGTAGTATGCTGTGTGTGTGTGTGTGTGTGTGTGTGTGTGTGTGTGTGTGTGTGTGTGTGACTGTGACTGTGTGGTGTTTGTTAAATGGCAGTATGTGGTGTAAGAATGTGAGGTATGTGGCAGTTTATGGTGTGGTAGTGTGAGGTGAGGTTGGTGTAGCAGTGTGTGGTGTGCGTGAAGTGGCAGTGTGAAGTGCGTGTGGTGTAGCAGTGTGTGGTGTGGTAGTGTTTGGCGCTTTTCGTGTGGCTGAGTAAAGTGTGTATGAAATGTGACAGCGCAAGGCAAGGCAGTGCGTTAAGTGGTCATGCGAGGTGTGGTAGCGTGTGAAGAGACAGTGTGAGTTGCGTGTGAAATACAGCAGCGTGTGTGGTGAAGTATTATAAGCTATGGCGGGGTTCACTGCGCTGGTGTGAAGTATGGCAGTGTGTTATGGCCGTGTGAGGTGTAAAACGTGACGGTGTGAACTGTGACACTGTGAGGTCGGGTAGTGTCTCTTACTGCAATGACTTTTCTGGCACCGGTATTAGGTAGTGAGATTTTACTGTCTTGTAAACTGCTCAGATGGAATAATAATATTCACAAACTGAGCAGTAGCACTCGCAACCCCATGTTCCTCTGAACGTCGTGCCAGTTTCCCTTCTTCTGCAGCTTATCATCCTCCTTTCGGAGGACAAGGAGGAGATTAAGGGGGGATTTATATGACAAAGCAGCTCCACCACTCAGTTATATCAGTGCCACCGCGTGAAGGCATCCCTTGCCAGCACCGCCAAAGACTGAATTTATGTTAATTTTAGGGGTTCAAATCGGGCAGATACTGTTGTATCATCACGGTAAACGTACCATAACGTGGGTAGAATTATCTGACCTTGTATGTCCTCCTTGCCACTTTCATCAGCCACTTCAGTCGTCATCAGAAGACGGAATATTCCTTTGTTTATTATGGCACACTGGACTCAAAGACGGACGTGTATTTCCAAAATCTCTGGTCACACTGAAGCACAGCCCACCCTCGTTATTCTTTTGTCATAACAGTTTTTCCATAACACTGTACGAATTAACTACTTCAATCCGGCGACGCGTTTTATTGGTTAATTATTGCTACTCCTCCACCTTTCGAGGTGAAGGGTTTGATATAGCCTTAATAAAGTCCATAAAGCCCTGTACTAATAGGGAACTCTCTAAAGCTGTCTGCAATCGCCTGCACGTACGAAAGTAAAACCAGTATATACGCAGTCGGCCTGAAATGGTTAAGCATAGCACGCCCTCTTTCATCCCTTTGCCATGACAACTGATCCATAACATTGTACGAGTTCGCTTTAAATGGTAATGAGACTCCCTCCTCCTCCTCCTGTCTTCACTTCTGCTGAGCCCAGGGACGACGATTTTTTTCTATTTTCTTATTCTTTTTGTTTTTGTATGGGGAAGAGGAGAGAGGTGGAGAGGAATTCCATTATGAAGTCGATAGATATTTTTTAAAGCTGGTATGGGAGCAGGAGAGACGGCTTTTTTAAGGGGGGGGGGGGACGGGTATATATAGTTTGACTGTGTGGGGGAGGGGAGGGGGTCAGGGGATGCGAGAGATTGAAGGATACAGTGCCATCGAAATTTTTCCTTTTCCACTTTGCAGAGACGAGCCTCCTTTAATGCCGGGCTCATGTTTACGACTGCCGGGCACAAAATATTGCAGAGCGGGAATATAGATGGCACTGGTTTTGTCTGCTCAGTTTTCCACCTTTTATAATTCTCCCCAGTGATGTTTCTTTTTTTTTCTAATCACAAATTGATGCTACCTCTGGGCGGATTTAGTTAGTTCTAGGATGGGGTTACTCGAGGCTGACTGCGATAATTGCCCTTCTTTTCATGCAGTTCGGGAGTGAAGGCCTTTCTGAAAGGAACGGGAAGTAGCAGCATCGAGACTGAGGTTGGTTAACAGATTTATGTTCTTGAATCCGGATTAACTTTTTGACGTATTTTTTGATGTATTATTGGTACAACCGGACGATTTTATTCAATATTAGACAGATTTTTCGACTGTGGAGGTTAGATGTAGTTCATCCCCCCTCCCCCCCGCATCTACTAAACATCAATCCTAAGTAAGATAAAATCGTCTGGAATCGGCAAGATTAAAAAAATGTTGTGACACCGGATTTAAGGGGTTAAGTTGTTTGCATAATTATTGCGTTAATATTTTCAGTTTGGGGGGGAGATGCTCTTTGTGTGTGTGTGTGTGTGTGTGTGTGTGTGTGTGTGTGTGTGTGTGTGTGTGTGTGTGTGTGTGTGTGTGTGTGTGCGCGTGCGTGCGTGCGTACGTGTGCGTGCGTGCGTACGTGTGCGTGCGTGCGTACGTGTGCGTGCGTGCGTGCGCGCTCGCTCGCTTCATTTTTGCTTGTATTCATTCCTTAATCATTGGTGACTTTAATTCTTCTTTCATTTTTACCCCTTTTCCAGTCCAATCTTGCAGCTTATTATTTTTTTTTTCCGTATGTCTTTCCCTCCCTCAGTCAAATTAGCCTATACATCATCCTCTCTAATTCTCTCTTTGTCCTTGACGTTTCTTTCTTCCTTTCTCTTCCTCTTTCTTCTATTTCCTACAGATTTTTTTTCTTTCCTCCCTTTCGGCCACATTTGTTTTTATCGTTTTGTCTTGTCTCCGTTCAAACTTGCTTTATCTTCTTTCTGTCCTTGATTCATTCACCAACGTCAGTCACTTCATTCCGATGACATTATAAATTTTATTATTACTATTACAAGAGGGTTTTTATTCACCATTAGAGGCTCTTCAAAACTGGGTGAGTCAGATATAACCTTCATTAACCCTCTCCCAACGACTAGAGCTTTGTTGTAAATTGAGTAAAATCATCTTGAGGTAGCAGGAATAAAGCAAGTAACAAGACAGAAGATGCCTTTGACAGCCGCATCCACCCTAACAGTATTCTAATGGAAGATTTAATTACTTTTTCGTTAAGCACTTCATTGATACCGTTCTAGCTCACACGCCGTCCCAGTATAGCTAACTGCCCAGTGCTTTGCGCTCTCCCTCTGTGCCATATGTACTGTACCACCATTTCGATAAGAAGCAGGTACGCGGTCGGCTAGAGACCACCACACGCACCTCAGACACAAACCAAGTACGCTCCAGATGCACACCCCAGTGCTCTGCCCCACCATTGTGTCGTATATATGGCTTTTCCAACATAGTACAGGTGACCGATCTACTAGATGCACTATACACACCTCTGACACAGGACAAACATGCCACAGACGCACACTAGGCGAATCCACAATACCCCCCCTCAACCCCCCCTCCCATAAGACCTGAACCCCATCCTTAAGAATGTTATGGTGACTTAGTGAGTGACTGACACAGTTAGAGACACACGCTGAGTTTTGTCCCCTTTCCCTCCTTCCGAGTGTGTGGCATAATATACATAATCTGATTGATTTTTTTTTTTTACGTCCTGCTTTCGTTCATTGTTACTTTTTTCTAGTTCCTAGCCTATGATTTTTAAGCCTTCCGTACCTCCCTCAATTCCACACAAGCACTCACCACTGATTGCTGTTTTATTCCCCATTATCTTGGATCTTTCTTGCTTCCTCTCCCTTATTTTTCATAATTACGATGTTGAAACTTGAGCAAATATTAATTCCTCCGGTACCACAGCGTCATTTATATATTTTTGTTACCAGATTTGTATTTTATTTTAGATATTTTTTAATTGGCAAAGAAAGCACCACAAAAGTGAAACGGTAAATGAAGGTGTATCTAACCCTTCCACATCAGAAAGGTGCTCTTATGATAAAAATTAATTTTCTAGCAAAAGTAGCTAAAATGATTTAATCTAAAAGAAGAGATTACTACAAGTCGAAGCGGAACCAGGTCAATTAACTCCTTCAGTAAGAAACGTAATTTACATATTTTTGCTACCTTAGGACGATACTGTGTAGCGTAGGGGAGATTTTTCGATTGGGAAGGGATAAACATAGGTTTCATTGACCCCTTTAACCTTTGCGATCTGAATTTAATAAAAAAAATCCTCTGTTGGGAGCAATACTAAAGTAGAAGCAAGAAGGATCACACAGGAAAGGCTACACAGGAGATCACCAACTGGCTTAAGACCCGAATAGTTGACTGTCTTGTATTCTTGGCCGCTAACAGATTATTCGCAAAATCAAATTACCTCGTTCGCGCCGAAGTCTTACCCCTTCCACCGGCTTTAGTTCAAATCAGGTCAAAACTGTCGGAGACGCCTTTGCCCAGTGACCCTTATCTTTGACCTTCCCCTGTGACCTTGACCTTTGAGTGACTTCTTAGAAAATTAATCTTTATCCTTGTTTTAACTTAAACACTTCCACAGAGTTTAGTCTACAACGAAAAAAAGAAGAAGTTGACTTTGCCATGTGACTTTTAGCAACGAATTGTTGTTCTTTAAAAAACAAAAAGTCAGTCATTTGGGTGATGATCAACTTATCCACCAAGTCTGATCCGAACCAAATCAAAACTGCCATAATTATTTAGTTCACACAGACACGGGCCGAAATATGACTTTGCCCTTTGGCCTTAACCTTTGTTCGTAACGGTGAATCCCTTCGTTCTTGCTTGATATTTAAACCTTTCACTCGGTTTGGTTCAAATTAGATTAAACTTGAGTAGACCCTGCTTTGTAACCTTGACCTCTACTATTTCCCTGTGGATTTGACCTTTGTACTCAAAATCGAATGAATTTTTTTTTGCCTTATCCTCAGCATTTCCACAGATGCTCTAAATCGATTAAAAACTGCTTAAGTTGACCTTGTCCTGTGTCCTTGACCTTTGACCTATTTGCCTTAAACACTGCTCTTGTTTGATAATCTACAAGCATTCCACCAAGTTCGGTTAAAATCGGAGCTGCAGTGCCATCAGTCCTGCTTGAGTTATTTTGTTAAGTCCCACACAGGTCGAACCTTGACCTTGTTCTATGACCTTGACCTTTGGCAGATTGGTCTCGAAACTGAGTCACTTAATTGTTGCCTCACCCACAATTCTTCTAAGTTAAGTCCAAATTGAAATGATTAAGTTGATTTGTTAAGTCAGCGTTTCAGCTACAGTAGTCCGGTAATCTTGACTTTTGACCTATTGTTCTAAGAACGAATAGGCATTTTCTTTGACTGAACCTCAATCCTTTCACCAAGCTTAGTTAATGTCGGATAAAAACTAAGTTATTTTGTTCACAAACTGGCACACGCGCACGCACGCGCTGCTTAAAACATAAATACCTGCTCTCCCTTCTCAATTCGCAGGCGTAAATATATCACGGAACTGAAGTGGTTAACAGAATTAAATCAATAATTTAAGAACGACTCTTTTTTCAGCCTGTTCTTGCTATTTGTATATATTTTATATGGGTTCAGAAGAGTCAGTTGGATGTGGAGAGGCTAGACTTGGCTGCCGTTAACACCTCCTATGCTAGTGGCTGACCTAATCAAAATAAATCATCAGACACTAGCTAGAACTAAATGAGGAAGACGTGTTCGAACTGAAGGGGTTGAGAGAAATAAGCCTTTAAAAAATTAAAGTAAGACGGCATGATATTGTTTCAGCGCTTTGAAATTCTCATCGTGCAAGTGCACTAGGAGAGAGAGAGAGAGAGAGAGAGAGAGAGAGAGAGAGAGAGAGAGAAAAGAAAACCAACTTATTTCGCTTGTCTTCTCTTGAGAAGCACCACTTTATTTTTGTTGACATATTCAGTTTACGATGCTCTCTCTCTCTCTCTCTCTCTCTCTCTCTCTCTCTCTCGTGTGTGTGTGTGTGTGTGTATAATATATATATATATATATATATATATATATATATATATATATATATATATATAGATAGATAGATAGATAGTTAGATAGATAGATAGTTAGATAGGTAGATATAGATATAGATATTGTTCTGTTGGAAAACACACACACACACACACACACACTTTTATCTCCCACCACTTGTACGTAATTTTGTATCACACACACGCGCTTCTTTCATCACAACTTCTCACACAGACATACTACTTTTCATACCTCCATACATACAGCTCACACACACACACACACACACACACACACACACACACACACACACACACACACACACACACACACACAGTTTTATCTCCCTTTACTTGTACGTGATTTTCTATCACTTACAGACGCATCTTTATTCACAGCTTCTCACACAAACATACTACTTTTCATTTATCCCCACACACACACACACACACACACACACACACACACACACACACACAGTTTTCCCAACACATAACCGACACACAATTCCCCCTGCCTGCACATACACATATTTTTTCTGGCTCACTTACGCGCAGTTCACCCCCGTCTCGTCACTTGGGCTCTTGAGGATCTGTCTGCACTCCTTGTCGCCTCAGTGGGTTAGTCTTCCTTTACTGCGTACTTGGAGGCTACTCGTGCCCTCAGTGTGTGCCTCCCTTTATTTGCATATAGCTCTGACACTAGGCAACATTTGAGGAGTTTCTTCTTTTTTTTTTTTTTTTTTTTGTATCTGTTAATGCCGTTCTTATAGCCAGATTTATTCATTACACACTTTCGGGCGTCTCATGCGGTTACCATTGTGCCGCTTCATGTATCTTAATGTTTTTTAAAAGTCGAGATTATTGTGTAGTGATATTTCATTGTGTTAATGCGATGCTCAGTTCCCTTTTCATAGTTGATTGCCAGCCACTACACCTTCTAATCTCTATTGTATTAATACTGCCTCCCTCCTCCCCATGTCTCCTTTATTTTCATGTCGCCCTAACACACTGGAATACTTTAGTTTCAATGTTTTGCCTTTGTTCAACATTTGCTTTTCGTTTATTAATGTCTGTTACTGTACCTTTTAGTCTTTTTTTTTTTTTTTCTTTCTTTTTTTTTTGCTTGATTTGGTTGTTCCTGTTCCCCCTTTGTGCCTCGCTTTGCCATCTAGCTCTGAGAGATATTCAGTGGTTTTTCTTTGCTGTATTCCCATCTGGCCACTTCCTTCCCGCATAACTGATAAGGAAAGCAGCCAACAAACATTTCCCCTGACTACGACACGCAACCGTCGCTTTGTAAATTTCTTTCCCTGTTTCATATCTTGATGCGAAAAGATGGGTAAACAGATCTCATGGTCGCCCAGGGAATCGAACCCAGTGCCTTTCAGTTGCAGACCGAAGGCTTCCATCCTCTCACTGAACTGCATTTTGTTGATAACCCATTCAATCCGGTGACTCACTTTTGATTTTATTCTTGCTCACTTCAAACAGTTTTTCCCAACTTTGGAGATACATGGAAATGAAAAAGTTGTAGCTTTTATTTACTCCGTCAGTACAAGATGGCTCCCAAGATGAGTGAAATCCTCTGGGGTTAAAAACGAATCAATGAAACACGTCAGTCGGACTATTGCAGTTAACTTCGTATCGGTGCTTGGAGGCATTTCGTGCCCCCATTATTCGTAGTAAGTTAATGTAAAATATAAAGTTCCTTATTCTGAGGTTAAGCCTTGATAGTAATATTTGTACTAGTCATTTTTCGTGCCGTAGATTTCTCATGAGTATAATAAAATCGCCTGGCCATACCGAAAGTAAAATACAAGGTAGGTAATTTGTCGCCAAGAAGTTAACTGTAAATTGCACGTTGTAGGAAGTTCCACATGAAACGACTTTCCTTCTTTTGTTTGTTGATTCAAGATTCTTAATGCCTTCAGCCGGAGGACATAATTGTTTTTCTTCCTGCCACCAAGTGATTTTATTCAGTTTAAGAGAGCCCCGTGTACGCCTCGGCTTACCCATCCAGAACGAAAAGTCTACGTAACTGGTTGTAATAAGACTAAAATAAAATTGACATGCTCGAGTTGAGCAGGTTAATAACATAGCCAGAGGAGTCTTATTTTGGGATGATGTTTTATTGGTTGCATTTTTCTGCGGTCAGTGTCTTTCTTTTAAAAACTAGCTGGAAATATCACTCCATTTTTCTCGCGTAAATCATACACCAATGCAGACTATTTTGGAACAGTATTGTGTTTGTGCTTCAGAGGATCAGTTTGTTAAACTGACTTCACAGTGCTCGTGCCCTAGCAAGTCACCAGCCTACCCACAATGCTGATTCTTATCGAAGCCTTGAATGAAAAGCGGCACAGAGACCCTTGTTCTGGGCATTGTTGACCATACAATTACTGCGCGGGCTATACTGTTTACTGTACAGTATTTTTATGTACTAGGTTGCGGGACCCACTAGCCACTTACTTACGTAGTACAACCTTCAGGTGACTCTGCACTGAATGACAAACCACATGGTTTCTTGTGGCTTATGAAATAATTTACTCTCATAGGTGGTAGCCATATAACTAAATTAACGCCACTTGATAAGTGCAGTGGTTTCCGAGCTTTCACTAAAGATGGCCCCTACTTCCAAATATTCTGACAGCGCCCCCCCCCCCCCGTCTCCACACTTAAAAGATCGAGATAATGAGAAAAGGGGAATTTTTTCATAGTCTTCACGTTATTATTGTACTTATCACTCGTGCAGTAATGATAAAAGGACTGATTAGGGCACGTCAAGAAGATTTTCATTTTTTTATGATGGGTTTTCTGTTTAAAATTGTTATATATTTCCCCCATTTCAAAAGTATTTCATAAAATTATACGGCTGCACAAAATATGAAGGTGAAAGCATTTACATATTTTTTCATTAATTACCAGAAAAAGAATAAAAAGCCAGCGAAAACAAATAATATTATACCTCTCAGGATGCGAAGCGTGATCCAACTGAACTGAAAATTTTTAATGTTTATGTGCTGATGGCTACATATGTTCGAATTCTCTATAGAATCACTAAGTTCATACTTTTATACCATCTTCATCGAATTATTTGCGAATTTGCAAAAATTATGATATATTGCTAGAAGAGGGTTAGGTTTATTCACTATAAAACAAGAGATAAATGTAAATGCTATTTTCGTATCGTTCTCAGCAAAAATATAAACTTTTTAAGCTACATCATAAAGGCTGTATTTTACCATGAGACTGTGCCCCCTGACCCACAGTACGCGCCCAGCCATGGGGGTGCGTCCCACAGTTTATAAAACACTGGTCTGGTGAATTTCAGCGCTGCACCCGGTAATGGCTCATAAGGGTTTACATCTGACGAATGATTGGGGTTTATTGTTTACATAATGCCACTCAGGCCAGGCATTACCCTCGAGATGAGGAAATAAAAGATTAGTAACCGAGTTGATAGTTACTGGGTATTTCGTGTTGGCTAACTGTTACTTCTTAGATAGCCACTGCCATTTATTCTGCAACCGATCTCTTCTAGGCTTCTTTGGCTCACTGTTGTGAATACAATTGTCTGTCGCCATAGCGAATAGAATACTCTTGCTGTCCCGACTATGACATGATTAAACAAGTCACTGGAATTTTTAGTGCGACGAATTTTTCTTTTATTTAGATTTGGCTCAGATAATCGAGAAAATTGGGGTCTGGTGTTCTAGTGGATGGAAAGCCCCAATCTGAGTGACGGCTTTGCTTAGGTTCGATCCGCAAGAGGTGACTGGAGATTTTTCGATAATGTTATGTCACCAGTGGAAGTAAGTTGGCCATCTACCCCCAGATGTACTAGACTACGTTAGCCATGCCACGGACCTGCATGTCTCTTAAGGGGGTCGTACGGAATGGGTTGTTACCGCTAAAATTTTGTATTAGTTTATATAATTATTTCTCTCAAGTCAGTGTGTTTTAGTTGTGGAGTAGCGTTTATCTAAGCGCCTCTAAACTGTAAAACCCAAATAGTATCTTGCCAAGCAAACCAGACATATTTATCCCATTCATAGCAGTGGCGTTTTGTTTACTATTTTTTTGCTTTCCTCAGAAGACATATTTAAGCTTAGGTGAGATTTTTTCGGATGTGAGGGTTTATATTTAATGGAGCCTTCGTTAATACCTTCACTAGTAGGGCTCTTCAAAATAAATTTAATTCGTCTGGGAAGAGCAAGAGTTATTAAAGAAGTAACTGGGATGAAGGTGCTAAGAGAGTTGGAAAGGTATCTTCGTTCATTGTTTTGAAACCCAAGTTATTAAAGAATAATTGACAGCAACTGGAAACTATCTGCAATTTCAGATGGTACATAACCATTGGGCGCCTGGTGGTCTAATGGGTTAAGGCACTTCATCTGGATCTTGCCCATATGTATTTATATCCAAGGATTGCTTAGCACCTGCTCACATAGATGATTCTCGGCAGGACACCAGGTCAGTCCGTGCATGAAATATCAGGACTGTTTTACCTATCTCCGGGTCTTTACGCATCTGATGGGGAAAGAAGATATTGAATAATAGATATAAGTGGAATATCACCTGCAACCATTGTGCTTCATTTCCCTTATTACATCTGCACGCGGGTGTTACATGTTTAGCCCAGCTTGTTTGTCTGCCGTGGATAGAAGTCATCATCATCATCATCATCATCAAATCCTACATTGCCCCATGAGGAGCGCAGGAGCCCGAGGCTAGGCAGTTGGTCTCGACATTTAAGATGAGAGTGACCAGCCTCACTCATCCCTGAGTGGCATTACGTGAGCAATAAACCCCAACCATCCCTTGGATATAAACCTTCACCGGCTCAATCCGATTGGAGCGCAATAATTACCCACTAAACCACCAGGTACCAAAATTTGGTTATCTGGTTACCACCCAGCGTAATAAATGGTTTCCTGGTGTACAGGAAACCATTTGGCTTGTCACTCAGTGTAGAGTCACCCACAGGCAGAAGGAAAAGGAAAGAATGAAAGAAAGAAAGACAGAAGAGGGAGTGTAAAGTCACCCGCAGGCAGAAGGACGAGGAAAGAATGAAGGAAAGACAGAAGAGGATGGAAGGAAAGAAGGATGGAAGAGAGGAAAGGGCAGACACCTGAGAGCAGTACTACATCGAGTGAGTGGATGGTGAACGCCCCCACCTACCACAAATATACTTATATATATATATATATATATATATATATATATATATATATATATATATATACACACACACACACACACACACACACACACACCGGTATGTGTATTAAGGACTATTAGAGGAAGCTGTTAAATTTTTAGCGAAAAAAGTCAAACGTCAGGGTCATTAAACACCGAAAACTTGTTGGATGGAGTTGCACCAGATTAGGAATAATGATTATGATCCATCAGAAGAACACGTGATTATAAATGGAGCGAAAAGGGTCAAATATCAAGGTCAGTAATTTGGCCCTTTGTTTTATTATCCCACGCGTAGATCACCGGTGTTGCATAGAGTCTAAGTGCTCCTCCTTCTTTATTGTTCTGGTGAGAAAGCAAGCGATGTCAGTATTAGACAGGCAGTATACTGCCTGTCTAATACTGTCACTCTATAGAGTGTGGACCCCTATGCCACACACAGCACCAAAATTATGGTATTTCGGAGACTATTAAAGCTACAGCAGATCTACGCACATTGATGGAAGGCTTATGAAGGAGTAATAGTTTGGTACTTATTATTATTTTTTTTTATTCGGTACCATATTGCACAAAAAGCACCAAAATGAGTAACAAACAGCACCAAAATAATTATTTCGACACCGTTAAGCTGCAGTGGATCTACGCACATAGTAGGAAAGCTTATAAAAAGTAAACGTTATATGTTTATGACTTCTCAGAATTTGCCAACATACTGCCGACAAAAAAAAAAAAAAAAAAAAAAAAGCCAAACCCAGTTGTGTTGTCTGGTGTTCGGAGAGTAGCAAAACTACAGAGGATCTGTGTCCGTCACTGGAAAGCGTATGAAAAGATAATAGGTGTTACTTAAATGATTTTTCCCTAAATTCTCCATATTACTGAAATATAAAAGGGCCAAATTTAGCACCAAAACTGTTATCTCAGTAACTTTTAGCTAAAGCTACATGGATCCACCCTTATCGCTGGAAAACGAATGGAAGAGTAATTTACGTAACTTTAGTGGCATTTTGCAAAATCTGCCACCATGTTGCAGAAAAAGCTACACAAAAAAATTAGCCCAGAAACTGGATTATCTCGAAAATTATTAAAGATACAGCGAACCTACTCACATCGCTGGAAGGCTTACGGAAGTGTTACTTGATTGGCTCTTCTCAGAATTCACCAACATACTGCTGAAAAGTGCCAGATTGCACACAACAACTGAGTCGTATCATCTGCTATGCTTTAGCATGAGGGTCCAGAGCCCCTAAACTGATAGTATGCACATTCTGAAATAAGATGGGATCAGTTTTAAGTGTGCATTAATATCAGGCAAGTAAGACAACTTCAACCAGATTCCTCGCTCGAACCCACTGCACAGCGTCAAGTGGGGACGCTTATAAATTAATTTATATGTAGCCCAGACATGGTGAAAACTTTATGAACATTTATATTTTATGTTCATGCATAGGACGTACTTCCATTTAGCTTCCAAGGTCAGTGTGTATTTCTATCAAATATATACATGTCACTGGTATATTTAAGTACATTAACTGTACTCAATATGTATAGAAATTCAGAAGTAAATGCGTACAGCTAATACGAAGAAGTAAGTAAAGACTACAGAAAAGCGGTTCGTAGAGAAAATCCGAACAAAGCTTACAGAAATCCGAAGAAATATGTAAAGACAAGCTGAAGGAATACATTGAGAGATTCTTCTGTGCACACTTTTGTGTGTTATTTTTTGAAGATGCGAATCATCTCCTCGTGTGATGGGGAGTTGGTGTTGAGGGATGCTGGTAGGAGGATGAGAGAGAGAGAGAGAGAGAGAGAGAGAGAGAGAGAGAGAGAGAGATGTAGGGAAACACAAGAAAGACTCACAGCACAAAAACACGAACGGAGGAGAGGAACACGGAAGGCGAAAATGAAAGCAAGACAGGAATTGGTTGAGACCAGTAGCAGAGTGAGCACAAGCGAGGGAGGATGGATGAACAAAAAAATAAACCAAGAAAAACAGAGAAAAGGGATGTAGACGGGTCAGAAAAATAAATATAATAAGCAATACCAAAATTCAGCTTAATAACGAGAGAGAGAGAGAGAGAGAGAGAGAGACCTTGGAAGTAAAGATAAAAATAGACTAACAAATGAAATTACAAATAACATCAAACGTATCAGTACGCGACAAACCAAAGTAACACTAGGGTAAAGAATACACACACACACACACACACACACACACACACACACACACACACACACACACACACACACACACACACACACACACAAAGTTAGGAGTTACTAAGTTAGGCTGTTGAAGGGGCCTCCTTAAGATAGATAAAGCCTCTGTTAGCTGTAATAAATGGTTGGCGGGGGAAGAAGGAAAGGATGGGGAGGGAGAAGGGGAGTGGATGACAGAGCTGTGGGAGGTTAGACCATTGAGATGAATGGGATGAAAAGGAGAAAGGGGAAGGGAAAGATGAGTGGGACTGAGGGTGATGGTTGGGGTGAAGGGACTTTGGAAAAAGGGAAGTGAAAGAAGAGGAAGGAGAGGAGGGAAAATGGGGGCTGGAATGACAGAGGGGAGATGGGAATGGAGATGAGGGTAAACGGGATGCCAGAGAGGAGGAGAGAAGGAAGGGAAAGTAAAGCAAACAGCAACAAACCTATTGGTCCTTTCAAGGTTGTAAATTGGTCCTGTCGAGAAGCGGGAGGCAGGTTAGGGGGGAGGGACACGGAGAGGGAGGCGTGGATCCTTCGCAATACCTACTCACTTGCTCAATAAAATTGTTGTTTATGTCTTGAAGAGGGCACAGTCTCCAGGCGGAGGAGAAAAGATGAGAGATAACTTTACCACGTCAACCGAATGACGTTTTCTTTATATACCGTATTTATTCTCTCTACCTCTTCGGTATTTAAAATCCATCATAGGACTTAGTTTTCGAATTGGAGGGGTAAGATATAGCCTTAACTCACCCCTTGAACTATTAGGGTGTTTTCCCAAATTTGAATGAAATCTTCCTGATGGAGCATTAATTATATATATATATATATATACAGGTATATTATAGAAGAGAAAGTTTGTCTGTGTGTGTGTCTGTCCTCTATGGAAATCGAGACGGATGCATATAGAACTCTCTAAACATCGCTAACAGATGTTTCGTTTTACGACGAATTTAGCTGTTTACTGTACAATTGCTTAAGTGGCGCCCCTGATGGCCAAGATTAGAACTAACTAGAAATAATCGTTAGCATGATGGGAACATGGTAGCCAGTTACCAGAGAGCTTTTTACTTCTACAACCATATCAGTATCTGCTGCAAAGAGTCAGATGGTTGGACGGATTGGGTGGGTGGACAGGGTTGGTGTGTGGGTGGGTAGTGGGAAAATAGGTCCATAGGGAATATGTTCCTGAAGAAAGGGGCCCAAAGAGGAACAGAAGTTCAGCGGGAAAAAAGACTCTTGACGGTCTTCTCCCACAGTGTAGTGGCCATCGAGGGACCCAGGCAGTGCTGGTATGCATGATCATAGGGTTTTACTTAGGCAACGCCAGATATCCCTGTTAATATACTGTACACACGATTGAGGATATACTGTATGGAGTACACCACCCGCGCCCTACAAATTCTTTAAGGACCAAATATTTGACCAATCTCCATGACCTTAACCACTGACGGATTGTTCTCAAAACTGAATCTCTTTATTCTTGCTTTACCCTGAAAGCTTTCTGATAGTTTGATCTAAACTGGATAAAAACTTGAAGTTCACCTTTCCATGTTAACCTGACCTTTGACCTGCTGTTCCCCCAAACAGTAGACCCTTTGGCAGATTCTTTCTCCCTCCTTCAAGTCTGGAATCTATCAAACCAAAACTGCTTTAGATATTTTGTTCATACAACGATACATACCCTGGTCGAACTTTAACCTTTTCCTATGACCTTAACCGTTGCCTGTGTGTTTTTTATATCAAATCCCATCATCCTTGCATTATCCTCAACCCTTACACTGAGTTTCATTTAAATCGAATCAGAGCTGCACAAGCTGAATTTGCCGTGTAACTTTGATATCTTAACTTCCCCGGTCATCGCGGCCTGTGGCAGATTGTTCCCCAAATCAAATCCTTCCATCCCATCCTTACCCTGAGCCCCTCCTCCAAGCTTTATCTAAATTGAATAATAACTGTTTAAGTTGACTTTGCAGTGTGGCCTTACTCTTTGAACCAGTTCTAAGAAACAACAGATAAACCCCTGGGCCGACCTTCAACTCTTCCACGAAGTTTACTTAAAACCAGATCAGAACTGTTTGAGTAACTTTCACACACACACACACACACACACACACACACACACACACACACACACACACAGCTTTTGTCAGGAAAAAAAGAATCCATAAGAGAGCGGGAGATGACACCAGAGGTACGTAAAATCGTCCGCCGGTAGCCAGGATAAAAGAGGCACGATTTATGAAGTGTTAATTTTATCGGAGAGAATGTACAGGGTGATCCATATACAACCTCCTCTTTTACGCCGCCGGGTGATTTCTTTTGTGTTACAGGGACGACTTAGCGTTAGTAGTTGTATCCTACATTGTTTTTTATTTTCATTCCCCACTCCGACTTCCACATCCACGCCCACACCGGCAGAATGAGCCGTCCCTACGACATATAAGAAACCCCCAAGTGAGTTTCTAATGGAGTGCTATTTACAGACCACCTTGTATATTACCACTAGAAGATGAGAGGCCACTTGTAGCCAGAATGAACTAGGATTGTTTGTACCCAGCAGAAAACAGTTAAGACCGTTGACGTCCCAGGCATTTTCAGTCCGATGACGTATTTTTCTATTTTTTTCCCACGGTTATCTTCAGACGATTTCATTCATGTCAATAAAATCTGTTTTACTGAGGTGGTTAGTTCATGAAAGCTATATCTAACCTCTCCAGTTTGAAAAGTCAGTCCAGAGCCAGCTAAATTTATTTGGTGTTTTCAAGAATAAAATACAAACTAGGTCGTCGGAGTGAAGGGATGAAGGTTGTTGCCAACTGCGGAGTAAGTAGTTTTTTTTTTGTGGTATTGGTCTGTTATTTCTTGGTCTGTCTGTCGGTTTGTCCCTTTGTCTGTCTGTCCGTATGTCTGTCTGTTTTCTCTCTATCGGCTGTTTATTTGGCGCTCTCTCTCTCTCTCTCTCTCCGCGTTTCTGCCTGTCTGTTCCTCTGCTTTTCTGCCTGACTGCTCATTCGGGCTGGGGGTTTTGAAAGCCTTGACTTGTAAAACTATTTTTTCACAGGCTGGTTATTGTTGAGCACTTTTAAGTCTTGTTCGAATATGAAGGTCTCGGGTCAAAGATCGGAGTCACTGGAATATTAATAAATTTGTGGCAAGTGTGCGGTTAACCCCCGTCTCGGGAGTATTCAAGTTGGAAAGTGTACCTCATCGAAGGCAAGAGATCACGTAATTACTGGTGTACATAAAATCGTCCTATGGCAGCCAGACAGAAATGTTCTAGATTCCGTTCGCCATGAAATGTTTTGTGCATTGATTCCAATGACATATTTATAATTCGTTCTTGTTTTGTCCTACCTTTGAGGCCCGAGTTTGATTCCCGGCACAAACAAGAAAAAACCATGGCAACGGTGTGATGAAGATAAGGACACACACACACACACACACACACACACACACACACACACACACACACACACACACACACACACACACACACACACACACACACACACACACACACACACACACACACACACACACACACACACACACACACTCTCTCTCTCTCTCTCTCTCTCTCTCGTATGTACGCTGCACTGCATACTATGAAATGTATTTAGGTTGTACTAGCTATGAACAATACAAATTTCATCTTCATAGGAATTGGATCGATATTATCTCCGTAGCGGTACACTACAGTTATATATTATTCAGTGCATTGTAGGTCTGCCATTTTCTGTGTTTACGTTCTGGTTCAGTGGTATCTTTCAGGTGGAAACTTATATAAATATGCATTTTTGTTAAGCCATACTTGTCATTTGGGGGACACCATATACAACCACCACACCTGTCATCACCACCACACAAATCATCTCACCTATACACACTACCACACCTATCATGACCTCCTCACCTGTCATCACCTGCTCACCTGTCATCATCACCACACCTCTCATCACCAGGTCACCTTACATCACGCACCTCACCTATCACACCATTCCTCTCCGTCTCTCACCTGTGTCGACATCCATCACATTTTACACAAATTCTTTTCTTCTTCACCTGCCTGCCATCTTACCTGCCTTCCTCACACAACCAACTTATTTACCACGACTTTCCTCGCACCATCTGTCTGCTCCACCTACCTACCGCCACCTATCCAGTCACCAGCCTAACCCACCTACCTACCGCCACCAGTCTAGTTACCTGTCCAACTCTTCTTCCTACCAACATTAAATTTTGTTTCACGTAACTCACCGACTTATCACTACCTTCCTCCCGCTCAGGTTTAATGACTTCGCATCCCACCAACTGCCCCAGCTACTTACGACCATATCCCACCCACAATGTCACATACAACCCACCTTTCCTCCCCAAAACAACTGTCTCCTCCCTGTCTTCCCAAACAAATGTCTCCTCCTCGTCTCTTCTTCCTCATTTAACCAGTCCATCTGCCTCCCATCATCAGTCCTCAGGTTTTACAATCGGGGCAACGCAAGGTTCACCTTTAAGTTTCCTTCCTAGAGTTTTTTTTTTTTTTTTTAACCGTTGGATTCCCTTTCTGTAGCCTTACTTTTGAGTTCCCTTCTTGTAGTCTTCATTTATGTTAAGATATAGGCTATGTTTCAGAAAATGGGTATTGCTTGTTTTGTAGGATGGTATACTTGCATATTCGCAGATCTACTTCTTCCCAGAAATATGTACACTGGTGATATACTTAGTTTGGCCCAAAAGCGACACATCATCAGTGTAATGGAGTACCTACCCGGCCTACTGTACCCGCCTGAACCACTTCCTCTCCTCGACACCATCCCTCATTACTCTTGTATGTCTCCCCTGACACCACCCTGGCTCTCCTTATCTCCACTGGACTACCTGCTACTCTCTGACACCATCTTCTCTTCAAACTCTACTTACCAGCACCTGCCTCAGCTGACATCCTGTGCTTACTCTAATGTCTCACCAACCATCATTGCCTCTCCTCGCACCTACGATTACCTCTAGCCCAACCACCACTACTTTCTTAATTCCAGCCACCATTATCCCATTTAATTCCAACCACCGTTACCCCATAACTACCAGCCACCACTGCCCCACTTAATACCAGCCAACACCACCCCACCTACAACCCACCACCACCCCACCTACCACCCACCACCGTTATCCCACCAACCAACTACCATCACTGCCTCACCTACTACCCACCACCACTGTCCCACCTACCACCCACCACCATTGCCTCACCTACCACCCCTGCTTCACCTACCATTTACCGGCACTGCTTCACCTTCCACCTAACACAACTACCCCAGCTACCACCATTACCCTGCCTGCCACCCATTACCACTACCCACCAACTACCCACCACCACCACTACGTGACCTACCACCGGCCACCATTGGTTTACCTAGCACTCACCACCACTACCTTTCCTGCCACCACTACATCATCTACCACCCACCATTACTACCCCACCTACCACCCACCACTACCATACCAAACAACAAACACCGCTACATCACCGACTACCCAGCATGACTAACCACCAAATACCCACCATCGCTACCTTACCTACAGCTCACCCCCTCTAACAACCATTACCACACCTACCACCCACCAACTACTCACCACCACTACCCCAGCAACGACCCACCACCACATCACTACTCCACTCACTTCCACCACCACTTTTCCAAGCTAACAAGCCGTCCCTCCTCCAACAGAGTACGGGGAGATGCTGGGACTGAGCTTCGAGGTGCTGCCCCCGACGGATGTGTATACGATGCTTGACGCCGAGGTTCGCGTTCCCTGCCAGGCCGCGGTGACGAAGAAGGGCGTCCCCACCGTCACCTGGATCAAGGAGGAGGAACATCAGCTGAATAACACCAACTACCATGTACTACCCAATGGAACTATGGTCATCCCCCAGGTAGGTAGAAAGTGTGTGTGTGTGTGTGTGTGTGTGTGTGTGTGTGTGTGTGTGTGGAGGATTTACGTATACACTGCATTTTATATACCTTACCCACTCTTTTGGTGGGAATAATCAACTGGACTGTGGTATAATCTGCCACTAGACTACCTGGGTCTAAAATACACTGGAGGTTTTTCAGTCATCCTTAGACGCGCACGTCCCTATGGGTATAAGAAAGGAATTAACTGTCATGGTTTATTCGATTATCTATTATGTATTTTGCATGGTTGCAGGTAGATGTGTAATACAAATTTTTCAAGCTAGCGGTGAATTAGATTTGCCACGGCGGTAAACTGGTGGACATTTAAAGTGGGTGCTGATTATATGACTTCATGAGCAGTCATTATGATCACACAGTGTTAGTTCATACTGATGTCATATACAGACTGTCACACACAAATACTAGTACAGTCCTTCCATTCTTTCATGCACTACTCTCACTAAAGACATATTTCTGATTCTACGTTGTCATCGTGGGGAAGAGTTAATGATGACGATTACTTTCCCTCCCATGAGATGATCACGTTGGTTCTACAAAACCCGCTTCCTGGAAAACTGTCTCCTGACAATTACCCGCGGACAACTGCCCCCCAGACAGATGCCTCCAGACTGTTACCCCAGGACAGTAGCCCCAGCAGAGTTGACCCCCGCCCCCAAAGAACTGCCCTCAACCTACCCACGTGGATCGTACTGATTATATTGTTAATCATCATCATCATCATCATCATCATTAACCTGAGCCAGTTCACTGCAGGACAAAGGCCTCTGTCATTTCTTTCTACTCTGACCGGTTGGCTGTTATCCTGGCTCACCCATTCCTAGCGAATCGTCGAATCTCATTTCGCTAGCTCGTCTTCTGCCTGCTTTTCTCTCACCCAACCATTTATGCTTATTTACTGTACTGATTGTATCCTCTCTATTTAACCCCTAACATAATCTTTTCCATTCCACTCTGAGCACCCCTGAGTTTACGTTTATGATTTTGTTAAGACTCCACGTTTCTGACACATAAGCTAGAACAGGAAAGACGCACGTAATAAGAAATCTTCTCATTTGGCACAGTGGTAATTACTTAGCCTTCATGAAGTTACTTACTGTAGTGTGTTAAAAACCTTCCATTCTACTCCTATTCGTCGCTTTATTTCATTGTCGTGGATTGGGTCTGCCTGAACTGCCAGCCCTAATTTTGTTATCCTCAGCACATTCTAATTATTCCTCAATTTTTAGTGGACGAGTACAAATGTATCCTCTTAAACATAATCGTCGTTTTCTTCATAACCATTTTCAAGCGTACCTTTGGACTCCCTGCTCAGGTCATTTATCTTTTCTTGTATTTCCTTCCTTGGTTCACTGAAGAGGACTGTGTCATCTGCAAATTTAAGATTGTTCAGCTGCTCACCATTTATGTCGATTCCTTTGGCACCCCAGTCTAAATATCTGAAAACGTCCTCTAGGCACGCAGTGAATACTTGGTTGAAATTTTGTCTTCTTGTCTGACACTTTTCTTTACTGATATTTTTTTAGCTGTGGCGAAGTCGACAGGTCTATGCAGTAAGTGGTACACCTGGGGGATTATTATTATTATTATTTTTTCATCTTCAAGGAAAGTTCGAATATCTGCTCTTGAAGAGGTCTGAACGATTTTCTCATGAAATATAAAGTTGCTCAGCTTGAAATTTTGACTTGATTTAACATGTCAGTTGTTGCATCAGTCGAAGCATCATCTGTTTTAGGCGATTTTCGATTTCGGCTATAAGGAGGCATTTTAGCGACTTTCTTATGAAATGTAAAGTTGTTCTACTTGAAATTTTGAGATGAATTGACATGTCAGCTGTTGCATCAACTGATGCATCAATAGTTTCGCCTCAGGTCTGTGTATGGCATAATAAACATTAGGATACATACATTAAGGATGCTGGTGACTTTGCATAAAATGAACAAGCAAAGCTATTTACGAAACATTCTGAAGTCACAACTGCGTCCAGATCTTGAAAAAAAAATGCGTCTGTTATTCACCTACACAAAAAGATGACATCACAGACCTTAAGAACTACTGTCCATTTATTATTAGCCTTCTACCTGTTGTGTGCAAACTTTTCAAAGAAGTCCTAACAAATCGAATTAGTCCTACCTTAGATGCAAACCAGCCAAGAGAACAGACAGGATTTTGAAGTTTATTCCAAAGCAGACCGTATGCAAGTTTAGGGTGCATGGTATCTAATGAAACATCTGATTCAGCAGAAACTGCTGCAGTGATGAGAGCAACTCGAAGACAAGGTGTAAAAGAATTCTATGCTAAATCACTGGAAAATATTTATAGAGAGCACAGTCAGTGTCTTAGATACGTCAGCCACTTCAGCTTAAGCTATACTTGGTAACGTGCTTTTTTTTTATAGCAAAGTCATTATGGGTTTGACATTTTTGTAATCGCTCTGATTCTTCTTGCAGTATTATTCTGGGACAAGTTAATCCCTCTGATTCTTCCTGCAGTATTATTTTGGGATAAGTTAGAGGAGGAGTAGACTGTAGCACCAGTCGAGCAGGGCAATACTCCCGAGGTGGATGGAAAGCTGATGACAGGGAGTGCTGGAGCTCCCGTTTCATCAGCCCTCAGGACTAGTTCCTGACCATCCCCCTTTGCTGAACTTTTTCAGTGTCTCAGTTACACAGAGAGTAGGCCAGCATGCTCTCCAGTACAAATTTCTCTATCTATGTTCACCAAACTACATGCACAGTACACACTACACTTCCTATTCAAAATTCACCAAAATGGCGTCAATTCACCCAGCCTCGGAGTCCCCAGGGGGGGGGACCATAAATGCCCCCGCCATCTGCCCCTCTCCCGGTGACGACTGGAGGTGCCTGGAACCACTGTCTGACTCTCTTCTTCTTCATTTCTGCAACATTCGCGGCCTTTCATCTAACTTTCGCTCTGTTGAGCACCACCTCTCCTCCTCTAAACCTCACCTTCTTTTTCTAACGGAGACTCAGCTGTCTGAGGCAACTGACAGCAAACCCTTTTCTGTATCCTCCTACTTTCTCTATACTCATTTCAAAGCCAAAGGTGGCTGTTGTGTATACATACGCAACGACTTATCTTGCTCTCGTGTTCCTGAACTTGATTCTTCTGAATTCTCCACACTCTGGCTTCGGCTTTCCTGTCATTCTCTGACTAAATATATCTGTGCTGTTTACTTATCCCCTAATTCTACTGACTATCAAAAATTCTTCGACTATCTTACTTCTACGATGGAACACATTCTGTCCATTTCTCCTTTCTCTGAAATCTCCATTCTTGGAGATTTCAATGTTCACCACCACCTTTGGCTCTCCTCTCCTTTCACGGATCCACCTGGTGAACAAGCCTACATCTTTTCTATCCTTAATGACCTAGAGCAGCTTGTACAGCACCCTACCCGTATCCCTGACCGCCTTGGAGAGAGCTCCAACATACTTGACCTCTTCCTCACAACTAATCCTTCTGCTTACTCTGTTAATCTTTTCTCTCCGTTGGGCTCCTCCGATCACAACCTTATTACCTTAACCTGTCCTATCGCTCCAGTACGGCCTGCGGACCCTCCAGGGAAACGTCGTCTCCGGCATTTTGGAGCCGCGGACTGGGAGGCCCTCAGGCAATACTTCTTTGATTTTCCCTGGAATGATTATTGCTTCCATGGCCGTGAGACATCTGAGTGTGCCTTGCGCATTACGGAGGTTATTCTCTCGGGCATGGAAGCATACATTCCTTTCTCATATCCTTTGACTAACGCAAGAAAGCCTTGGTTTAATCACGCTTGTTCTAATGCTGTCCGCAACAAGGAGAAGGCCTACAAAGGTACCGGAGCCAACCCACCCCTGAATCACATCATATTTACGTTTCTGCCCGGAATTGTGCTAAGTCTGTTCTTCGCTCTACTAAAAATAATTTCATCCATACTAAATGCTCTCAACTCTCCAACTCGAATTCTTCCCGCTCCTTCTGGCACCTTGCCAAAAATCTTTCTAACAACTTTACCTCATCATCCTTCCCTCCTCTTTTCTACTCTGATGGTTCTGTAGCTATTTCTTCTATTGATAAAGCAGATCTCTTCGCGCAGACTTTCTCCTCCAATTCCACCTTAGACGATTCTGGTGCTGTTCCTCCATCACTTCCCCCCTCTGACTTCCTCATGGCTGACATTAAAATTTCTTCAGTTGATGTATTTTCTGCCATTACTGGCCTCAGTACTAACAAGGCCTGATGGGGTCCCTCCTGTTGTTCTCAAAAACTGTGCTTCTGTGCTTACACCCTGCCTAGGCAAACTATTTCGCCTTTGTCTGTCAACTTGTACCTTTCCTTCTTGCTGGAAGTTTGCTCTCATTCAGCCAGTCCCAAAGAAGGGTGACCACTCCCAACCCTCCAACTATCGTCCAATTGCTTTAACGTCCTGTATTTCAAAAGTTTTCAAGTCAATTCTTAATAGAAAAATTTTAAGGCATCTTTCCTATCACAACCTTCTTTCCGATCGTCAGTATGGGTTCCGTCAGGGACGCTCCACTGGCTATCTTCTCACCTACCTTTCAGACTCCTGGTCATCCTCCTTTCGGGACTTTGGCGAAAGCTTTGCCATTGCACTTGACATCTCAAAGGCTTTCGATCGAGTCTGGCATAAATCTTTAATTTCCAAACTGCCCTCCTACGGTTTCTATCCTTCTATCTGTGCCTTCATCGCTAGCTTCCTTTCTGGTCGTTCTATAGCTGCTGTCGTAGACGGCCATCATTCTTCTCCTAGATCTATCAACAGTGGTGTTCCTCAGGGCTCTGTCCTATCACCAACTCTCTTCCTTTTATTCATCAATGATCTTCTAAGCTGTACATCTAACCCTATCCACTCATACGCTGATGACTCCACCCTTCACCTTTCCATTCGGTTCCCGCAACGCCCATCTCAACAGTTACTTCAAGAAACAAGGGATGAGGCTATGGCACACCTAATGTCTGACTTGGCTCATATCTCTGACTGGGGTAAAAATAATATGGTTGTCTTTAATGCATCTAAGACTCAGTTCTTACACCTATCAACCCAACAAAATCTTCCACAGGTATACCCACTAATGTTTAATAATATTCAGATTAATCCTGCATCATCCTTGAACATGCTTGGGGTTTCATTTACTCGGGACTTATCTTAGAAAGATCATATTACATCTCTTGTAAAATCTGCTTCCAAGAGATTGGGTGTGCTAAGCCGACTCCGCTCTTTCTTTACCCCTGCACAATTGTTGACTCTATACAGGGGTTTTATCCGCCCCTGTGTGTGGAGTACAAATCTCATGTGTGGGGAGGCTCCCCACATACAGCTCTTCTCAATAGGGTGGAGTCAAAGGCTTTTCGTCTCATTAACTCTCCTCCTCTTACTGACTCCCTTCAACCTCTGTCTCTTAGCCGCACTGTTGCATCTTTATCTCTTTTCTATCGCTACTTTAATGGTCACTGCTCCTCTGAACTGTCTGCTTGCATTCCTCCACCTTTACGACGGGCGCGTAGCACCCGTCTGGCAGCAAACTCTCATCCCTTTTCTGTCCAACTCTCTAATGCAAGAGTTAACCGTTACTCCCAGTCTTTCATTTATGCAACAGGTCAGCTCTGGAACTGTCTCCCTCTGTCTGTATTTCCTTCTGCCTATGATCTCCAGTCTTTCAAACGTAGTGTGTCCAGGCATCTCAAAATGATCGGATCTTGAATTTGGCTCTCTATTGTATTTTGTTTTTCTCTTGGAGGGAACTGTTACTGCGGGCTCATGGCCTTTGGTTCCTTCTTCCTCGCATTAAAAAAAAAAAAAAAAAAAAAATCCCTTGATAGTTGCCAGTGGCACTCCTGGCAGTCTTTCATAGAGGATGAAAAGGATTTTTCAGTTTAGCATGGGTTTGATGGTGCAGTCTCGATGTGTTGCATGTTATTTGATTGGTACTCGTAAACACAAGAAATAGTTATTTTTGAAGTCAGAGAGTTTACCGTTGATGAAACTATCATAGAGCAACATTAAAATGTTCATCCCGAAAACCAATCACTTGAATTCCCCAGCAGACCTTTTTTTTTTTTTTTTTTTTTTTTTTTTTTGGGGGGGGGGGGCCGTTGTCGGTGGACAGTTGTCGGGTATCATTTGCTCATATACTGATCCGGTCGTCGTAAGGAAATCCCTTTGAACTGATACAGAATAAGGATGGCCTATAAAACACACCATTCTTCTGCAACAAATGCCAGTCCCTAATACTGACCCCCTGAATCCCATGTTGCATTTTTCAGTGTATTGTTAACATGAGACAATTTTATTCAGCTTATGGCAGAACAGCCCCTTGATAGTGCTGAGGTTAAAGAAGGCTGTATCTAACTTCTTCAGTACGAAAACTCTCTCCATTGCTGAATACCATCGTCTGATGGATCAGTAAATATAAAGTCGTTATCTGGGTGAAAACCTGAATAACACGGAAACATAATGAATTTTCCGTGTAAAGATTAACTGAAAATATAATGAACATACACAAGTCGTTACTGGAATTGAGTTTGTATTCTTTGTGTACATTATGAGCGTGAGTTACGTATGTGATGGGGTGTAATTTGGCTTGCTAAGATAATACCATTTGATGAAACACTGAGTTTTGTACCCCCAGTAGTTTCACGTTATTATACTACCATTAGTTGAATAACCTCCACAATCATATGACGTATTATCTATATTTTAGTCATGCTGCCACCAAACTTATATTTTTCAGGTCAGGACTGTGATAGTGATGATAATGAAGGCTGTATCAGACCTGTCCAGGTCGGAATTATTGTCTCACCTGTATAAAATGGCATGAATTTACTGTACATACCAAGGCTGCTTTCAGAGCCGCCTTTTCACCTTCCACCTGACAAAGTCAGAGGAGGGTGTTGTTATCACTGGGAACAATATATGTTCGAACTTAGAGATGGGCGGCTAGCCAGGCATTGAGATTCCCAGAGATGGGCGGCTAGCCAGGCATTGAGATTTTCAGCCCAGAACTCAGAAAGTATTGGCTATAGGGTCACGAAATTTCACATAACTGTGTGTCTTTTAGTGAACTGGTGCCTTTTGATAGGTAGGATGCTGTGTCTGAAGTAGTTTTTTTGAGAATAATGAAAAGCTAAAAAAGAAATCCAGAGATTTCAATGCTACCTGTACATGAAATCTGAAGGGCCCAAGTTATGTTTCCTCAAGACGTTCTCCTTACGCCCACCTTTATAAGAAAAGATTGGGAGGGGGGTGAGGGCCGTTATGAACTTGGTTAGGTGTGCAGGGAGGTGGGGAGTACCGGTATGTGCTTGTAGCGATATTATTAAGAGTGTTGTTTTATTGCAACCACGCATATTTGAATGTAGACCCAGTTGACTGCAGGAAACTGGCCACTTCAACTGGTCGCTCCAAGAAGTCTGTTGATGAGATTATGATGAAAGAATGTTTTTGTTGTGATAGTGTGTTGCTTGAAGTTGGTGAATGTGTTGCATATGTTTCCGTGAAGCTCTTGATATTCTTTGGTTGAGATGCAGCTTCTTTCATACTGTAAGTGAACAAAGGATTACAGTTTCAAGTAGCACAGTCTAAGCACTCAGTGTATGTTAAGGGCTGTTACTAACTTCGTATTCTTCGATATCTCAAACAGTTGCAATGGAAATGCCAACTTCCGACAACAAATTAGAGAAGTTATGATTATTTTCACCCACCGACTTCACTTTCTTCCATAAACTCGAGATATTACCCCTATTACTGAGAATTTGGACGGCTTGGATGAGGAGTGAATGGATGAGCGTCTTATGCTCCCTGGCACTTTGTTGATGGTTCTCCTGCTCTTTGCCTTCCTGTATCCAGTTCTGAATCCTACCCATCCCATTTATCAGCGGGAAATGAGAGTGATGATGATGATAATGATCAGATCAAAATGACGACGATGACAACAACGATGGCGATGATAGTGATGATGAATAACATTCTCATACAGAATATTAGTGGGAAATACGATGATAATAACTGCAATGTTGATACTTGTGTTGATAATGATGACCTCATTTCTTCGCAAGGAATTAGATCTACGATTATGATGACAATGTTGATGCTTCTGATGATAAATACCTGTCTTATAATTCTAGCGAAAAATGGTATAGACCTAATGCTGCTGCCGCTGTTGATGATAACGATGCTGATATACCGATACCCACTTATCATTCTCCACTGTCGTCTCACCTGCTGACTCTCTCTTTGCCGCTATTTCAGATGTCTGCCGACGACATTGGCCGCTACCGCTGTCTGCTGACCCTGGACTCCCACTCTGTCACCTCAGCACCTGTAGACGTCAAGATGGCCAGTAAGTCTCCACTAGAATTTTTATGTATCTTTTTATAGGCGCATTTGCACTTAGCCTTACACCAAATAAATCGTCGGTCAGTTTTTTTTTTAGGAGCTTTTTTCCGCTATGTTTTCCAGCAAAGTAAGTCAGTAGTCCATTTTCTGAATCTTTCTTGAAAGTTTTCTCCGCATCCTTCCACCAAATTAATCAATAGTGCACGTATGATTCATTTGATTTTTTGTACATGATCTAATCTTGCTGTATCTTTCTTTCCTGGAAGTAAATCAGTATTCCAATTAGTGTTTATTATTTTTATTTTCTAAGTGTTTTGCTACGTGATCCTTCGTCAAATAAGTCAATAGTCTGCTTTCTGATTTTTTTTTTGCGTGATTTTTTCGTGTGATCTTCCACGTAGTCTTCCACCAAGTAAGTTGACAGTACACTGTTTCTTTTTTTCTTTTTTAATGATTTTCTCTGTCACCGTCCACCTAGTCTTCCACCAAGTATGTAAGTATTCCACCTATTGTATAAATTTTTCTAGGCTATTTTTCACACAGTCTTTCACTAGTGTTCCAGTTACTGTATTTTTCCATGTTCTTTTCTCTGTAATCTTCCTGCATAGTCTTCATCATTGTGGCTTTTGTAGGAAATTATACAATATTCCAGAGATTTGTCTGTTTATGTATTTAATTTATTTATAGGCGTTTTCCACCTAGTTTTCCTCCTTTTCTGCAAAAACTCATCTAGATGTCGTCCATTTTTTTTTTTTTTTTTTGTATATAAATAACTCGTCCAGTTATATTATTTTCTCTAGCCTACATTTTTCATCAGTGTCTGCCTCACAAAATTATGTTCTGGCGGTTCTGTTATGTTGATTTCTAAGACATATATTTAAGACACTCCCACTTCCACCTAGTCTTTGATGAACCAAGTTATTATTTTTTTTTCAAGTCACACGTGTGGTTAGGTTAAGCTGTTAAAGTCTTGTAAAATCTGTCTTATTATTTAACCTGTTGTGTTGACTCTGCACCAGTTTTATTCTATACACGTCCACGTAATTCATCCACCTATCCTTCCACTAATCTAGCTCTTCTCCGTCACCCGTACGGTTATATACAGTAATTTTGAAAACATTAAAATGCCATGCTTTTTCTCTCATTTGTCTTATACTGATTCAGCTAGTCGTCCGTGAAGTTGCAACGTTTTGTAAAGCTTTGCGATATACTCTTCCACCTTGCTATTTTTCTTACTGTTTTACCTCCATACATGTAATTATCCTGTAGACACAAACATCTCCCACCTCCCTATACCTTGTAAACGTTTCATCAAAATATTCACATTTTATATTATAACTATCTATACCATAAGTATTTTCTTCACACATCCACGTAGTCATTTACCTCTGGCCATTTCTCTCATTATTTATATATATTTTGGCTTGTATTATTTCCTAGATACTTTTCACCACAGTCTTCATATTCCTCCAGCTTTTTTAATATTATCTGCTATATTGTATTGTGTTCCGTCCACTCAGTCTGATGATATAATTTATTTATTTGTGGTAGGTGGGTGCGCTCACCATCCACTCACTCAATATAGTGCTGCTCTCGGGTGTCTGCCCTTTCCTTTCCTCCATCCTTCTTTCCCTCCATCCTCTCCTGTCATTCTTCATTCTTTCCTTGTCCTTCTGCCTACGGATAACTTTACACTCCCTCTTCTGTCTTTCTTTCCTTCATTCTTTCCTCTTCCTTCCACCCGTGGGTGACTCTACACTGAGTGATAAGCCAAATGGTTTGCTGTACACCAGGAAACCATTTACTACGGTGGGTAGTAACCATATAACCAAATTTTGGCACCTGGTGGTTTAGTGGGTAATTACGGCGCTCCAATCGGATTGAGCCAGTGAAGGTTTATATCCAAGGGATGGTTGGGGTTGATTGCACACGTAATGCCACTCAGGGATGAATGACGCTGGTCACTCTCATCTTAAATGTCCGGACCAATTTGCCTAGCCCCGGGCTCCTACGCTTCTCATGGGGCAACGTAGGATTGGATGATGAATGGAATGAATGAAATTTATTTATTTATTTATTTTTTGCTCTAGCCAAACGATTTTAGTCAGCCTGGAACGGACTTTTCAGCTTACTGGGATTACATAAATTACATCCATCCATCATTAACCTTCCCCGCTGCTAGGGGGCTGTATTAAGCTGAGTGAAATCGTGCGGTGGTCGGAGGGACACATTTTAGACCAGGGGTGCTCAAATTGGAGTCCTTAGAAGTATTCAAGAGGGTTTCCAGGGGATACTTTGGCCGCTGGTGAAAAAGAAAAAATAAAACAGTGTAGAACATATTAATTTTACTTATGTAATTTGTGATGTGATATAGATAATTATGAACTTTACTCGTCCCACCTCAGCTTGTACTAGATTCTCGTCCATTTTCAGCCTATTTCACGTAGCTCAGTAACAAAATACAATACTACGACTCTACTTTCTTTCTATAGTACTTGTTCATGACAAGCATCATCATCTAGTGCTAATCTCTAGTTAAACCTCAGCATTCATGATGGGAAGATGGCAGTTTCGAGTCAGGTTAGAGTGAAACGAATATAGTTTCAATAAAACTTGTGTATCATTCTTACTGAAATGTTTTATTGTTTGTCATGGTTAAAATCCTGTGCTGACACTAACACAGTGCTGTAGCAGTGTGTTTATATTGTGTGCTGGGCAATCTACCATTTCAGTAGTGTTACCAGTGTATAATGGATTAGTGTTAAAGGAAGACTATTCTGTGTTAAATGCCTCAGTAACGGGTGTACTTGCTGATGATCCGAATACTTAGGGGGTAAGTAGTGGGAAAAAGTTTGAGAACCCTTGCTGTGGAGGAGGTTTGGGCATTGAGGGGGTTACACACATTTTTGGATAGTGTTAAATTACACTAACCCAGAGGAGGGGTTGCAGTTGTAATTGCTTCAGCCCCGTGACGTATTTTTGTAGTATATTCGTGTGTGTGTGTGTGTGTGTGTGTGCTCTCTCTCTCTCTCTCTCTCTCTCTCTCTCTCTCTCTCTCTCTCTCTCTCCTTTCATACGTGCATAAAAGTATTATTTGAACGAGCAAAGTGGGCGAGAGCAGTATTAAACAGGTAGAATTAGGGGGGTAGATCATAACATCAAAACTACATTAATCTGGAAACAAAGCTACAGCAGATCTACGCACATCACTGGAAACCAAATGAGAAAGTAGTTGGTGTTTTGTCAATATTCGCCATCATAAAACTGAAACCTGTTAAAAAAAAATTGGCAACGCTAGGGTGTTACAACTCTCCACCTGACCAAGCACATATCTCCCTCCCCTCCCTGCACACCTAACCAAACGCATAACGACCTTCACCCCTCCTCCCAGTATTTTCTTTTAAAGGTGGGCATTAGGAGAATGCCTTGAGGACACAACGTGGGCCCTTCAGATGCCTTGCACAGGTCTCATTGAAATCTCTGCAAAAAAAATTATGACTTTTTAATTATTAAAAAAAAAAAAAAAAATAAAAAATAAGACACGGCATTGAACCTATCAAAGGCACCAGTTCACTGTGAGACACCTAATTGTGAAATTTCATGGCTCTATAGTGAATACTTTCTGAGTTCTGGCCTTGAAACGAAATCTCTATGCCCAGCCAGCAGTCCTGCCGCCCAGCTCTAAGGACGGGCATGTATTGATTCCAGTGATAACAAAACCCTCCTCTGACTGTGTCAGGTGGAGGGTAAAAAGTAACAAAGTTATTTTGGGAACTATTAAAGTTACAGGGGATCTACGTACGCATGTCTTTAGAAACTTATGGAAAGTAATAAGTGTTAATTAAGTGAGTTTCTCAAATTTTACCGGTGTTATGTCGCAAAAATGTCCCAAACCTCCAGTGTCAGCAACTAAACTGTTTTCTCGGAATTTCTTAAAGTTACAGCTGATCTAGTAATAGTAGTTACTTAAGTGGCCTTTTACCCTCCAACAAACAAAGCCAGAGGAGGGCGTTGTTATTACTGGGAACAATAGGTGTCCGTCTGTAGAGTTGGGCGGCAGAGCAGCTGGCCGAGCATAGAGATTTCGTTTCCGGGCCAGAACTCGGAAAGTATTCACTATAGAGTCATGAAACTTCACATAGTTACGTGTCTTATAGGAACTGGTGCCTTTTGGTAGGTACAATGTTGTGTCTTAAGCAGTTTTCTTGAATGCGACCTACACAAGGGATCTGAAGGGCCTAGGTTATGTGTCCTCAAGGCCTTCTCCTTATGCCCAGTTTTGAAAGAAAATATTGGGGGGGGGGGGTGATGGCCGTTATCCGCATGGTTAGGTGTGCAGGGAGGTGTGGGGGGAGTATGTGCCTGGCCAAGTGGAGGGTTGCAACAGCTTAGCGTTGCCTGTTTGAATAATAAGCCACCACATTAATGGTAAAAAAAAAAAAAAAACGTTGACCACCAAAACTGGGTTATCCCTGAAATTATTAAACCTATAGCAGACCTGTGCACGTTTTTGGAAATCTTATGTGAAAGCAGTACGTGTTGTTTGTGTCTTTAATAACAATTCGTGACCATATTGATAAAATATCCAGAGCGCACTAAATTAAGCTTTGAAACTGGATCATCTCAACATCATTAACCCCTTCAACCTGGTGGCGTGTTTTTAGTTTCCTCTAACCATCAAATGAATCCTGCTGACCTTAGAAACTATCTCTATTTTTTGAGGGGATGAAGGACGATGGTGCATAACTCATCCAGTTTGAGAAGCTTTTCTTGAACTGCATAAAGCCGTCTGGAAGTGGCAACAATAAACTAAAATATACGTCATCGGATTCAAGGGGCTAAAGCTACATCGGATCTACGGACATTGGTTGCTCCAGCAATATTAGCATCCTTGCCTTTTTTTTGTTTTTATATCATTACCATTTGTGTGTGTGTCGGGGACGGGGGAATTACTACCTTCCGTTTATGTTTGTGTGTGTGTGGGTGTGGGTGGGGGAATTACTGCCTTCTATTTGTGTGAGTGTGTTTGTGTGTGTGTGGGGGGGGGGGGTGGAGAGATACTACCTTCTGTTTATGTGTGTGTGTGTGTGTGAAGGTAATAGCTTTCTTTGCTGTGCGTGTATGAAGTACCACTTTGAGGGATATGAATGTACAGTATTGTAGATGCATGCTCAGTGTACTACGTATCTGCGGAACCCAAGCCGCATACATTTATCGTAAAACCTCCACTAATTACTTGTATCCAGGAAATTGCCTGTCCTCCACACACTCTGAAATACGTCCAATAGGAAACATAATTCTGAAATGCTGTTTGCTGTACACATTATGAAATTTTGTTTTGAAATATTGGCATTACGTTATTCTAAAATCTACAACAGCTTTCTGAAATATACACAGTTCTTTAACCTGAAATATCAACCATTATTCTGAATTATGTTACGAATACGCTGCACTTTCCATCACTAAGCCATTTTTGCCCTAACTTCGCCTAATATTGGCATCTCACCATCTTGACTGCCGAGTTGTACCAAAAGATTAATACTAGAATTCGATGCTAGCCATGAAGAAGCACTGTGGAAAGGATGTAGAACTATAATGCTGTCTCTCTCTCTCTCTCGACCTACGTGAAATAAGCTGCAAACGGACGAAATTATTGACCAGGTTAGTGTAAAAGGAGTATAGGTGTTTTTTTTTTGGCAATAAATATTTTGCTCTTTTTCTTTTACTGTATTCTTTCAACACTCTGAAGATTTTATGCATCTCAGGACGTCCCTTTCAGCGATATCTTATCCGTCTCATTTGAGAAATGTCTCAAGATTAATGAAATTGTCTTAGCGTGACAAGAATAAGATGAAAAGACGTCATCGTACTGAAGGGGTTCATCACCATGGTAGTATTTTTTCTTTCTCATCATGACTATTTCAAGACGATTTCATTCAGCGCAGGAGAGACTTTTGAGGCTGGAAGGGTTTGGACATATATGGCCTTTGTTAACGCTTCAGTCGCTAAGGTTCTCTCCTAAGCTGAATAAAATCGTCCGTAGTTAGTGAGTAATTATAAAAAGGTGCATGGACTGAAGAGATGAACCCCTTCATTCCGTCACTTATTATTTGTGTGGCAGTAATAAAACGAAGCGTTACTCTTTTCCTTTTAATTGACGGCAGAGAAAACAAACTGGAGTAACACAGAATATAGTGTAGGCTCAGAGTCCCTGCGGTCTAACTAGCTCGGTGGCCTTCTCTCCACTGACTCACTCTCTCACCACCCTCACGCCAGCTAACCTCTGTCTGCCTCTACTACCGCCACCTGCCGTTTTGCTTCCCTAAACCATGACCCCGCCCCCACCTGTTTAACTCCCTAACAGGCAGTGCTAAGGCCAAACTACTGACTCGTGAGACTCATAAATAATACGTAATATACATTACTCATACAACATAAATTGTGCATTGTACATTACACATTACAATTTGTATGTGTTTATTTAGTTCAGGAGAACTCCCTGGTAGTAAAGAGGTCCATAAGCGTTATCTCCAGGTCGTAGCATGATTAAGAGAGAGAGAGAGAGAGAGTCGCCAGGTTTGAAGATTTTAAATACTTGGGTGGGTGTGCAGCTTATATATTCCAGGACTGCTCTGATTTTTCTTTCTATATTTCTTTCTGGCTACAAACACACACGATATAAAACACAGCTTCAGGGAGACCAGTTGTAGTGATGCGGTGAATGAAGACTTCAGAACCACTTCTGTCCGAAACGTCACGTCCGAAATTAAATAATATGGAATGGTAAAAAGAAAATACATGTCCTCGGACAGAAGGGACCAAAGCATGATTTAATTGTTAGGCGTTGAGTCGATTGAGTAAAAAAAAAAGAAAAAAGAAAATGTGTATGATTGAGTGAGGCGTGGAAGGTGAGGGGAATAAAATGTGGATAAGTGAGGCAGGGAAGATGACAGGAAAATGAATGATGAATAAGAGAGGGATTGGAAGGTGAGGGAGAAAAAGACCTGTAAATAAACGAGGTCTGAAAGATATAAAGGAAAGTGTATGGTGAATAAGCGAGGTATTGGAAGATGAGGAAGAAGAGAATTTGTGAATAAGTGAAGTATGGATGATGTAAAAGAGAGTGGTGAATAAGTGAGGTATCGAAAAATGAGGGGGAGATAATGGAGGAAGGATAGAACCACGAAGCAGTAAGACAAGCAGAAATCCTGCAAATTGTATGTATATGGATGGCCAACTTACCTGCGAACAAAGATCGTTAACAGAAACAAGAAGCGGTGCCAAGGCACAGCAAACCCGTCCCCGGCAGTCATTTTAGTGCTGACGTATAAACACAACAGGATGTCTAGTCAAAGATGTCACATATCAAATTAGGAGTAAATTGGGTGAAAACTGACGATTTTATGCCCATTGAAATTTTAGGCCCGACTCACCTGACATTGACCCCCCTACCGCTAACTGGGGGGGGGGGTGACTCCCCTGATGTAATGAGACATGTTATTGGATGCAGATTTGAAAGTTGCACCTTTAGGTTTTGGTTTCATGTCGATATGACAAATTTGAAAGGAGTTATGACGAAAAAACTTTTACCCGTCCCCCTCCCTCCCCCCCCTTTTTTTTTTTTTTTTTTTTTTTCCCCGCCCTACAACCTGGGCCTTGGCTAATTTGGACCAAAATTTAATCAAGTGATCAGAAGGTCATAGCCCATCATCCCTGTAATTTTTAGTCAAAATTGCATGGGTAGTTTTCGCATAAAGTTATCAGACAAACAGACGGACAGACAAACAGACAGACAAACCGAGTGAAAACAATACCCGTCCCCAAGCCCCTCCGCGGCGGGAACGGGTAAAAATGATCCGACCATGGGAGGATAAATGGTGATGATATTAATAAACTCAGTCTCCTATGAATCCCTTTCATCTTAATATAAGCATCTGTTGTCAGCTTGAATAGAATATTAAAAATGACCCGACCGTAAGAGTTACTGATGTTGATATTAATACGATTAGGCTCCTATGACTCACGATCACCTGAACATAAACGTGTCATTTTCCTGCAGTGGTATAATAAACCTGTCCCGACCATAAGAGAGTTGAGAGGTAAGGACACGCAAGCATGTACCATTTAAAGGGATCGGCAGTTCGCAAACGTCCTAAACACGATAGGAATTTTCAGGTCATATTAGTAATACAAACAGATAAAGACTGGATATTACCTTGGCATTTATCCTTAAAATTGAATATTCATACAGTAAGTAAACTCGTATGTTCTGAAAAAAGTGTATTACTTCACCGCATATCCTGAGAATGTTGTAATATGTAATCAAATAAATCAGAAGCTCACCTGTATATCGTGTAAATAGTGTGTACATAACTAGGTATATATCTGTCCAAACAGTAATGCAGATGTACATTTTAAAAACAGGTTACTTCCCCAATATATCCTCCTGAAAATTTAAGGTATATATTAAACATGAAGTATGTACCATATATTGTTAAAACATCAGGTTACGTTAGAGTATGTCATAAAAACTAGGATTCTAATCAAGCAGATATGAAACAAGAATATATAATAAAAAATTGTAGGTATATGTTTAGACGGATCAGAAGCATGAGTATATTACATGAAACTGGCAGGGGCATATCAACCCTGGCACCTGAACCCGGTATACTGTATAATCACAGAAATATCAAACTAAATCATACATCCTGAAAATCGTCGGTAAACACACAGGTACAAATCAGTAACACAAGCACAGACCCGGAGGCAAAAACTCTCCTTGGCATTATTTGCTACCGTACTTCCTCCTTCGTTTATCCAGTTCGTATGAGTGGGAAGGACCGGAAGTGGGCGTTTGTGGTCTCGTCAAACTTTCCGCCAACATTTGGTGCGATCGGCAGCTTCTGTTGTGGTTTGATTTTTATAGACATCTGACATTTTCACATTTACTTTTTACGGCTAATTTCGACAGCGGATGGAGGGTAATAGGTCCAAATTTGAGGCGAAGTCTGTTTCCCGGGCCCCAGCACTTCTCCCAGGCGGAACAGATGACGTTGAATATTTTCACATGTCACTACCTTATTGCTTATGCACACCGTCCCCATTTAGTACACGGTAGGACTGTCCCATTCTGGTCTGTGATTATGTTATTAGCGGGAATGTTTTCATGACATGTCCGTTGTGGATGATCATTAAAGACTTCTTTGTTACGTGTCGTGTTGTGGAAGAGCAGTTGACCTTTTTTAACGAAATTCAGATTCTTAGCTTCCCTGCCGCCGCCTTGAGATTAGTCGTGTATGTTCTGGACTGCCGCCCACTATTTTACAGCTTGACCCCCACCTTTGTTTGTCTGTCTGTCCGTTTGTTGTTTGCCTTACGTGTCCAATTTTATCTTAACAACTTCGCTACGCTTACATCATTTATATTTTAGAGTTGCCATCTCCAGACGACTTTATTCTGGTCATGCCATACTTTCCGAACTGGAGAGGTTAGACACAGCTTTCATGAACCTTGTCAGTTTGGCCCGTCTCCCCTAAAGTAAATAAAATAGTTTAGTAGCAGAAAGAATGAAACCAAACTTGCGTCCTTGGGCAGAAGGGGTTAACCTCTTCACTACGATGACTGAGCTCTGAATGGAGGAAAAGAATGTTTTTTGTTTAGCATCTGTGAAATTACAAGAAAATATGAAGATCGCAAGAAGACCAACACCGTTTACTTTGCACATTTGAAAACTTATCTGACAGCCTAGCAAATCCTACAATAGCGGTACTGAATACCTTGGGTGGGAAAATTAAGTGCTAATGAACAGTTATAAATCACATTTCAATACTTTTGTTTCATTCTCCTTCTGTAAACAATATATTGCAATGGTGCTTGGTGTGAACAGGCTGGCCAGTGTTTACCGTTTTGGTTCCACGATTGTTAATTTTGTTTTTATTTTATTTATTTTGTTAGTTACTGCAGAAGGTGTATGCAAGTATCTGTCAGAGGAGAATTATCCTGTCTATCAAATAACCCTTTAAGCCCGAGGATGTCAGTTTCATATTATTATCTGTAACAGACGATTTTATTCAGCTTAGGAGAGGACCCTGGTTGTGAAGGGTTTCATGAAGGCTATACTTCAAGACCAGTAAAACCGTCTTGTTGTGTCAGAAATCTAGTATAAGTGACGTCATTGTGGTGGAGGATGTAAGAGTTCTAGACTGAAAAATTTAAGCCAAATAATTCGGTATTTACCACTTTACTCCGATGACGTTGCTTGTATTCTATTACCACTACCACCAGACGATTTTACTCAGCTTTAGAGATACTTTTGAAAATGAATAAACTTACCTAGTGATAGGAAAAAAAAAACAGACAATAAAGAAAGAAAAACAAAACAGGATTGAGGGGGTTAACGCTAAGGCTCCTGTGACGACTCAGCTGGAGAGAGAGAGAGGACAATAATATTGTCTAGCGTTAACTGTAATGTAAGAATTATCAAGGTACTGTATTATGTTGTTAATTAATGCAGGTGATTACTAAAGCGAGTGAGCGTGTAATAAAGAGGTGTGTTATCCGGTAGGTCTGCCTGTCTGTCTGTCTCTGTCTGTACGGTATCTTAGCCCCTTCAACAGGATGACGTATTTAATCTATTTCTGCGACCGCCAAACGAGTCTATTCACCTTAGTAGGCTGGTAATGTGGGAAAGAATAATGAATGTAGTACCTCACCTTTCTAGTTTGAAAAATCCCTCCTAAACTAACAAGACAAAGGACACTCTTGATAGTCGCACACACCCCTGCCGTATTCTAAGGGGAAAATAATTCACTAATCAGACACTTAAATGGCACCCTTCTGGCTCACAGGCCGTCCAAAAAGAGCTACCCGTTCATTGTTCTGCCCAACCCCTGTTATATTTACGACTGTTCAGGCACGACGAAGGTACACGGTCGACTAGCACTCTTGTCATGTATATTAATTTTCAGTGTGTGCGTGTATATAAATGTTTATCCGTGTAATCTTTTGGTCTGCGCTCCTGTCATATTGAAAGCAATTCCGGCACAACGCATGTACGCGGTAGACTGGTGCTGTTGCAGTTGTGTTCTTACCTAATTCTTACCTAATTGTATCTTTACAGGAATGAGTCACGCTCGTACTGTCCCGTGTCTTAAACCATATTTATCGTACATATCCTTAAATTTGTGAATTGTTCTGGCACACACTATTTCATTCGGTAGTGCATTCCATTGATCAGTTGCTCTGGTTGGGAAATTGAATTTCCTTACGTCTTTATCACCTCTCTTCTTATGCAGTTTTTTGCAGTGTCCTCTTGCTGATGCTTCTCCATATGTTAAGTAATCATTTATGTCTATTTTCTCCTTCCCTGATATGCACTTATATAGCATTATCATGTCACCTCTTTTTCTTCTCTCCTGTAGTGTTGGTAGATTCAGTTTATTTAGTCGTTCTTCGTAGCTTAGGTCCCTTAAGCTTGGTATCCATCTTGTAGCGGCCCTTTGAACTTTTTCATTCTTGTCTATATGCTTTTTGAGATGAGGACTCCAGACTACTGATGCATATTCCAGGGTTGGTCTAATGAATGATGTTGTTATCCTTCTTAGCATGTCTTCATTTATGTATGTGAATGCTATTCTCATATTTGCAAGCAGTGTATACATGTTCCGTACCTTCTCGCTGATGTGGTCAGCCAGAGATAGTCTGTTATTGATATTCACACCTAGGTCTTTCTCTCTTTCTGATGTGTATAGGGTTTTATTTCCTAACTTATAATCCCAATCAGGTCTTTTTCCACTTTTACCAAACTTGATTACATGACACTTGTCCACATTGAATTCCATTTGCCATGTACTACTCCATTCATGAAGTTTATTTAATTCTTCTTGTAGCTCTTTACAAGAGTCTGTGTTAGTAATTCTCCTTTGTATTTTTGCATCATCTGCAAACATATTCAGATAGCTCTCATTTCCAGTGTTATTGTTTATATCATTTATATACACTAAAAACATGATTGGTGCCAGCACTGAACCCTGTGGTACTCCACAAGTCACTTCTTTCCATGATGAGTAGTTTCCTCTTAGTACTGTTCTCATTTCTCTTTT
>NC_137000.1:33894009-33961509 GCF_032717465.1 Coenobita brevimanus
ATATTGTGATCCGTGGCGACGTGGCTTTCGTTCAGCGTGGAAAATCAACTGACATTAGCCGAAACATAAGGCAGAATAAGCAGTTTCGCACCCAAAGCAGCAAATTGTTTCTCAGACTGATGGATGTTCTGAGAATTAAATGAAAAACGAATACCTGATTTATTTTAGATTTAAATAACTCCACCCCATGCTGAGCTACGCCTCCTTTCTCTTTAATACGATGTCTTACTTTCATTATATTCTTGCTGCTACCGGCCGATTTTATTCAGCTTTAGGGGAAGGCTTCTTGTAGCAGATGGGCAGAGGAAGGCTATGCTTAACCCCTCCAGTTAGAAAATTGTGGAAACAGCAAGAACATAATGCAAGAATAAGTCGCCTGTTTGAAGGTGTTAAATCATGAAGGGTCATACTGCCCTAGGGTTTCGGAGACTCTTTTTCATTTTCTATTGCGATTTGATTTGTATATTACACATTGATATATATATATATATATATATATATATATATATATATATATATATATATATATATATGTGGGGGGGAGGTTAATACTAACAAAAGTTCTATAATATGAATGTGCTGTTAACGGACGTAGACTTGTAAGAAGAGATCTAGAACCCCACCGAAACTAACAAAAGTACGACGCCAAGTAAATGTATGCAGTAAAAATAAGTGTAATTGATATCAGTCTATGCTTCTGAAAGGGAGGAGGGCAACGAAAGGTCTTGTACAGCTGTATACACTCGAACAGGCTGTGTCTTCCAAATAGTTCGTCTGTTTTACGACTTAGATATGTAACGCCATTTTTTGTCATATACACTGGGGTAGCAGACCACATGGGGATTCTTCTGTTACCCCTAAAACCCAATACCCGTGTTGACACTATCCCTTTATCACCCTGCTAGATTTTTTTCCTCCACGTGGGAACATTCATCTCAATCATCCTGTACCTACCGTTTTAATGTCTGATTTCTTTTCTCTGGTTTGTTTCATCTTTTAAAGTTATTTTTAGTTGGAGTCCGTAACAAGGAGCTTATACTCTACTTCGATTGTCAGTACAGTTATTACTTAGTGAAGGTCAAGCATGTGTGCCGAAACAGTGCTTCTTTAAGTGAAACAAAGTGAGGCTTTATTTTGACTGATGACTTAGAGGTTAATGAGTAATGATAATGATGATCATGACGGCGACGCCGATGAATAATAATAATAATAATAATAATAATAATAATAATAATAATATTTTAAAAGTTGAAAACTACTATAGTTCAGTCATTTATTCTGAAGCCAGTTTCCGTAGCTCAGTGTCAGAATGAGACATTATTATGGCACTGCATCCTTTCCATGCCACTTCGTTACAAGCAAAAAAATTTGCAGTTTTCTCGTTATAATTCAGTAATCAAGTGGAGTGATGATTATTTCCCGGCTAGTTAAAGTGAATAGAATATACATTCGATCAGGAGCAACTTAAAGTGAAAAAAAAAAAAGTTAATTCATCAACAAACTAATAATGCAGCAGCCTTACGTCAGAGTACTATACACAAGAAGGGAGCGTCAGGGAGAGCAACATCCACGCTCTTGAGTTAGTCGAAGGACCAAACATATGACTTTGCACCGTGACCTTGACGTACGACCGGTTGTTCACAACTGATTTACCTCATCCTTGCCTGACCATCAGACTTTCCACATGTTTTGGTCCAAATCGGAACAAAGCTATTTGAGTTGACCTTGGTCAGTGACCTTTGTCTTCATACTATTGTACTTATGATCAGAGCTCTACATCCTCAACCCGTCCACCAAAGTTGGTCCAAGTCCAAACAGAAATGCTTGAGTTACAGATTTAGACGTGTGCCTTTGACCTGTGACCTTGACCCTTGACAGACTTGTATCAATATCGAATCACTTCATCTTTGCCTTATCCCCAATCCTTGCACCAAGTTTGGTCAATACTGGATCAAAACATTTTAAGGTCACCCTGCCCTGTGCCCTTAAGTTTTTACATGTTTTTTCTCAGAAAAAGAAAAAATAAGAACAGGAAAAGAGGAAGGAAAAAAGACAATAATGAGACAAAAACTTGGCAGACTCTCAAGCCGTCTGCCAAGTTTGAACCAAATAAGATACATTTTCTGAGTGAGATTAGCCACGCACAGACGCACACGCGCGGCCACGCACACATTATTAGCAGTACCCTACCCCTGGGCGTTTTCACGCTCGCGCTGGTGTAACTAGAACTGTAAGCCTTTGTCATCATCACTACCGTTTCGTGTAGTCTGTGGTGCGGTGGTGAACCATAGTTCCTGCTTACCTTCTGTCCCAGCCCTTCTTGGAGGGACATCGTAGCCGGGGTTTCACGCCCAGCCAAGACTTGCTGTTCATTGTTAAGGTGGTCGTTCAAAGTTTTACTAAACTGCACCATCATCTAGTTAAACCAGTCAGGGCATGAGCATGAGTGAGAGACTAGTGACATTACAGTATTCAAAAACAAACAAAATGATCACACTATTTGCATTAGCTCTCCTATAACTTTCTCTGGCACAAGGATTTTCATTTGCAACATGAAATTACATACTATCATAGCAGTTTCGTTAATATGCTCTCTCTCTCTCCTCTCTCCCTTGCTGTTTTGCCTCATTCTCTTCTCGCCTTTCCTCTCATGTCCATCCTCACTCTGTCTTTCTCTATTTTTCGTGCATTTCTTTATCCCCTATCCCTTTATGTCTCTAATATCATTGACTTAGCCATCTCCCCTATAACCCTTTCACTACGATGTCATTGTTACGATTCTTGCTGCCATCAGACAGCTGGAGATGTTAAATATTGCCTTCATTACATCCTTCACTAACAGAGGCTGTCGTAAGCTGAACAATAACATACGATGGTGGTAAGTATATAACTAAATAGAATGCATCATCGTAGTGAAAGGGTTAACACTGTAGCCCGTCTCATCCTCTCCTCTCACCTCTTGTCAGTTTACTCCTTCCTTATCCTCACCCTTCTCCCCCGCCAATTTTTCTGTTCCCTCAGCATTAATCCTGGGTCGGGTTGACGATCCCTTGCTCGAGCTGACTTCTTAGGTGACACGTGTGTGGTGTCGTAACCACTTCAATCCGAGGACGTCATTATTCTTTTCTTGTTCTTGCCCTAGCAGACGATTTTATTTAGATTAAGAGAGTCCTTTGGTAATGGTACTGATGCAAAGAAAAATGTTGTTGTTGCTCCAGGTCAGGCAGTTGAGTGGCCCAGTTATATTGGTGCCACCACATGAAGGCATCCCTCTCCAGAACCAAGTAAAACAACCAAATGACCCAACTGCAGCGAAGGGGTTAATTTACATGTTCACCTTTCACCCCTTGTGAATTCACGTCACTCCCTTAATTAGTCTTTCCTTCATAGCGTTGTTTTTTCCCTCATCATTCTTCCTCCCCTTCATTCCCCCAGCCTCTTCTCGCTTATTCACCCTCACATTCTCTCTCATTTCCTCAATTTACCACTGCTGTTCCTTACGTCATTCTTCCTTTCATCTCAGTCCGTTATTTCCGTGTTCCACTTTCTCACCCTTTAGCTCCTCACCCCTTAGCTCCTCACCCCTTAGCTCCTCACCCCTTACCTCCTCACCCCTTACCTCCTCACCCCATAGCTCCTCACCCCTTACCTCCTCACCCCATAGCTCCTCACCCCGTAGCTCCTCACCCCATAGCTCCTCACCCCATAGCTCCTCGCCCCATAGCTCCTCACCTCATAGCTCCTCACCCCATAGCTCCTCACCCCATAGCTCCTCGTCCCATAGCTCCTCACCCCATAGCTCCTCGCCCCTAAGCTCCTTGCTTCATAGCTCGTCACCCTTTACCTCCTCACCCCATAGCGTCTCACCCCATAGTTCTTCGTCTTATAGCTCCTCACCCCTTACCTCCTCATCCCATAGCTTCTCACCCCATAGTTCCTCGCCTCATAGCTCCTCGCCTCATAGCTCCTCGCCTCATAGCTCCTCACCTCTTACCTCCTCACCCCCTAGCTTCTTACCCCATAGCTCCTCACCCCATAGCTCCTCACCCCTAACTCCTCATCCCTAACTCCTCACCCTTAACTCCTAACCCATTATCTCCTCACCCCTTAGCTCCTCGCTCCTTAGCCTCTCATCCCTAAGCTCCTCACCCTATAACTCATCACCCCTAGTTTCTTTCTCCATTACCACACCAACTCGGAGATAATTTTTAAAAAAATCTGGTCATATGTTTAATCCCTTCAGTACTTTGTTGTTGCTGCTGCTTTTGTTGTTGTTGCAGCTGCTGCTGTTGTTGTTGTTGCTGCTGCTGCTGTTGTTATCTCCAGACGATTTTCTTCTGCTTAGGGGAGATGATTTGAAATGGAGTAGTTAAACCTATCCTTCATTAACCCCTTGACAGCCAGAGGCCCTCCTTACCCGAAATATAAATCGTCTGGTGGGTCCCTGAGTATAATATAAAAAACAATCGTAATGAAGCAGTTAAAAGGCTGGGATGCTAAGTAGAATCGTCTTTACCTCTCTCTCTCTCTCTCTCTCTCTCTCTCTCTCTCTCTCTCTCTCACCATTCCGACACTCACTCACACTCCTCTCCCAATCCCTTCCAGCCCTCTCACAATCCATGCCACTCGTCTCGCGACCCCCGTCACCCCTCACCTGACCCCAGCACTCCTTGCCTCACCTTTGACCCCTTTGTTGACCTTTTCTAACCCAGTGCCTATGTCTCATTCCTCTCTCTTTGGAGACTTCTTAACACCTCTTGCATAGCGACTCATTCTTCACGTCACACCTCATTATCCTTCCTGTGTGATATTAATGCTGTGTCGAAATTCAATGGATATAACTAGCATGCAAGAAAATGGTAAGGTGTAGTATGTGAAATGAAACGAATCGCCAAGGAAGAGGTGTTACGGAGCTTAGATTTATTTTCGCAGGAAGATCAAATCTAATGTACAGAACCTTCCATATATCATCGTCCTGCAAAAACGAATGGTACTCACTACTTAGAATTATTCAGGTATTATTTATGAATCTTTAACCATTTCAACACATCACACTATGTATTCATTTCCCAGGATGATCGCGTTTTCTTCGCGTAACTCTGCTTCTTATCCGAACAGCCTAGTCTGTATTAACAACCTAGCTTCTCCTGGAAAAGAAAACGCCCAGCTTGACCACACCTTGACCACACCTCTGAATTTGCCTGTCCACTACACCTCTGAAACTTGCCTCACATCATACTACACCTCTGAAACTTGCCTCACATTAAACTACACCTCTGAAACTTGCCTCACATTAAACTACACCTCTGAAACTTGCCTCACATTAAACTACACCATTGAAACTTGCCTCCCATTCCATAACACCTCAGAAAATTGCCTCACTTTCCACAACACCTTAGAAACTTGCCTTGCATTCAAATACACCTGTGAAACTTGCCTCTCCACTACACCACTGAAACTTACCTCACATTCCACTACACCTCTGAAACTTGCCTCACATTCCACTACACCTCTGAAACTTGCCTCACATTCCACTACACCTCTGAAACTTACCTCACATTCCACTACACCTCTGAAACTTGCCTCACATTCCACTACACCTCTGAAACTTACCTCACATTCCACTACACCTCTGAAACTTACCTCACATTCCACTACACCTCTGAAATTTGCCTCACATTCCACTACACCTCTGAAACTTACCTCGCATTCCACTACACCTCTGAAACTTGCCACTCCACTACACCACTGAAACTTGCCTCACATTCCACTGCACCTCTGAAACTTGCCTCACATTCCACTTTGCCTCTGAAACTTACCTCTCATTCCACTGCACCACTGAAACTTGCATCACATTCCACTACACCTTTGAAACTTGCGTCACATTCCACTACACCTCTAAAACTTGCTTCACATTCGACTTCGTCACCGTAACTTGCCTCCCATTCGCATCCATATTTTCTCCCCTCTCCCCCTCCACCCTCGTATTTATCACTTTTTCTTTCCTGTCCTCCTGCTTCATAACTTTGACGTCTGCTTCTATTCCATTATTTTCTAAACGCTTCCCCCTCCCTCTCACTCAAAACCTCCTCCTCCTCCTCCCTATTACTAGTACTACTACTACTGCTACTGCTACTACTACGAGTACCACCACCACCACCACTACCATCAGTGCGTGGGAAGAGCCAGTCCTATTTCCAGTCTGCACCTAAGCCACTCGGCCACTACTGCAGTACATAATAGTGACATGGTGAAGGAGAATAGGACAGATACAAGACACTGACGGTGAAACAGACGATAGTGGTTGTACACAGATAGTGGTATGAAGGAGGGTTGGCCATATACAGGGCAAGGATGGTGAAATAGAAGCTAGTGGTTAAACAGTGGTATGGTGAAGGAGAGTAAGACAGATGCAAAGCGAACGTGAAATCGAATAACGTGGTAGAAGACAGTAGTATGACGAAGGAGAATAGGATGGATAGAGGCACAGACGGTGAAACAGGAGATAATTGTGGTAGACAGATGTATAATGTACTCGTAGGTTTATTTGATTATTGCAGGTAGGCATTAACATGTGAGCGTGCACTCCATATTTCCATGAGTGATCACTGGAGCTCGAACCCACTCCAGAGCTTCCTCCGAACGTGGGGCAAGTGCCAAACGTACCTTATCTTCGAATCATCCACATCCGCCACCTCCCTCTTCCCTCCCTCCTCTCTGGTATCATCCCTTATTACACCGCTATCTTCCGGAGTGGTGCTGATAAGAGCCATATCAATACATGTAGCACTGAGGACAGAAAGAGCGGTAACTGTCTCGGTGATGGTGTGACACTGATAAGAGCCAGTATTCTCGTTGGCTTAGGGAGTTAGGGTCGTATTCTCGTCGGCTTAGGAGGCTTTTTACCACCTCTTCCTTAGCGAGTCGTTGTCGGACGCTCATAGGGGCCGATAAAAGAGCAAATGTCGCTGAGTTGCGTACAGCACGTATTTTCAGAGTTACTAAGGGATCGAGTTGGAGTGAGCCTTTTGCAGCCCTCCTAGAGCCTCTGGGCCTTCGGGACAGTTACAGGTGTCTTCCTAGGTACTGTACCCTCCAGATCATCCCAGCGACCTGAGTCATTCACCAAGATTCTTAAATTGAGAATATTCACACATTCCATCATAGTCTTCATGAGTATGCAGTCACATTTAAGAAGCGACCACTTAAGGGTCTTTTTAGACCCTTTTTGGGCCAGGGGTTCCGAGGGTCCGGCAGTAAACAGATTGGCTGTTCTAGTTTTGCATACCACATTATATTCATACTTGTATATTATTTATGTCCACTTATGTCCTTTTGATACCAGTAATATTATGCAGGTTAGGAGGCTTTAAAGAGACTCTGAACCGGAGAAAGTTACATGTAGATCTTGTTCACGCTTTCATTACTAAAGGAATCTAATAAGCTGACTAAAATAGTCTGTAGCAAGAAAAACTGTATAAGACGTCATTATCCTGAACGGGTTAATAATCTCTCGTAGTTACGAGTATTTACATCTTTCTGGCCTCTACAATCCAGCGACGGCGTCATTTTTCCAACTACCAGAGTACTGTTATGCAACTTGAGACGAACGCTTGGTAATGACGAGGTTTACGTAGGCGCCGTCTAACTTCTCCAGTTCGAAAAATGTCTCTCGAGCAGAATGAAATCGTCTGAAGGCAGGAACAGAACTATAAATCAAAGTAATCGTCACCGAATTCAAGTCCTTAATTTCAACGTGGTTTGCATCAGTAATGAAGAAGAGGATAATTTATTTTGGTGTAAGTGCATATTTAATCGCTGAGGAGGTGTTACGGAGTGGACTCTGACAGTGAGAATACAGCTTAACCCCTTCATAGTCGGGACTGTTCTAGTATTGTGAGTCATTTAACGCAAGACGATTATATTCAGCGAAAGGTAACTCACAGGAGCCTGCTTGTGTGAATGCCGATATTGTACCGTTAGCCGTCAAAAAGGTGGGACAGCTCCGGTATTCTGCCTCACATAACGTCAGACAGTATTATTCAGCTGTGTGTGTGTGTGTGTGTGTGTGTGTGTGACCCTGTTTGAAGAACGACCTAAATTAATCATTAACAAGAATCTCTTGGTACACACACACACACACACACACACACACACACACACACACACACACACACACACACACACACACACACACACACACACAAAACCTATCTATAGACAGACAGATAGATGGATAGACAGAAAGATAAATAAAGGTATATAGAGTGTCAGTGGGAGAGGAATATTCACCCTTAAATATTCATCCCAACATATTTCCGTAAGAAGCCTCAGAGACGTGACTAATAAGCTAAATCCTCTGGGCCACAGGTTAAAAATACTACCGCCTGATTTTCCTTTTCACGCCCTTGTGGCATCATGCTTGTTGGCCAGCTTTTGACACCACGGCATTACCACACTTCCTGCTCAGATCACTCTCAATGGAAGTCGGCGCTACAGTCAGGATTTTTTTTTTCTGTTTTCCCCTTTTTAAAGGCTCGCAGTTTTCTCTACATGTCACGCAACTCATGTCCCCACATCGACATTAATACTTACCGTCCATAATAAGTTCATGCTAGGATTATCTTATTTAGAGCTGTGTGATGGTAGTAGCGGGACAATTTTTATATATTATTGGTAGATCTTTTGAAAGGTCGTTAAAATCTGTTTCCAAGAAATTTAATCACTGTTCCCTGCTCCAGTCGTGGACTGAACTCGTATCCAGGTCAAAATAGCTGACCACTTCTCTGTCAGATTGACGCCACATCCTTGGAAAAGAACCCTCTAGAAAAAGGGACCTTCTGACATTTCTATCCCTACTTAGTAACGATCGCTTTTCCCATCCTCCCTCACTGTCACATCTTTATAATTATATCTCATTCTCCACCTAGAATCAGGCACACTGTCCTCAGACTTTTTTTTTTTTAGCGTAAAACTTGTGAAGGCAAGATTGTTTAACTCCTTCATTAAGATTATGCATTATCTATTTGATTCTGACTCTCCGGGCGAAATCTTTGCCAACGAGTGCACATCTCATCGTCCTTATTTCATCAAGTTATGCTACGTCACGAGCAGTAAGTCATATTATGTCCCAGTTCCCTTATCATTAACGAAAAACAATTTTATTGTTAATTTTCCTCACAAAAGCACCTTATCAGTGCCATCACCACTGTTACACTCCGTACCAAATTGCACCACAGCCACACTACCACCACTAACACAAACACAAAATTACCATCTCCTGTCCACGCCACCACAGCCACTACCACTACCTTCACTATCACTACCACTACCAAACTACAAACCACCACCACCACACTACCACCACTACTACTTTATACCACCGGTTCATTGTGCCACATTACCACCGCCACCACCACCACTACTACTACTATACCACCGGTTCACTGTGCCACATTACCACCGCCACCACCACCACACTACCACCACTACTACTATTATACCACCGGTTCACTGTGCCACATTACCACCGCCACCACCACCACGACTTTCGCGACCAAACCACACCACCACCACCACCACCACCACTGTGAATAGTTGTCTTAATGATTACCACCACGTCACTACTCACCACTACCAGCATCATCGCCATCAGCATTGAGTGGATAGTTGTCTGAAAATTACTGCCCGCACATTCATCACCATAATGAAAGTAAGAATGTTTTCATACCATTTTCATCTGTTGTTAGACGCCACCTGTGTGCGAGCCTTGCCAGTTTAATTTATTATTATTATTATTATTATTATTTTTATTATTATTATTATTAAGCTTCACCATATAAATGGCGATGCATCTTGTTTTCGTCAGTATTATTATTTTTCTTTTCACTTTTCTTCGATCGTGGTGATGTTACACGTGTAGGTACCATATGGTAACTCTTGTGCCAAATAAAAACGAGCTCGACCTATTTTTGAAGGTGGTATACTCATTTTTATTTTAAAAATTGCATATTTGGAACTGAAATATCACGGGAACTAATTGAGATACAGCTATTTGATTGAAAATCTTATGATAAAAATATTTGCTGAATAATTTTGGCTTAATATATTGCCATTTAGCCTAATGGAAAGTGCCAAATTCAAATCTGCTCAGTTTTTTTCTTTACAACACGTTGTAGAGAAAATCACAAAAGCTTTAAAACTGTAACTTTCCACATATATAGTTGTGGTCCTTCATATGATCTGAAAGAAATATGGTTACAGTTAAATATACATTTAGCCAGTTAGTGAGACAAACGTAAAATTTATACATGCGTTCTTCAACACCTTTGTCTTAGATCACTAGTTGATGTTATACAAGAAATTGCCTTTTTGTCTTCATATCTTGTTAAAATTCCACAATACCTTGTATACCAATTGGCGAACCTCACCCATTGTGACTAATCAGGAAGAAAAGATAACTTATTATTATTATAGTCATTATTATAACACTGTTCAGTCTACACGGCCCATCTTCACCTGTGCAGTAACCCCTTCCCCAAGCTTTGCTTAATCAACATCACTACCATTATCATCGATACCATCATCAGTTATTTTTACCACTACCCTTACAACCCTGCCAGCCCTCATCTGCACCCTGGTGTGTGTGTGACACCATTATGTCACACACACACACACACACACACACACACACACACACACACACACACACACACACACACACACACACACTATAAAAAGCTTCCAGTTTCTGAGGAGTGACAGAGACTTCTTAGGGTGACATTCTCAAGAGCTAAGGAGTCTTGATAGCATTTCCTCCTTAGCCACTGATTTTGTAAATGCACATAGAAGTCTTTTGTAATATTTGTACTACTTTTATCTTGACAGTTTGTTTTAATAATAGAGTAAAGAATATTAAACTCGGTCAGTCAGGTAACGTCTTACAAATGGTAGGCGATTATTTTTGTTGGTTATAATTATATATATATATATAATGCTAGGAAGAAGGAATCAAAGGCCACGAGCCCGCAAACTGTTGCTTCCAAGAGAAAAACAAGATACAAGAGAGAGCAAAATTCAAGATCCAATCATTTCGAGATGCCTGGACACACTGCGTTTGAAAGACTGGAGATCATAGCTAGCAGGAAATACAGACAGAGGGAGACAGTTCCAGAGTTGACCTGTTCCATAAATGAAGGACTGGGAGTAGCGGTTAACTCTTAATTCTTGCATTAGAGAGTTGGACAGAAAAGGGATGAGAGTTTGCTTCTAAACGGGTGCTACGCGCCCGTCGTAGAGGTGGAGGAATGCAAGTAGACAGTTCAGAGGAGCAGTGACCATTGAAGTAGCGATAGAAAAGAGATAAAGATGCAACAGTGCGGCGATGAGACAGATGTTGAAGGGAGCCAGTAAGAGGAGGAGAGTTGATGAGACGAAAAGCCTTTGATTCCATGTTGAGAAGAGCTGCATGTGGGGAGCCTCCCCACACATGAGAGTTGTACTCCATACATGGGCAGATAAAACCCGTGTATAGTGTCAACAACTGTGCAGGGGTAAAGAAGGAACGGAGTCGGCTTAGCACACCTAATCTCTTGCAAACAGATTTTACAAGAGATGTAACATGAACTTTCCAAGATAAGTCCCGAGTGAATGAAACCCCAAGCATGTTCAAGGATAATGCAGGATTAAGCTGAATATTATTAAACATTAGTGGGTACACCTGTGGAAGATTTTGTTGGGTTGATAGATGCAAGAACTGAGTCTGTGATGCATTAAAAACAACAAGATTATTTTTACCCCAGTCAGACATACGAGCCAAGTCAGACATTAGGTGTGCCTTAGCCTCATCCCTTGTCTGTTGAAGTAACTGCTGAGATGGACGTTGCAGGAACCGAATGGAAAGGTGAAGGGTGGAATCATCAGCGTACGAGTGGATAGGGTTAGAAGTACAGCTTAGAAGGTCATTGGTGAATAAAAGGAAGAGAGTTGGTGATAGGATAGAGCCCTGAGGAACACCACTGTTGATAGATCTAGGAGAAGAACGTGAGGAACACCACTGTTGATAGATCTAGGAGAAGAACGATGGCCATGTACAACAGCGGCTATAGAATGACCAGAAAGGAAGCTATACATGAAGGCACAAATAGAAGTATAGAAACCGTAAGAGGGCAGTTTGGAAATTAAAGATTTATGCCAGACTCCATCGAAAGTGCAATGTCAAGTGCAATGGCAAAGCTTTCACCAGAGTCCTGAAATGAGGATGACCAGGAGTCTGAAAGGTAGGTGAGAAGATCGCCAGTGGAGCGTCCCTGACGAAACCCATACTGACGACCAGAAAGAAGTTTGTGATAAGAAAGATGCTTTAAAATTTTTCTGCTAAGAATAGACTCGAAAACTTTTGAGATACAGGATGTTAAAGCAGTTAGACGATGGTTAGAGGGTTGGGAATGGTCACCTTTCTTTGGGACTGTCTGAATGTGAGCAAACTTCCAGCAAGAAGGAAAGGTACAAGTTGATAGGCAAATGCGAAAGAGTTTACCTAGGCAGGGTGTAAGCACAGAAGCACAGTTCTTGAGGACAACAGGAGGGACCCCATCAGGACCATATGCCTTGTTAGTATTGAGGCCTGTGATGGCAGAAAATACATCAGCTGAAGAAATTTTATAGCACCCATGAGGAAGTCAGAGGGGGGAAGTGATGGAGGAACAGTACCGGAATCGTCTAAGGTGGAGTTGGAGGAGAAAGTCTGAGTGAAGAGATCTACTTTATCAGTAGAAGAAATAGTTAAAGAGCCATCACAGTAGAAAAGAGGAGGGAAGGATGATGAGGTAAAGTTGTTAGAATGGTCTTTGGCAAAGTGCCAGAAGGAGTGGGAAGAATTAGAGTTGGAGAGTTGAGAGCATTTAGTACAAATGAAATTATTTTTAGCAGAGTGAAAAACAGCCTTAGGATGATTCCGGGCAGAAACATAAACAAGATGTGATTCAGCGGTGGGTTGGCTCTGGTACCTTTTAAAGGCCCTCTCCTTGTTATGGACAGCAATAGAACAAACGTGATTAAACCAAGGCTTTCTTGCTTTAGTCAAAGGATATGAGATAGGAGTGTATGCTTCCATGACCGTGAGAATATTCTCCATAATGTGCAAGGCACACTCAGATGGCTACCGGCCATGAAAGCAATAATCATTCCAGGGAAAATCAAAGAAGTACTGCCTGAGGGCCTCCCAATCAGCTTCTCCAAAGTGCCACAGACGACGTTTCTCTGGAGGGTCCACAGGCCGTACCGGAGTGATAGGACAGGTTAAGATGATAAGGTTGTGATCGGAGGAGCCCAACGGAGAGAAAAGATTAACAGTGTAAGCAGAAGGATTAGTTGTGAGGAAGAGGTCAAGTATGTTGGAGCTCTCTCCATGGCAGTTAGGGATACGGGTAGGGTGCTGTAAAAGCTGCTCTAGGTCATTAGGGATAGAAAAGATGTAGGCTTGTTCACCAGGTGGATCAGCAAAAGGAGAGGAGAGCCAAAGGTGGTGGTGAACATTGAAATCTCCTAGAATGGAGATTTCAGAGAAAGGAGAAATAGATAGAATGTGTTCCATCATAGAAGTAAGATAATCGAAGAATTTTTGATAGTCAGTAGGATTAGGGGATAAGTAAACAGCACCGATATATTTAGTCAGAGAATTAGAGGGAAGCCAAAGCCAGAGAGTAGAATCAAGTTCAGGAACATGAGAGCAAGATAAGTCGTTGTGTATATATACACAACAGCCACCTTTGCTTTGAAATGAGTATAGAGAAAGTGGGAGGATACAGAAATATATATATATATATATATATATATATATATATATATATATATATATATATGATATATATATATATGTATATATATATATATATATATATATATATATATATATATATATATATTAGATATATATATATATATATATATATATATATATATATATATATATATATATATATATATATATATATATATATATATATATATATATATATATATATATATATATATATATATATATATATATATATATATATATATATATATATATATATATATATATATATACACATGTGTATATATATATATATATATATATATATATATATATATATATATATATATATGTAGTTCAGGAAAGCCCTCTGATAGTGAAGAGATTAATGAGGACAATATCTAACCCCACTGGTTCGAAAAGCCTATCGTAAGCTGAATGGGATTGGTTGTAAATAGCAAAAATAAAACAGTACGTCATCGGGGCTAACATGCCATCTCCCATTGAAACCCTTGTTCTCATTAATAATGTTTTATTTAATCAACTTTCAACTTGGCTGGAAGAACGAAAGTCAGGAGAGCAAGAGGGGTGGAAAGTAGTTATCTAAGAGGAACGTGATGAGTTACGCAAAGAGATCGACGGACGAATTAGGATGTGAAGGAGCTCTATAATATTAATGTGGATGTCCTGGAAGGTGTTAGAAGTATCCTAAGATGGTTTGGCCAGTATGGATTGACTAGGAGGTTTATGTGAGTGAGATGTAGGGGAAAAGCGGGAGGAAGAGACCGTGGATGGGGTGAACGGATGGAATGGAGAGGAATCAGAATAAGGATGATATGAGCTGGAAGCAGGGCTCCCAGTGGTGAAGGACAGGGTAACGTGGAAGCAGTTTGTATGGCCACATGCAGAATGAGGACGTCTAGCTACATATAAGTAGATAAATTTCAGCTACTTCCGTACAACTTCATTCACGTAGAGGTTAGCTCAAAGGTTTCAATGGGATATTCGGTAAATACAGGGTCGTCCGTAAATATAGCGCTCAATTAGAAACTCGTCTGGGAGATAGTAGTAGTAGTAGTAGTAGTTGTTTTTGTTGTTGTTGTTGTTCCCTAGGCATTCTCGCCGAATAGCCCCGAGTCCCTAAGGAAAGCCACGGCCGAGACTGAGCTTTCCCACGCAGCTCTGAAGGAGTGTATGTTGTGTTGTTGGCGTAGGTGATTGTGTGCAGTGCAGTCTTCCATAATGTACTTAATAGTATGGGGTGCTGTGTTGCATCCCGGACAAGCGTCAGCGACGCAGTCATCCAGTCTCTTCTGGTGAAGGTACGGCTGAATCATCAGGGGTGGGTGTGGGCATGCCAGTTGTAGTTTTAAATGAGTAATTGATGCAGGATTGACATTGATTATACTGACTGAGCCGTCCACGAAACACACAAAGATTTGCCTGGCGGAGTGGAATAGGAGCGTCGTATATGACTACCCTGTATAATGGTAAAGAGAGGGGCAAGGTCCACTAACCTGACGAGAACAGTGGCCCTTAACACTCCTGCAGTGATTCGCCCACAACTGCCGTCATCGCTCTAATGTTTGAGAGGGATTCTGGCCGTGTCTGTCATCTCTGGATCCTCCCTCCCTCGCTCCCTCGTCATATTATTATTACCAAAGCTGTGAAAACTTCGGCTAAATATGACGTTTGGGTGTTGATAATTGTGTGTGGGGGGTAATAATAAACTTGCTGCTGATATCCTTGTGTGTGTGTGTGTGTGTGTGTGTGTGTGTGTGTGTGTGTGTGAAGATATAATAAATTTCCTGCAACTGATATCCTTTCGGTGTATGTGTGTGTGTGTGTGTGTGTGTGTGTGTGTGTGTGTGTGCGTGTGAAGAAATAATAAATTTCATGCAACTGATATCCTTTCGGTGTGTGTGTGTGTGTGTGTGTGTGTGTGTGTGTGTGTGTGTGTGTGTGTGTGTGTGTGAAGAATTAATTAATTTCATGCAATTGATATCCTTTCAGTGTGTGTGTGTGTGTGTGTGTGTGTGTGTGTGTGTGTGTGTGTGTGTGTGTGTGTGTGTGTGTGTGTGTGTGTGTGTGTGTGTGTGCAGGTTTCCCACCGCCTCTGGAAAACCTGGAAAACTGAAAAAAAAAATTCGTCAGGGAAAAGTCAGGGAATTTTGTAATTTTTAAAAATATCATGGAAAAGTCAGGGAAATTTTTGGTGAAGATTGAGGTTTATGCTAAGATGCATTTTTTATTATTTTGTTCCATGTGTACAAGTTAATATTAATTGTAAACTGAATGGCTATGGCAGCTTCACTCCTCAGTAATGAACAAATCAGGGTGATTATTACTAATCAATTTTGAATCTTTTAGTCCTGTTACCCATCAAAAATGTCAGAAGAGGACAGAACAAAGAGGGTGTTAGGCTGGAAACCTTGTATCATTTTAGAAACAATCAAGTATTCTTTTCTGTAAAGGATGTCTTTATTTTTATTCATCAGTATCTCTACAGTTTTGGCTCTGATACAAGGCTTGTTGGTGTGGCTGGAAGGGGAGGTTTTACTCTTGAGTAATGTAGGAAATTAAAGAAGTACACTAATGTGTGAACCACTATAGATGTAAAAATTTACTCAAGAGTAATTGGAGGCCACATTAAAAAAAGTGTAAAATTACACTTGAAACTTTACTTAGCAAAGTATGAAAATATACCTGGAATTTTGTTAAAATTCCTGGAAAAGTCAAGGAAAAATCAGGGAAATTTTTGCTGACCAGAGAGTGGGAACCCTGTGTGTGTGTGTGTGTGTGTGTGTGTGTGTGTGTGTGTGTGTGTGTGTGTGTGTGTGCGAGAGAGAGAGAGAGAGATGTGGGGGGTGAGGAGATTGCCCTGGTCAGCCTTGATCCTGCGGTTACCCTGGCTAACCAAACTCAAGATAAGACGTGTTTTTTATCCAATCATTTTCTGCGCAGCTGTGGACGACTCGCAGTCTGACGCTTTGAATTCGGTTACGTGTTGTTTTTCGTTGTTTTTTTTTTTTTTTTTCCTACAACTGGCAGACGATTTTATATAAGTGTATGACAGCTCCCAAGTGACGAAGATAAGTAAGGCTGTATATATAACCAGGTGGTTTGCAAACTAAGGACTGAGGTGAATATAGAGGCGGGGCTTAACCCGATGTAAAAATTATTATTGTAATATTTTTTAATGAGAGAGAGAGAGAGAAAGAAAGATTCTAAGTTTGTCATAAGGGAAATCTATGATAAAACTTACCACGTAGCCTTACAGAACCAAAATATATCAACCATAGCTTTGGACTGTATCCAGATAATGGTGTGCCTGCTCCCGGGTCTGATGTATCAAAAAAATTAAAATGTCATCAGTTAATCTACTTTAAGATACAGGAGTAATTAATTATGAATTAGGTGAACATCTACAGTGCTACAATATGTAATACAAACTTCAAAGCTGATTCAAATAGCATAATGAATTTCGGGCGGGAGGAGGGAATAGCGAAGCTCTTAGAAGCTAGAAGGGGGGGCCTCATGGCAAACACGCATAAAAGTGCTGGACAGACTGGGAACCATGATGTCTGTAATATGTGGCGTGGCTAAAGTCTACGGGAGTGAATTACGTTTCGTCCGAGCACTCTATAACGGTGACTGACTGAATAGGCCACCCAAGAGATGCACCTGCATTAGAAATTTTAGGAACTTCCGATTTAATTTGTCCAGTTCGAAGTGTTGTTCCTAGGGCGAATAAAATTGTGTACGGGTAGCAAGAGTGTAAGTTGAAATGCATCATCGGATTGCAGGAGTCAACTCCTCCCCGAGGACGTCATTCTCAGTTTGATTCCTGTTACTGTCACACGATTTTACACATTACATGAAGTCTCACCGGTAGTGAAGGCTGTACTTAACTAAGCCCTCTATTTCGAAAAAATCTCCCGTTAGCAAAACATAATTGTTTGAAGGCAGCAAGAATGAAAATAAAAATGCGTCATGGAAGTGAGGTGATTCGATCTGTCTGGCACAAAACCACTGTATGTACCTGTATTTTATCCTGTATTTTGGCTAACGGACTGATTATTTTATGCAGCTTAGACAACGCCTCTTGTGCTGAACGCATTAATGGTGGCTCTTGGAAACCCCTCCAGATGCAGAAGTCTACCCTAAATTGACGAAAATAAAAGTTTGGAGGTAACAGGAATAAACCAGGGAATGTGTCATCGTAGAGAAGCTGTTTACCCCTTCAAATGATGTATTTTTCACAGCAAGCATTTACTCCATATTATTATAAAATCATAGGAGTGGTTTGATACAGTTTTCATCATCCTTCTCCGGTAGATGACGTATTTTCTATTTACTGCTATTCCCACACGATTTTTTGTTTTCTACAGCGCAGCAGAGACTTTTCGAAGTGGAGAGGTTCGATATAGCCTGAATTAACTCCAAGAACAAGAGAAAACCTTCCTAAGATGAAATAAGTGTTTTCTAAAGTAGCGACAGTATAACCTGAAATGTACAACATCATAGTGAAGTAGTAAATCACTGGTGACGCCAATTGTATTTGATTCTTGGTATCCACAGACGATTTTCCATAAGACTTTTTTCTGTCTGCAGGGGTTTGATGCAGACTTAACACTTTTAGTGTTAAGGGTTAAATCATTGAAAACAAGAAGGAGCACTCTGAAAGTGCAGCATCCTCGCCATACAAATAGGTCTAAGGATCGATCATTAAGTTTTGCCCTGTGATCTTAACATTTGACCGATTTGTGTAAAGGTAAGAATACTTCCGTCTTGTATGATCGATAATCCTTCCACTAATTTTGATCAGACTGAATCAGAACTATTTGGGTTTACCTTGCCATATGGCCTTGACAATTGTTCTGAGAACTGATACTGTCTCCATTAAACCATTAATGATCAGGACAGCTGTAGAGTTTTATTCCTTCTGACACAATTTTATTCACGTGAGAGTGAGTTACAGAAACCTAAGTTAAAAATTATGTTGTTTTGAGTTATCAGGGCAATCACTACGAACTCTTCAAATAATCACGGAATTAATAAGAGTGGCACCACGAGTTGGCAGACGAATCAGAAATCCATCCTACACATTTGTGTCGATGATATTTGACGTTATCCGAATCGAAGGCTAAAGTTGTCAGGACCATGAGAGGGGTAAGAGTTGCAGTCTCCATGGGCAGTTTCACATGTTTCGTTCGTTGTGTCATAAAACGCATAAAATTTTTCCTATATATATTTTTGGCGGAGTGTGTTTGTGTCTAGAGCCTGCATTCCCGCTGCAATGTGTCTCGTTGCAAAGTTATGGGCAGAAATAGAAAGTTATTGACCCCTATGATAAGCCAAGTTTACACCCACCCCCATGATGTGAGCAGTTTTGGTGGGTGGCCCCTACCCCTTTTGTTGTGCCCCAATTCACACCACAACCCTCCTTCATCTCTCTCCTCTCTCCTCTCCTCTCAGCCACGAAAAAAAAAAAAAAGATCTGTTGCTATTTGTTTTCCTTTGTACATCTCTTCCCTCTACTCTCTCTCTCTCTCTCTCTCTCTCTCTCTCTCTCTCTCTCTCTCTCTCTCTCTCTCTCTCTCTCTCTCTCTCTCTCTCTCCATTCATTTCCCCCGTCAACTCCATCACCCATGCTTCTACTGATCAATTCCGTCATTCCTTATCTTCCAATCCTTCTCCATTTTCTCGCCTTCCATCCTTCTCTCTCACTCCTTTCCTTCTGGGTATCCCCTCACTTCTCTCACAGTCTCCCTTTCCTCCATCCGTCTTCTCCTCTCTTCTCCCATCCTTCTCCCTCATCCCACGTCTCCCTCCTTCTCTCCTGCTTCTCCCTCCTCCCTCTCTCACCCTTCACACTACTCCCTCAATGTCACTTCTCATATCTCTCTCCTGTGCCACCCTCTTCCCACATCCTCGCCCTCATAAATCACCCTCTCACAGCTCACCCTTCACTCACCCTCTTTTCTTTATTTCTCAGCCCTCGCGACTTTCACACTTCAACACCTCGCTCACACACACACACACACACACACACACACACACACACACACACACACACACACACACACACCACACCACACACACACACACACACACACACACACACACACACACACACACACACACACACACACACACACACACACACACACACACACACCGGAATACAAGGGAGTCTAGTATTATAAGACGAGGATGTACAGTACAATGTAGCCTATGGTTAAGCATCGCATCGTTTGAAATATGAGAGAGAGAGAGAGAGAGAGAGAGAGAGAGAGAGAGAGAAGTGTGCATGCAGCAGCTGTTTCGTGTGTGTGTGTGTGTGTGTGTGTGTGAATTCCATGTAAAATGACGAAAAAGTAACCAATGCTTCTCTTATTGTATGATGAATGGAGGGGAAAAAATGCAAATAACTCTTCGGTAATTAGTACCCCTTCTTCACGGACGACTTGCATCGGCAGTAGGAGGCAGAAACCCTGTGACGTATTATACATTATATTTTTGCTATTACCATTGTAGTTCTCTCTCTCTCTCTCTCTCTCTCTCTCTCTCTCTCTCTCTCGCTAGCAGTGAAGAGGGTTAATGAAGATTTTGTCTGAAGATAACAAGGAGTAAAAAAATAGTTCATCGAATTGAAATGGTTGCCCCCTCATTGTGATGTCTGCTCTTCCTTAGTTTTTTAAATTATATTCTGACTACTACAATGCATTATTTTTATTAATTATGAAAAACTTATCGTACTCAGGGAAAGGAATGCTCCCTTAATGCCGTTAATGCGAAGATTCATCCTGAGCAGAGTAAGGTCGTCCACTGGTTGCAATAATATAATACAGAGCTGTCGTCGTAGAATGTATGTATGTATGTATGTATTTAGGTATGTATGTATGTGTGTATGTATGTATGTGTATAAGTATGTATGAATGTGTGTATGTATGTATGTATGAATGAATGAATGCATGTGTGTGTATGTATGCATGTGTGTGAATGTATGTATGTTGGTGTGTGTGTATATGTGTATGAATGTATGTATGTTGGTGTGTATGTATATGTGTATGAATGTATGTATGTTGATGTGTATGTGTGTATGAATGTATGTATGTTGGTGTGTATGTGTGTATGAATGTATGTATATGGGTGTGCATGTATTTATTTAAGTACTGTATGTATGTGTGTATGAATCAGTGTATGTGTGTGTATGCATATATGTGTGTGTGAATATATGTATGTTTGTGTGCATGGATGTATTTAAGTATGTATGTATGTATGCCTGTTCAAACACGCCTGACGTGGAGAGGCAGATCTCCTATACACGTTCAGTCCTTGTTTAACGGATCATGAGGACAACTGATCCACAGGGCCGAGGAACACCACCTTATGTCTCTGAAGAAATGATCCGCCCTTACTCAAAGCCACACACATGAGTATGGGTGTGCAAGGAGGGGTTCAACACAGCCCGTAACTCTTGGACTACTAAGGTTTTCTGTTTATCTATCTCTTGACAGACGCCTTAATCCCGTAAAGGGTGGCTGCAAATAAATCGCCTCCATGTTGCCCTGTCCCTCCCTATTTCACTGCCTTGCTCTCAGCGCACACGCTCTCTCTCATATACCTCTCCACTCCACCCCTACATCTCATCCTTGGCCTCCCCCTTCCTCTTCCCCCCACCACCTCACTCACACACTCTCCTCGTCAGTCTAACGCCCTCCATCCTCTCCACATGGCCAAACCACCTCACTGTGTTTCTCCTAACGCTTCTATCGCATCCACATCCACGTCTATTGAAATGAATAATTGGGGGTAACTAAAATACTCATAAAATACTATAAATGAATCATCTGCAGTCAGAGCTTAAACACTGTCCATTGAAAAGTATTCCCCTGAAAAAAAAAAAAAAAAAAAAAAAAAAAAAAAAAAGCCTGACGTAGCATCTGTGCGAGAGAGAACCCCGAGGCTAATTATTTTAGTTCGTTTTAATTGTTTTTACCCCTTCAGTTCGATGACGTTTTTATTTATTTTTTCTGACGAATGTGTTAATTTAGGAGAATTATTTTTGAGCTGGAGGAGTTAGACAGCCTTCATTAACCCCTTCAGGACAAGAGATCTTTCCCAAGGCTAATAAAATCGTCTTGAGGTAACAAGAATAGAGGAGAACAGTAAAGTAGGTAAATAAAATCGTCTGGAGGTGAAAGTAAGCAAAAATAATAAGCTGTGAATAAATCCGGCTGGAGGTAGCAAGAATATACGAGAATGGTAAAAGAGGCGAAAAAAAAAAAAGTTTGAAGTTCGGAAGACTGCACTAAAATGATCTGCCGTAGAAGTAAGGTAGGTGATTCAGTGCCAGAAATTGGTGAAAGAGGCGAAAGAAAAATGTTTGAAGTTAGGAAGACTGCACTGAAATGATCTGCCGTAGAAGTAAGGTAGGTGATCCAGTGCCAGAAATAGGTGAAGGTGAATGGGTGTGTTGGCGCAATATAGGTCCCACGTTAGATTGGCCCGGAGTTGCATTAATTAATCTGCCAATACACCTGTACCTGGAAGTCAATATGCATCAGTTCTCCCACGGCGTGTAATTCTAGACCCTTCTGCCCGAGGACGTATTTTATAGTCTTGTTACCCTCAGATGATTTTTTTTTTAATTTAGATTAGGAGAGATATTTTGAGTTATAAGGGTCAGGTATAGTTTTAATGAAGTCCATCACTACTTGAGTACTTATAAAGTTGAATGAAATCGTTTGGTAGCGACCATATTAGCCCTTTGGGTCTGTTAACATTTTATTATATAGTTGCAGATGATTTACTTCATCTTAGAATGGATCTGTAATAGTAAGGGTTAGTTAAGCCTACCGTTAACCCCTCCAGTTCGAAAGGTCTACCCGAAATCTACATAAAGTAGTCTTGAGATAGCAAAAATGTGCTTTAGAAAATATGGCTTAATTCAGGGGTTTAACATGAAAAAAATACTGTACATCATCGTAGTTTTTTTTTTTTTTTTTTTTTTTTTTAAATAAACCAGGGAGTTAGATCGAGGAGAGTATTTGTGTAGGTGGAACTTTGCCTGTGGCATGCAGTGTACTATTAATAGCAATAGTTCGCATACATAACACTGCTTTTGCTCTACATGTGGGCATGTCTGTCATATTCCCCTCTAGCCAATCAGGTATGGATCGGCAAAGGGCAGAGAAATCTGTCGGGCCTTTCTAAGTTAGGAATGATGTCAAGTCTTTCAGTTTAGGAATATTAGCCTTCAGGGGACACCAGGAAGTAGAAGAGGTGGTATAGTTGGTGAACTTTTATCCCAGATTGTACTATTGACAACAAATATTCTGTCACCTCCCTTGCTTCACTCTCTTCGTAGACTGTGATAAAGAGTTTTGTGAATCTCCAGGAAATAGTAGGGCTACTGCTGATTTTACTTGGTCTAGATCAGGGTGATCAGTGGCGTTTGTGGCGGATTCAGCAGATGTATTTTCAAAGTTGATTATCACTAGAATATGGGGCTAATCATGAAGAGGTGCTTTGAAAAGGCTGTTGAGCCGAATCATTTCTTTTTCTGCCACTAATCTTCGTGAAATAGGCTAGAACAGGACAAAAATCTAGACCAGGTTACAGTGATAAGACTATACTGTATATGTGGTACGAACATCTCCATTATAAGTGAAGTGTAGTGGCGTCTGATGTAGTTATATTCATCGTAAGAGTGGCTGTTCGAACAAGAGGGGGTGAATATAGCCATCGCCAATCCTTGCACTGCTAGACATCAATCCAAAGTTTGATCGAGTCGTCTGGAGATAGTAAAAAAAAAAAAAAAAAAAAAAAATGTATCTTAGTGAAGCCGTTGGAGGAGTTAATGATTCAGAATTATAAATAATTGTATTTATATTGTTGCTGCCGCCAGAGGATTTTGTTGATTCATGGGTGCCAAATTCAGGAATGTCATCTTAACCCTTCACTGGCCAGGATGTAGTTAAGCCTCTTCACAACTATGACGCATTTTTCTCTTTTCTTTCATTTTGTTTGCAGTCTCCGGACGATTTTATTCCATTTAGGGGAAACATCTCGAAAGCTTAGAATCAGATCCAGTGTAAACGAGTCCTTTCACAACGATAGGCCTTTCCCTGAGTGGAATAAAATCGGATCTTGGTAGTGAGAGTAAAATAAGAAATATGTCATCGAATTATAGGGATCAGCAACCAAAATTACCATTAATTTTGCTGTCCTAACAAGACGAATTTTTACAGGAAGGTCAAGATGTATAGCAAGATTATGCACACGTTTCCTTGTCAACAACGAACGACGTCAAAAATAAGGATAGATACTTAAAGAGAGAGAGAGAGACAGACAGACAGACAGAGACAGAGAGATTCATCCGCAACATCTGAGACGAGACAAGAGCGGAATAAAAAGAACCGCCTTTGTGTATTAGAAGGAGGAAAAGGCATTGAGGGGAAAGCTGTTAAGGCGAGGGTAGTAGTGGGCGGGTGAGGGGTTGAGGAGGGAGGGAAGGAGAGAGGATTGATGGGTGAGGGAGTGAAGGAGGGATGACGGGTGAGGGAGGTAGGATGTGAAGGAGGAATGACGGGTGAGGGAGGGAAGGTTAACAGGTAGGGAGGCGGGGCGTGAAGGAGGCTTGGCTGGTGAGGGAGGGAGGGGTTGACGGGTGAGTGCCGGAGGGATTGACGAGTGATGGAGGGAGGGAAAGGTTGACGGGTGAGGGAGGGAGGGACTCACCTGTGAGGCAGGGAGGGAAAGAGGGACTCATCGGTGAGGGAGGGAGGGAGGGAGTGGTGGGTGAAGGAGGGAGGGGTTGATGGGTGAGGGGTTTTGAAAGTATATACAAATGATCTTAGCAAAATTTTCCTTAGCCAATTTTTATGAGAAGTAAGTGCTATCCTGTAGCAATGAATATTACAGTATGAGTTTTCTTTTCGTATTTTTCACGATAGTATTCTCTTTAATTTGATAGTGAAATGTGTTAAGTGAATGAGCTAAGAGAAAAGTATTAGCAGTCGTGTAACTCAGGACTGTTTATAAATACCGGCTGTGGTATTGTGGTGGCGTGAACTAACCGCAGCTGCACCGGGTTCTACTGGATCGTTGTTTGTTGCCAGACTTTTTTTTTTTTTTTTTAATACCTAACCTAACATAGCCTACAGCCTAGCGTATCTAAACTAAGCCCCCTTACTAAATTATACTAGGCTAAGCTAACCTAAGCGAACCTAACCTAACGTAGTCCAACCCATGCCAACCCAATGCAACCTAAACTAAGCAAACGTTACCTTACCTTATCTTGCTAAACCAACCAAACAAAACCCAAACTAACTTAACCTGCCTTACCTTATTTTACCTTACCTTACCATACATTACTTGGTTAAACCAACCCAACCGAACGCAAACTAACCAAACCTTACCTTATTTTGCCCTACTTACCTTACCTTACATAATATTACATTACCCGACTAAATCAACCCAGCCCAATCCAACTGAAGCAAACGTAACCTAACCACACCTTATTTTACCTTGCCTTACCTAACCTTACTTCACTTTACCTTACTTTACCTTACCTTATCTTACATCATAATACATAACATTACCTGACTACTAAGGATTTCAGGGACAGTGTCCAACTGTTTTTTTTTAAATAACGTCTCAACAAAGCGTCGGACAAGGATTTAACTTTGGCAGTGCATGTTTGAGACCCCGACCTAATTTGTAAAATAATGCTTTTGTACCAAATGTGTATGATTAAGGCATTTATAAGAGTAAATGTAGGGTAAACTTAGCTAAAATCGTCAGAGGCATGTAGCGAGGCTAGCTTCGGTCACGATACAAGCCCCGCCCACAATTCGGAACGTGACGTCGGTGTGACGTAGTAGTAATCACCGACGCAAGTGGCATTTCTGTCCTTTCATCAGTTTTCTTTCTCCCCGTTTCTGTTTCTTCACCTTGTCTTATCCGAAAGTTTTCTTCGTTATTGTTTGTGTAAGAAGGTATTGAATTCTCTCTTTTTTTTTTCTTTTTTTTTTCCTGCTCAAGGGATGTGAAGGGGGAAATGGAAAAAACATTTGTAAAGTAATATTATGATTCTACATATACTCTTCGAAAAAATCTGGTTACATTCCTTGCTACCTACAAATGAAGACGTGTGAAAGTTAGTTTAAGATTTAGAAGAAAGCTAGATCTAACCCCATAGTTCGAAAAGACTAGCCTAGGGTTCCTGCACCTTTAAATGAGTAAAAAAGGACTAGCTGCATGCTGCCGTTCAGTATTACCCTAACTCTGTAAACGAAATGAACTGTAGTCTGATGATGTATTTTTTTCATATATTATTGCTGCTTTCGGAAATTTTAAAGTTAAGCAGGGCGTCTTGCAGTCAGTGGGTTTAAGTAAAGCCATTTCTAACCCTACAGAGCAAAAAAAAAAAAATCTAACATGCTGGTGAAAGTTGTCTTGAGATAGCAGGAATAAACAAGAGAGAACCTCATCGGATTTCACCGTCGACTTCGTGTAGGGTTTGCTAGAATGGTGTATCTTTTTTTTATAGTTATTTCTTGTTGCCACCAAGTGATTTATTTGTCGCCAGCAGGATGTGGTTAACACTAAATTCCTTTATCAATTCTTGCAACCACCACCAGGTAGTTTAGTCGTTGCCAGTCTAATATTTTTTCTTATATCAAAGCGACGGTCGTGTATTTCTAGACTTCACTCTCGCTACCGCCTCACAGGTTAATTGTTGTCTGTCGGATATTTTTGTACGCAGCGATGTAATGCTATATTTTGTTCTGGATATCACTAAATATTTACGTGTTGTAAGCTCTTTTTTCCTCCCTTGACTTTACAGCGAAGTGAATCGAGAATTTTAGTGGTTCTAGTAGGAATTATTTTGCATTTTAATCTTGCTACCAGCAGACGCAGTTGTTGTTGTCAGTCATATTTCCCCTCTTGCTGTAGCTGGAGTGAAGTAAGACGTTATCCCAATACTCGTCCACTTCATGTCCGTCACGCCATGATGTAAACTTTCCCGCGTCGTTTGTCCGCACTGTCTCCCTCTCACTCATTCCATACGAAGATGACATAGAATTAAGATTTTACCACCGCCTGACAAATTGGTCGTTGTCACCCTTCTCTCTCTCTCTCTCTCTCTCTCTCTCTCTCTCTCTCTCTCTCATTTACTTAGAGTGTATGCAAAATGATAGAAATTTTGTTTAAAGCACAACCTGCTTTCCCCCCTAATAATGTAAGCAAAATGAATATGAGGAGCTGTCAAGTTATATAGTCCACTTCCTTTATGCTTCACGCCGCGGTCAAGAAGTTTTCCGCATTTTGTATATGCGCCGTCTCCACCTCACTTATTTCACTCGGGTAACTTGACCTCCTCTCTAGACGACGCCTTTTTTGCAGACGTCGTGAGAAGACAAGTATGCAAGAGCAGTAGCGTACGTGTTTATTTGATTTTTGTTACTTTGTTGTTGTGGTTGAGGGTGGTTGAGGGTATTCTGAGGGATGAACAGGCTGGTTTTAGAAAGGGACGTGGTTGCAATGATCAGATCTTTATAGTTAGGCATTTGATGCAGCAAGTTAATGAAATGAGAGTACCGTTAAGTCTTTGTTTTGTTGATTTTGAAAAGGCTTTTGATAGTGTTTCGAGAGAGACTATGGGGAAGATCATGAGACATTATGGAATACCAGAGGAGTTTGTGAGGGTCATTATGAACATGCATGAGGACACATTTTGTAAAGTGATGGTTGATGGTTGTCTGAGTGATTCGTTTGAAGTCAAGTCCGGAGTAATTCAAGGTGGTGTTCTATCGCCTTTACTATTTATATTGGTCATTGATTACATTATGAAACGTGTTGGAACAGAAACCGGTGCAGGTATACTTTGGGGAGAGAACAGGAAACTTTTGGATTTAGATTATGCAGATGATATAGTTTTGATTTGTGATGGGCCAGAAGAGATGCAGAGAGTGTTGGACTGTTTGGTGAGTGAAGGTCGCAAGGTGGGTTTGGTTGTTAATTGTGGAAAAACTGAAATAATCAATATGAATATGGAAAATGCGCAGGAATGTGTAATTGGAGGTATGGTTGTAAAGCAAGTTGATAGGTTTAAATATTTAGGTACTTATTTAGCCAAGGATGGTTCTTTGAACCAATTCGAGGAAAGGTTAAAGAAGGCTAATCAGGCAATGGGAATGCTTAAAAATATTTGGAATAATAACAATTTTTCTGTTCATACAAAAATCAAACTTTATAAGGTAATGGTTAGGAGTATCTTAATTTATGGACACGAGTCTTGGTACAGCACAGTGACTATGGAAAATAAATTCTTGGTGTTTGAAAACAAAGCACTTAGAAGAATATTAGGAGTTAAGTGGTGGGAAAGGATACCAAATAGTAGAATTAGAGAAATAACGGGAGTGCAGCCGGTCGATGAATATGTTAGGTTCTCACGATGGAAGTGGCTAGGACATGTGTATAGGAGACAGGGAATAGTACGAGGTACACCAGGGTGGGTGGCACTTGGTAGGAGAGGTAGAGGAAGGCCAAAAGAGACGTGGGTGAGGACAATGAGACGGGAAGCTGGAGATGAGTGTTGGGGAGATCTTGAGGAGTTAGCACAAGATAGGATGTGGTGGTGTGAGTTCATCGAGGCCCTATGCATCCCCGAGGGTGCCACAGGAAATGATTGACTGATTGATTGTTGTTGTTGATGTCTGCGAATATTTTAAATGACCACGCCAAAACCTGCCGACGTACAACACCTATCTTCCTATGGTGATGGAGGTGGTGAGGCATGGCAGGGGTAACCCTGCCATGCCTCACCACCTCCATCACCATCCGTTCTCATCCCACTCACCCTTCTCCACAATTCCTGTTTAGTATCAATCCCCGTCCCCTCAACGCATCGAACTGTTTAACAAGAAATCTGTTCCTATAGGCAGGTTTGTCGTATACAACCCACATCTTCACGGGGTGTGCCCGTCCCATCCTGACCCACCATCCAAACCATCGCTTTCCACTCATCTCCAACCTCCCTACTCATTTTCTACCCCCCCCCCCACATAGGGTTTACAAGACAGATCTGTTACCAATCACCAACGCTGCCTCTCATACGGTACAACATCCATCTACTTAAGGTGTAGTTGCCCTGCCTTGGCCCAATACCCACCATCAGCCCTGCCCATCCCACCTATCCCTTTCTTCCCACCTTACTCCCTCCCCCCCCACTTTTTTTTTCCCCGTCCCCTACCGTCGACTTGTGCTTCCCTGCTACGTGCAGCACCCATCTTTACATAAATTAATATACTCCATCCCCCCACAACATGCCATCATCATCCACCACCCAGCCTATCCCTCTCATCCCTAGCCACCCATCCCACCTATTTTTGCTCTAGCATGGTGAATATCATAAGACGGACTGTATCAACTACCAGTTGACCTACAGCGCCCACGTTTCCAAATGTACTGCATTGCCTCCATCGTGCCCCACCACTCACCACCAATTCAGCCCATCCCTCACACTCATCTAGCCCACTCCACCACCCTACCTAGTCATGCAATACCAGACTCGACCTATCTCTACAGCTGTTAGCTCCTAATTAGTTCACGCAGGGAAACTTATTGGCCATTTCTACTGTAGTTCTTCTGACTTATGCAGGCTGGTTGTTATGCCGCCACGACCCAGGTACTCAGCTGACATGCTAACAGTGGTGGTGACCGATGTTGTTAGGCCACGTGCGAAAGGACTAAAACTGGCGCTATATCGTGAAGACACAGGAAAATCACACCCGGCTCTGCAGAACACGAAACTGATGACATTATATTAAACATCAGTTGAGTCTGGGTTTGTAACGTATACCAAAAACTTCCTTCGTCTGTATATGTGAAGGAGTTGTTGCGTGTTGTATTATGTTAACATCCTCACTACCTCAATTTTATATTTTTTCTTGCTATCTTCCTACTGATATGTTAATGCAGCAGAACAGAGTGTAGTGAATGGGTTATTGAAGGTTAAATTTGATATCGCCAGTTGGAAAAGTCGTGCCGGAGCTGAAAATAATCGTCTGAAAACAGCAAGAAAATTAGAATAAATAATGAGGTATCATACTGATATATATATATATATATATATATATATATATATATATATATATATATATATATATATATATATATATATATATATATATATATATATATATATATATATATATATATATATATATATATATATATATATATATATATATTTTAGCTTAACCTTGCTTCCTCTAGATGACTTCATTCAACTTATGACGCTTAGAACTGGAGGAGTTAGATATACTGTATAGCATTCGTGAGCATCTTCAGTACGAAAGGTCTTTCCAGAGTTGAATTAAATTGACCAAAAGTAGCAAGAGTATTGTATCTGTTGTATATTAATAAATCTGTCGTCCATTTTAACTTCACCAGGGATCGTAGAGGCCCTGGGCTAAGCTACTTAGTCCCGACATTATGGCGAGGGCGACAAGCATCACTTGCCTCTTAGTGCCATATTTGAGCACTAACGCACCACCACTCCTCTGTTGTAAGCTCCCACGGGTTCCACTTTGGTGGGCCATGACCCACCAGACCACCAGGGATCATTTGGATATGTAGAGTTACCGCCCAACGTAGTAAATGTTTTCCTGTGTTGTTGAAAACGACTTGGCTTGTCACATAGTTAAAAGTAACCTGAAGGCAGCCCTACATCAAGTTACTGGATGGTGGACGCCCCCACCTGCAACAAAGAACAAAGTAAAATAAAAACGGTATCGTGTTGAAGGGGCCTTGTTTGTCACGTTTAGGCCTTTCCCAGCGATATTCAAACGTATGTATTTTCCTATCACTAATATTCTAGGCAGTTATATTCAGCAGAGAACCCCACGTAATCAGAGAGAATGAGGAAAATATTTATCGAAGATTTTATTTCCGTTGGTAGAAATTTAGTATGAGATTTTCGTTCACTCCTGACGATTTTGTTCAGCAGGGAGAAACCGTCCCTAAGCAGTGAAAGGATTAACCATTTCACTCTAATTCCCCGCCTTTCTGTCGCAAGAGTCAGTATTGTTCAGAGCAAGAGAGACTTTTCGCACCAGAGAGATTAGATAGAGATTGTTTTTTGCCCCAATACTAAAGATCTCTCCAGGCAAGAACAGTAAAAGCACCACCATGAGAGATTCCGCTTTAAGGCCGTATTCCATAGTTCACTCATTTCAGATTGGTGGAGATTTTCGTCCTTTTGCAGTCTATTTCCCTTAGCATAGTAGGATAATAAGACAATACTACGGCCGTGCATCCCATCCACAGCACCTCTTCGTAACCAGCACCGTTTTCTAGTGTTAATCTCTCGCTGTATCTCGGCATTTCAAGATAAAGAGAGAAAATTTTACACCTAAGTGAAGAAAGTATATATATTTCATTGTGGAATTCGTAGCGGTTGTTTCCTTAGTGAGTTATTATATCCACAACACCTTGATATGTCTTTTTATGTTGTCTATATATTGTAGTGCCGGTAGAGTTTCCGTAGCAACATCTAAGAGGATAAAGATGTGTAATCTACCCAAAACACACACACACACACACACACACACACACACACACACACACACACACACACACACACACACACACACACACACACACACACACACACACACACACACACACACACACACACACACACACACACACACACACACACACACACACACACACACACACACACACACACACACTACAGGGGAAGTGTTACGACGTCTCCTGTGCCAGAGATTGCGATCATATGTCGGATCATATATATTGTACTTTAAGATCGTGTATATTGCATTTTGCGGTCATGTTTACAGTGTCTTATTTTGTATTTTGCACTTATGGATTCCATATTACGATATTCTGTATTGTATTATACATTTTTGTTCTGTTTGCTTTTAATTTCGCTGTGCGTTGTGTCCATATGTTATTCTGTTAGGAATACTCTTCTGTTGTTTTTTTCACTTTTGCTTCTGCCCCTCACGGTTGATTGTTCATATACTGTATATATATATATATATATATATATATATATATATATATATATATATATATATATATATATATATATATATATATATATATATATATATATATATATATATATATATATATATATATATATTGTTTTTGTCTCTCTCTCTCTCTCTCTCTCTCTCTCTCTCTCTCTCTCTCTCTCTCTCTCTCTCTCTCTCTCTCTCTCATAACCAGTTTTCATTCATGTTATTAACAAAACCATGAAACTTTCAAACAAATCATACCGGTACGGTACTTTTGGAGGGGGAAGTTAGTAGGCGGTTAGGAACTTGACCCAAGCAAAACCCTTGGTTTAATCACGCTTGTTCTAATGCTGTCCACAACAAGGAGAAGGCCTACGAAAGGTACCGGAGCCAACTCACCCCTGAATCTCATCTCTTTTATGTTTCTGGCCGGAATCGTGCTAAGTCTGTTCTTCTCTGCAAAAAATACTGTAATTTCATTCGCACTCAGTGCTCTGAACTCTCCAACTCGACTTCTTCCCGCTCCTTCTGGCACCTTGCCAAAAACCTTTCTAACAACTGTACCTCATCATCCTTCCCTCGTCCTTTCCATTCTGATGTCTCTGTAGCTATTTTTTCTACTGATAAAACAGATCTCTTCACTCAGACTTTCTCCTCCAGTTCCACCTTGGACGATTCCAGTGCTGTTCCTCCATCATTTCCCCTCTCTGACTTCCTCATGGCTGACATTAAAATTTCATCAGTTGATGTATTTTCTGCCATCACTTGCCTCAATACTAACAAGGCATATGGGCCTGATGGAATCCCTCCTGTTGTCCTCAAGAACTATGCTTCAGTGCTTGCACCGTGCCTAGGTAAACTCTTTCGCCTGTGTCTGTCAACTTTCAGATGAGTACACTGTAGCACCAGTCGAGCAGGACAGTACTCCCAAGGTGGATGGAAAGCTAATGACAGGGAGACCTGGAGCTCCCGTTTCATCAGCCCTCGGGACTCGTTCCCGACCATCCCCCTTTGCTAAACTTTTTCGGTGTCTCAGTAACACAGAGAGTAGGCCAGCATGCTCTCCAATACAAATTTCTCTATCAGCGCAAAAGTACATGCACAGTACACAATACACTTCCTTTTCCAAAATTCAAAAAAGTATTCATGACGGCAAAATACATAGCCTCGCAGTCCCCTGGGGAGGGGGGGACCATAAATGCCCCCATCTTCCGCCTCTCTCCCGATGACGGCTCGTGCTTCCTGGAACCACTGTCTGACTTAATTCTTCTTCATTTCTGCAACATTCGTGGCCTTTCCTCCAACTTTCACTCTGTTAAGCACCACCTCTCCTTCGCTAAACCTCACCTTCTTTTCCTAACTGAGACTTAGCTGCCAGAGGCAATTGACAGCAAACCCTTTTCTGTATCCTTCTACTTTCTCTATATTCATTTCAAAGCCAAAGGTGGCTGTTGTGTATATACTGTATACACAACGATTTATCTTGCTCTCGTGTTCCTGAAATCGATTCTTCTGAATTCTCTGTCTTCTGGCTTCAGCTTTCCTGTCATTCTCTGACTAAATATATCTGCGCTCTTTACTTATCTCCTAATTCTACTGACTATCAAAAATTCTTTGACTATCTTACTTCTGTGATGGAGCATATTCTCTCCATTTCTCCTTTCTCTGAAATCTCCATGCTAGGAGATTTCAGAGTTCACCATCACATTTGGCTCTCCTCTCCTTTCAGTGATCCACCTGGTGAACAAGCCTACGCCTTTTCTATCCTTAATGACCTAGAGCAGCTTTTACAGCACCCTACCGGTATCCCTTACCGCCTTGGAGAGAGCTCCAACATACTTGACCTCTTCCTTACAACTAATCCCTCTGCTTACACTGTTAATATATTCTGTCCATTGGGCTCCTCCGATCACAACCTTATCATCTTAACCTGTCCTGTCGCTCCGGTACGGCCTGTGGACCCTCCAAAGAAACGTCATCTCTGGCACTTTGGAGCTGCAAACTGGGAGGCCCTCAGGCAGTACTTTGATTTTCCCTAGAATGATTATTGCTTCCATGGTTGGGAGCCATCTGAGTGTGCCTTGCGCATAACGGAGGTTATTCTCTCGGGCATGGAAGCATACATTCCTTTCTCATATCCTTTGACTAATGCAAGAAAGCCTTGGTTTAATCACGCTTGTTCTAATGCTATCAACAACAAGTAGAGGGCCTATAAAAGGTACCAGAGCCAACCCACCGCTGAATCACATCATTTATACGTTTCTGGCCAGAATCGTGCTAAGAGTGCTGTTCTCTATGCTAAAAATAATTTCATCCGTACTAATTGCTCTCAACTCTCCAACTCGAATTCTTCTGGCTCCTTCTGGCATCTTGCCACAAACCTTTCTGACAACTTTACCTCATCGTCCTTCCCTCCTCTTTTCTACTGTGATGGCTCTGTAGCTATTTCTTCTGCTGATAAAGCAGATCTCTTCACTCAGACTTTCTCCTCCAATTCCACCTTAGATGTTTCCGGTGCAGTTCCTCCATCACGTCCCCCCTCTGACTTCCTCATGGCTGACATTAAAATTTCTTCAGCTGATGTATTTTCTGCCATCACAGGCCTCAATACTAACAAGGCATATGGGCCTGATGGAGTCCCTCCTGTTGTTCTTAAGAACTGTGCTTCAGTGCTTACCCCCTGCCTAGGGAAACTCTTTTGCCTTTGTCTATCAACTTGTGTCTTTCCTTCTTGCTGGAAGTTTGCTCTCATTTGGTCAGTCCCAAAGAAGGGTGACCATTCCCAACCCTCTAACCATCGTCCAATTGCTTTAACATCCTGTGTTTTAAAAGTTTTCGAGTCAATTCTTAATAGAAAACTTTTAAAGCATCTGTCCTATCACAACCTTCTTTCTGATCATCAGTATGATCTCCGTCAGGGACGCTCCACTGACAGTCTTCTCACCTACCTTTCAGACTGCTGGTCATCCTCCTTTTGGACTCTGGCAAAAGCTTTGCCATTGCACTTGTCATCTCAAAGGCTTTCGATCGAGTCTGGCATAAATCTTTAATTTCCAAACTGCCCTCTTATGGTTTCTATCTTTCTATCTGTGCCTTCATCTCTAGCTTCCTTTCTGGTCATTTTGTAGCCACTGTTGTAGACGGCCATCATTCTTCTAGATCTATCAACAGTGGAGTTCCTCAGGGCTCTGTCCTATCATCAACTCTCTTCCTTTTATTCATCAATGACCTTCTAAGCTGTACGTACATCTAACCCTATCCACTCGTACGCTGATGACTCCACCCTTCACCTTTCCATTCGGTTCCCGCAACTCCCGTCTCAGCAGTTACTTCAGCAAACAGGGATGAGGCTATGGCACATCTTATGTCAGTCTTGGCTCGTATCTCTGACTGGGGTAAAAATAATCTTGCTGTTTTTAATGGATCAAATTCTCAGTTCTTACACCTATCAACCAGGCAGAATCTTCCACAGGTATACCCACTAATGTTTAATAGTATTACGTTTAATCCTGCGTCATCCTTGAACATGCTTGGGGTTTCATTCACTCGGGACTTATCTTGGAAAGATCATATTACATCTCTTGTAAAATCTGCTTGCAAGAGATTGGGTGTGCTAAGTCAACTCCGTTCCTTCTTTACCCCTACACAGTTGTTGACTCTATACACGGGTTTTATCTACCCCTATGTGGAGTACATCTCTTATGTGTGGGGAGGCTCCCCGCATGCAGCTGTTCTCAATAGGGTGGAGTCAAAGGTTTTTCGTCTCATTAACTCTCCTCCTCTTACTGACTCCCTTCAACCTCTGTCACTTCACCGCACTGTTGCATCTTTATCTCTTTTCTATGGCTACTTCAATGGTCACTGTTCATCTGAACTGTCTGCATGCATTCCTCCACCTCTATGATGGGCGCGTAGCACTTGTCTAGTAGCAAACTCTCATCCCTTTTCTGTCCAACTCTCTAATGCAAGAGTTAACCGTTAATCCCAGTCCTTCATTTATGCAACAGGTCAACTCTGGAACTGTCTTCCTCTGTCTGTATTTCTTACTTCCTATGATCTCCAGAGTTTCAAACGCAATGTGTCCAGGCATCTCAAAATGATCGGATCTTGAATTTGTCTCTCTCTTGTATTTTGTTTTTCTCTTGGAAGGAACAATAATTGCGGGCTCGTTGCCTTTGGTTCCTTCTTCCTCGCATTAAAAATAAAACTTTCCTTCTTGCTGGAAGTTTGCTTTCATTCAGTCAGTCCCAAAGAATGGTGACCATGCCCAACCCTGTAACTATCGTCGAATTGCTTTACCATCCTGTGCCTCAAAATTTTTCGAGTCTATTCTTAACAGAAAAATTTTAAAGAATCTTTTCTATCGCAACCTTCTTTCTGATCGTCAGTATGGGTACCGCGAGGGACGCTCCACTGGCAATCTTCTCACTTACCTTTCAGACTCCTGATCATCCTCCTTTCGGGACTGTGGCTAAAGCTTTGCCATTGCACTTGACATCTCAAAGGCTTTTGACTGAGTCTGGTATAAATCTTTCCTAACAGCCCTTTTATGGTTTCTATCCTTCTGTCTGTGCCTTCATCTCTAGCTTCCTTTCTGGTCGTTCTATAGCTGCTGGTGTAGATAACCACCATTCTTCTCCTAGGGCTATAAGTAGTGGTGTTCCTCAGGGCTCCTTCCTATCACCAAGTCTTCCTTAATTTCATCAGTGACCTTCTAAGCTGTACATCTAACCGTATCCACTCATACGCTGATGACTCCACCCTTCATCACTCCATTCACTTCCTGCAGCGTCCAGGCAGTTACATCAACAAACAAAGGATGAGGCTATGGCACACCTAATGTCTGACTTGGCTGATATCTTTGATTGGAGTAAAAATAACGTTGTTGTTTTTAATGCATCAGTAACTCAGTTCTTTCATGTATCAACCCGACAAAATCTTCCATAGGAGTATCCTCTAATTTTTAACAATATCCAGCTCAATCCTTCATCATCTCTAAACATACTTGGGGTTTCATTCTCTCGGGATTTATCTTGGAAAGAACATATTGCCTCTTTTGTAAAATCTGCTTCCAAGAGATTGGGTGTGCTAAGCCGACTCCATGCCTTATTTCCCCTTGCACAGTTGTTAAATTTATACACGGGTTTTATTCGCCTCTGTGTAGAGTACAGCTCTCATGTGTGGGAAGGCTTCCCACATGCAGCTCTTCTCAACATTGTGGAGTCAAAGGCTTTTCTTCCAATTAACTCTTTATTTACTGGCTCCCTTTCAACCTCTGGCTCTTCGCCACACTCATCTTTACCTCCTTTGTCACTGCTTCAATGGTCACTGCTCCCCTGAACTGTCTGCTTGCACCCCTACACCACTACGGTGGGCATGTAGCACCCGTCAAGCCACAAACTCTCATCCCTTTTCTGTCCAGCTCTCTAATGCAAGAGTTAGCTGTTACTCCCAGTCCTTCTTGTATGCAACAAGTCAACTCTGGAACTGTCGCTATACTTCCCATTGCCTCTGAACTCCAGTCTTTCAAGGGCAGTGTGTCCAGGCATCTCAAAATGAACGGATCTTGAATTTGGCTCTCTGTTGTCTTGTTTTTATATTTTCTTTGAGGGAACAATTTGCAGGCTCCTTGCCTTTGTTTCCTTCTTCCATGAAAAAAAAAAAAAAAAAAAAAAAAAAACGACCTCATTAACCCTACTTGAGCAGCACACTCTGGTACTGAGTGACGTCCTGCACGGAATGGTCCCATTTTTAGCCAGAAATGATCAAACCTAGTAGAGTATCTCACTAGACCTTGGTATTTAGTACATAGTCTTAACTCGTTTCCCATCATAACGTCACCAGTTTTATTTTTGTTGATACTAGACGATTTTTATTCAGCTTAAGAGAAACTGGTCGAACTGGAGAAATTTAGGTGATCATCCTTAATCACTTCAAAAAGAGAGATTTTTGTCAAGGTGAACATGTACGTGAGAAGGTAGCTAGAATACGATAAAGTCACATGTGAGCGTGGGAGCACATATCGAGAAATATTCTGATTGCATTTTTGTACTTACCGCATTAGTCGAAGAACTTCATATTATCTTAATGTTGTTGCACCGTCTGCTCAGGAAGATTTAAATATAGAAACAGGAGAGTTGAGGCTTGCAGAAGTGGAGAAAGCAGTAAAACAGTTAAAGAATAACAAGGCACCAGGGGAGGATGGTTTATTTCCGGAAATGTTTAAAGTGGAGGGGGATAGATTAATAATGATCTTGACCAAGCTATTCAATAAGATATGGGTGACGGGGTTACTACCATCAGTTTGGAAGAATGGTGTAATTGATAAAATTCCGAAGAAGGGAGACCTGAGTGAATGTGGTAATTGGAGGGGAATCTCTTTGTCACCGATAGCTCTGAAAGTTTTCAGTAGAGTGTTGTTAAATAGGTTGGAGCCAGTGGTTGAGGGTATTCTGAGGGATGAACAGGCTGGTTTTAGAAAGGGACGTGGTTGCAATGATCAGATCTTTATAGTTAGGCATTTGATGCAGCAAGTTAATGAAATGAGAGTACCGTTAAGTCTTTGTTTTGTTGATTTTGAAAAGGCTTTTGATAGTGTTTCGAGAGAGACTATGGGGAAGATCATGAGACATTATGGAATATCTGAGGAGTTTGTGAGGGTCATTATGAACATGCATGGGGACACATTTTGTAAAGTGATGGTTGATGGTTGTCTGAGTGATTCGTTTGAAGTCAAGTCCGGAGTAATTCAAGGTGGTGTTCTATCGCCTTTATTATTTATATTGGTCATTGATTACATTATGAAACGTGTTGGAACAGAAACCGGTGCAGGTATACTTTGGGGAGAGAACAGGAAACTTTTGGATTTAGATTATGCAGATGATATAGTTTTGATTTGTGATGGGCCAGAAGAGATGCAGAGAGTGTTGGACTGTTTGGTGAGTGAAGGTCGCAAGGTGGGTTTGGTTATTAATTGTGGAAAAACTGAAATAATCAATATGAATATGGAAAATGCGCAGGAATGTGTAATTGGAGGTATGGTTGTAAAGCAAGTTGATAGGTTTAAATATTTAGGTACTTATTTAGCCAAGGATGGTTCTTTGAACTTTGAATTCGAGGAAAGGTTAAAGAAGGCTAATCAGGCAATGGGAATGCTTAAAAATATTTGGAATAATAACAATTTTTCTGTTCATACAAAAATCAAACTTTATAAGGTAATGGTTAGGAGTATCTTAATTTATGGACACGAGTCTTGGTACAGCACAGTGACTATGGAAAATAAATTCTTGGTGTTTGAAAATAAAGCACTTAGAAGAATATTAGGAGTTAAGTGGTGGGAAAGGATACCAAATAGTAGAATTAGAGAAATAACGGGAGTGCAGCCGATCGATGAATATGTTAGATTCTCACGATGGAAGTGGCTAGGACATGTGTATAGGAGACAGGGAATAGTACGAGGTACACCAGGGTGGGTGGCACTTGGTAGGAGAGGTAGAGGAAGGCCAAAAGAGACGTGGGTGAGGACAATGAGACGGGAAGCTGGAGATGAGTGTTGGGGAGATCTTGAGGAGTTAGCACAAGATAGGATGTGGTGGTGTGAGTTCATCGAGGCCCTATGCATCCCCGAGGGTGCCACAGGAAATGATTGATTGATTGATTGTTGTTGCACCTAGATTTTTTAACTTAGGCCAGGACCCCAGCAATGGAGGGGTGAGAGGTTATATGTAATTCCTCACATTTCAAAAAGTCTCTGCTAAACGGGTTAAATTAGTCTGGGAAGATAAAGATAAATAGATAAATAGAAGTATATCAAATGCGTCATCGTAGTGAGAATTAAATCTATATTGGTTTCAACATGCCGTTGTCAGATAAACATGTTTCCAAAAGTTTTATCCGTTTACTTAGGTAATTGAAGTGTGTGTTTGTGTGTGTTTAAACCGGCGCGTTATCCAGCATCACGCTTATTTCAACATGTAAATTTTGTTTATGAGTGAGCAAGTAAGTGGCAGGTGGAAGCACTCACCGACTACTCCCTCAGTGCAGTGCACCTACGATGTCTCTAAACTGAGTTACAAGTCAGGTAGTTTCCCGCACTCCAGATAACTGTTCACAACAGTACATTCACTGCGTTTGAAGTAACCACTTAACGAATATGGACACCTGATGGTTAATTGTATTATGACGCGCCAACCAGATCAGTCCCATCAGGGTTTTAAATTCAGAAAGTTATTTGGATTATTGATCACATAATGCCGTCCAGCGAGGAGCCAGTGGTCATTCTTGCCTTAACACCTCTCCGGTGATGTATTGTGTATTTAATTCCTGCTTCCTCATAAGTATCTTATTTAACTTACGGAGATGCAGTCTTGAGGACATTAACGAGTCCTGCCTCTAACTCTTCAAGTTCAAAGTCTCTTCTAAACTGTATATAATTGTTTGGAGATGGCAAGAACAAAATGCAAAAGGCGTCATCGGACTGGAGGGAATAAATATCTAGACTGAGATGCCCGTCCTCGGACCCCGAGCTTCCTGATGGGGCAGTATAGGATTGCATGGTGGATGGACACAGTTGATAATCTAAGATTGCTTGGATATAGAAAAGTGAACAGACAGTATGAAGTCTTTGAGGTTAATGCCGGTGCCCATAAGAGCCACACAATTTTGTTCAGTTTCGTAGAGCCCTGCAGTGAAGTTGTTGGTTCAGATTTTATTCATATTTTATTTTTTATTTATTTGTTTATTTGTTAATTTAGATTTGACTTATAGCCCCTTCATTAAGAGAGGTCTCCCCTAAAACCAAATGTCATTGCCTGGGGGTAACAATAATATAAAAGCACATCGTTCTGAAGGGGTAAATTAACGTGAGGTCAAAACTTCTGATATTTGTGTGAGTTGTTTATAAATTAATTTGTAAGTGTCCGAGGCTGGCTTTGTTTCTAGCCAGGATTTATGGAGGTGAAAAGCGGTATATGATATAACAACATAATCTTAGAAGTTTGTACTAAACCTGGACGAGTTTAACCTATCAATCCACTTATTATTATTATTATTATTATTATTATTATTATTATTATTATTATTATTCCTACGGTAAGACCACTATATTTAGATCAGGGGAAACTACTCTATATTTAACCCCTCCACTTCGAAAAGTCCTCCTCAAGCTGAATGACATCGCCTAGAGATTGCAGAAGTATTCCCGAAGGTGAAGTCGAGATCAGGTTAAACCATAGGAAAGTTTTCTGCCCGTCCGTTTGTTCGTCTGTTCATTCGTTGGCGTTGTACGGGTTGAGTTAGGGACTGATTAACGACTGAGGTCTGAAACGAATCCTCTCCAGCTGGCGGTGCGACCTTACCTTAGGAGTCGACACACCCTGGTAACCTCAAGGCCACAATGACCGGGAAAAAAAAAAAAATCAAGGCCATAGAGCAAACTTTATTTACAGGAGTATCGGCAGAAAATTGGTAATAAATGGAAAGGTTGTTCAAAATGAATTAATTTATTCCCTCACCGTTATTTTGATGCACTCCAATGGAAACCGGCATGCTGCAAGAAATTAATTATGCAACTGTGGCACTACCGCATTAGGTTATCTAGAAAAATGACACTAAAAAGTGCAAGATAATATTTTATATGTATTTTTTATGTAAAACCATCCTCTGAAAGACCAAAGAGTGGCAGCTAGACTTAAGATCAGTGCATACCAAAGAATCTTCTGCACACAGCAATGATCGTATCAGACTTTGGGGAACCCTTGCGTGGCGCGAGTATACTAAATAACATGTCTCTGGATTGAGGAGACTAATTAACATCAAAGCCAGAACTATTTACTTGAGCGCAAGTGGTAGGAAAAAGGAAGGCGAAATTAATGGCAAAACAGTTTAGTTTGGCGGGTGAGGTGATGTGATCAGGGTGGCGAGGTGCCTGATATTGACACACCGATTAGCAAAACATGAGGCAGCGGCCACCTGGCCTGCCCTGCCAATAACTTCACTCTTAACCCCTCACCACCGTAACGCCTATTATTTTATTTTCTGTTACTCTTGGATAATTCTAGTCTCTGTTAATCCTTTCAGTACCAAGTTGTTATTAACTGTTAATACTTGATACAGCCAGCTTATTTTATTCAGCATAGGGCAAATAACGTGCGATGCCTTCACTTTCACTTTTAACCCTGCTCAACGATAACACAATGGCTGGGAGAAGGAGGGAGGTGAGAAGACAGGAAGAAATCAGTAAGATAGAAGTTGTGGAAGCAATGAAGAAAGTCAAATTGGGGAAATCCCCAGAAATTGATGGAGTGTGTGGTGAAATGCTGAAGCATGGGAGAGAGATAGTAGTAGAGTGGATGTGGAAGATGTGCAGATTGGCCTGGGAGGAAGGTAGAGTCCCGGAGAATTGGAAGTCAGGTGTAATTATTCCCTTGTACAAAGGAAAAGGGGAAAAAGAAGTGTGTGGTAATCATAGGGGCATTTGTCTTCTTAGTGTAATATGAAAAGTGTATGGTAGGATACTTATTGACAGAGTTAGGGAAATAACAGAGAATTTAATTGGAGAAGAACAGGGAGGCTTTAGGAAGGGAAGAGATTGTGTAGATCAGATATTCATTCATAGATCTTTAGTGGAAAAGTTTCTAGAGAAGGGAAAGAAGTTGGATGCAGCTTCCATGGATTTGGAGAAAGCATATGACAGGGTGGATAGACAAGGATTGTGGAAAGTATTAAGAATATATGGAGTAGATGGGAAGTTGTTAAATGCTGTGAAGAGTATGTATGATGATGCTAAGGCTGCAGTGCGTGTGGATGGTGATCTGAGTGAATTATTTTCTTTGAAGGTTGGATTGAAGCAGGGATGTGTCATGTCTCCACGGTTGTCCAGTCTGTACATGGATGGGGTAATAAAAGAGATACAAGGCAGGGCAGTGGATGTTGGAGTGGCCCTAGTGAGAGAGGGTAGTGTTTGGAAACTCCGTGTACTGTTGTTTGCAGATGATACTGTGTTGTTAAGTGAAGACGAACGGGAGCTGCAAGGCTTGGTGGATGAGTTTGGAAGTGTGTGTAAGAAACGGAATATAAAGGTGAATGTAGGGAAGAGTAAAGTGATGGTCTTTGAGAGAAGTGAAGCCAGTGCATGTACAGTGAGGTTGGATGGTGAGGAGATGGAAAATGTGAGTACTTTTAAGCACTTGGGTAGTGTGATGAGTAAGGATAGAAGTTTAGAGGGTGAAGTGCTTGAGAGGGTACAACAAGGAAGAAGGGTTGTTGGTTCCTTGAAAGCAGTGATAAGAAACAGGGAAGTGAGCATGGAAGTGAAAAAGTTACTGCATGACAGTATTGTGATACCAACTCTAATGTATGAAGTAAAGCTTGGACGTTGTTGGAAGGACACAAGTCAAGAGTAAGAGCAGTGGAAATGAGTTATTTAAGAGGAGCCTGTGGAGTCACATGGAGAGACAGGTTGACAAATGAGGATATAAAAGAGCGTTGTGGTGTGGATGTGGATGTGACAGGAAGCGTTAGGAGGAACACACTGTGGTGGTTTGACCATGTGGAGAGGATGGAGGATGAGAGACTGACGAGGAGAGTGTATGTGAGTGAGGTGAAGGAGGGGAGAGGGAGGGGGAGGCCGAGAATGAAATTGAGGGATGGAGTGGTTAGGTATATGATAGAGGGGAGTGTGAGTTGGGAGCAGGTCAGTGAAATGGCGGGGGACAGGGCGACGTGGAGGCGATTTGTTTGTGGCCACCCTGTACGGGATTAAGGGGTCTGGCAATAGATAGATAGATAGACAACGATAACGATTTTTGTTTTTGTTTCCACTATGGTAATATTATTTTGTTCACAGTTGGGGAACTGGCTAGAAGCTCCTAAGGAGGATCTCGCAGTGAAGGGATTAATTTCCCAAAGAAACTGTAAAGCTTAACACTTTGACTGAGCTTTTTTACTCTGGGAAAAAAAATATGAGTTAACTAGTACAGAATACCCAAGTTCTACCATCCAGATGAATGAAGAATAAGACTATTTTCACCCTGCCAACACAGCGACGTATATTTAAGTTTTATTGTTACTGTCTCCAGGCGATTTTATTCAGTTTGAGGAGAGTACCCAAGCAGTGAATTGGTTAATGAAGGCTGTACTAACTTCCCCAGTTCGAAAATCTCTCGTAAGCTAAAAAAAATTGAATCCTGTGAAAGAAACAAAACTTGACAGAAATAGTCATCGAATTAAAGGGATTAACTGTGTGGCTGCATGCGATCTCTTTTAACTGACTTACATCATGTGGATACAGTGAAATTGTAACATCTGATATCGAAAATGATTGAATAGTAAAACAACTACACTTGCACAGGGAAACAGATAACCCTCACCATGCTGAGTGCAATCCAGTTGACTCATATTACATTCTTTGAGGTGTAAGGCTCCGAGCTGTGGATAATGTAGTCCAGTAAATTTAAAGGTAGATGACTAGCCTAATTTCTTTAATGGAAGAAGTACAAGATCGAAAATTCTCCAGTTACCCCTTAGGGTCCGCCCACACTTGCATGAAACATGTGTGACAAGATGTAACGAAGCACCGGGTTAGAGCCGCTGCAGTGTCTGAGTCTCAACGTTGGACGAACCGAACCCTTGTACGGACCCCTAAGCCTTGTTTCTTCTTGTGAGTCACATGTTTGGGGCTAGTATAATTGCACCTCTAGGAAGCGAACCTATGCAAAGTCGTTGTTCCGGCTGGGGCATTCTAAACACCGAAAAAAAAAAAAATCAACATTTTCATTAGGGTGGTTTCTTTTCTAATTTATTCGTTGTACTGCAGACGATTTTATTCATCATAGTGAGATCTTCTTGTGATAAAAAGTGTTATTGTAGGCTGTATCTAACCCCACCAAAACGCAAGGTCTCTCCTATAGTCAATAGATTTGTCTGGAGGTGGCAAAAATAATATATATATGAGGTCCTGGGGCTGAAGAGGTTAAGCTCGTTGTACTGCTTAACCTCTTCGCTCCCATGACATATTTTCATTTCCTTGCCGCCTCCAGACGGTTTATGTTCACGGGAGATCTTTTGTGGTGGAAGAAGTTGTGAAGGCTATATCAGACCGCTCGAGCATGAACAGTTTCTCCTGAATTGAATAAGTCATCTGAAGGTAGCAATAATACAATGAATAAGAAACGCAACATGTGTAAATTTTCCCGGAGTCATATGTGAAACAGTAGGATACATGTATTTGTGAGTATTTATAGCGCATATTTTAAACATCAGAGAGCACACAGGCTATTAGGCACATCCTGTTTGAACTCGCCTCGTACTGTAATTTCAATCAAAGCTGAACAGAACACATAATTTTGTTGAGATGTTGTTTTACCGTCTGGTGATTCCGCATCCTTCCCTTTTTGGGGAGTGGCGGGGGATTGGGAGGGGCTTCAAAAGTCTAAGTCCAAAAAGTGAGAGAGCTGTCTCGAGATATTAGGCCGAGGTAGATGTACAGTAATTTTCAAAAAATTAGCTACCGGTAAGAAAAATAAGAAAGAGAAAGAAGAACATTGTTCCCTCACAATGTAAAAATATGTCATCGGAATAAAGTGATTAATTACTCCACGTAACTAATACTCGTACAAAACTTCCCATGCCGACAGCGCTTAGTATGTTCTCCACAATGATTTTTCCTTTCCTTTTTTTTTTTTTTTTAATCGCTGTTTGTAGGCGATTTCTTTCACTTCCATAAGGACGAGACCTTTCCATATTAGATGGATTTCTTATAGCCTTGCATAAAATGTATAGAAGAGATCTTCCTTAAGCTGCATAAAATCCTTTAGTTGCATAATAACGTCTGCTTGGAAGCCACAATTAATGATATGAGATGTCGTCGCAACTATTGGGTTGATTACAGAAGCCAGTCACGCGAGCCAGAAAAAATAAATCTCTCCCCACAAGGTGCCAAGAAAATAGCTTAAAGTGGATAGAAATTGCCAAAAGTAACCAGAGGTTAACCATATTACGGATGTAGGCCCTGAAATATCCAAAAAAGTAGCCGAAAATACAAGAGCTCTTGAAATAACCAAAAGATACCGAGTTTGTAGCCTAAATAGCAGTAGTTCTAGAAATAGTAAAAAAGTAACCAAAATTAACTCCCAAAATGCCCTAGGTAGCCAAAAAGTAGCCAGTAATACATGAGAGGTCCAGAATTATGCAAAAAATTAGCCCAAAAGTAGGCAAAATAGCAACAAATATCTGAACTAGCCAAAACCTAGCCAAACAGTAGCGAGAAGGTAGTCAAAATAGCAAGTAGTATGTGAACCTGCCTAAAGGTAGCATGAAATTAGCGAAAAAAGTAACCAAAGTAGCCAAAAAGTAGATGAAAATACCTGAAAAGTCTGTGTATAACCATCGTCCCTCACTGTGCCGGTGGGTCCATAATCCTTGAGCGTGATTAACTGGATCCCGTCAGGCAGGGGCGGTGAGGTGAGATGAGGGGGAGGTGGTCGATACACTGCCTACACCCACGCCATAGTACGCTTGCACACCTGTTTCAACCCCCAGTACACCTGCTGTCCCAATATACCTCCTTCTGCCACCCCTAGTACACCTGCTGCCACCCCAGTACACCTGCCTCCATCTCCAGTATACTTACACCCCAGGACATCTTTTGCCATTCCACTGCAGCTGCGACAATCCCTGAACACCCACGGCGACCTCAGTACATCTGCTGCTACCTACAGTACACCTGTTGCAATCCCAGTACACCTGCTGCCATCCCCCAGTATGCCTGCTTCCACCCCCAGTACACTTACTAACCCCCCGTAATCCTGCTTCCACCCGGGTACACCTGCTCCCACCCCCAGTACACCTACTGCCACCCCCAGTACACCTGCGGCCACCCCCAGTACACCTGCGGCCGCCCTCAGTACACCTGTTCAGTGCCACTCCCTCAGTGGCTTACATGAGCAGTGCTGCTTCGACGCCCCAGTACTCGATTCTCACTACTCGGCCCCCAAGTACTTCTGCTTTGAACCCCAGTATTTCACCCCCAATGCTCCACCCACAGTATTCCACCCACAGTACTGTACTCCACCCACAATACCGGTACCCCACTCTCAGTACTCCAGCCAACACTCCATCCACAGTATTTCACTCAAAGTAAATCAGTCATTTCAGCTTCTACCTTCTACCTTGAGCAGTTCACTAGAGTTTTGAGGAGTAGACTGTAGCACCAGTCGAGCAGGGCAGTACTCTCAAGGTGGATGGAAAGCTGAGGACAAGGAGAGCTGGAGCTCCCGTTTCGTCAGCCCTCGGGACTAGTTCCTGACCATCCCCCTTACTGAACTTTTTAAGTGTTTCGGTAACACAGAGAGTAGGCCAGCATGCTCTCCAGTACAAGTTTCTCTACTATCAACACCAAACTACATGCACAGTACACACTACACTTCTTTTTCAAAAAAAAAAAAAAAAAAAAAATGGTGCACTACAACAATACTTGGAGTCCCCGGGGGGGGGGGAACATAAATGCCCCCACCATCCGCCCCTCTCCTGGTGACGACTCTTTGAGCTGCCTGGATCCACGGTCTGACTCACTTCTTCATTTTTGCAACATTCGCAGCCTTTCCTCTAAATTTCTGTCTGTCGAACACCACCTCTCCTCCTCTAAACCTCACCTTCTCTTCCTTACTGAGACTTAGCTGTCTGAGGCAACTAACAGCAAACCCTTTTCTGTATCCTCCTACTTTCACTATACTCATTTCAAAGCCGAAGGTGGATGTTGCATATATGTACACAACGACCTATCTTGTTCTCGTGTTCCTGAACTTGATTCTTCTGAATTCTCTACACTCTGGCTTCGGCTTTCCTGTCATTCTCTGACTAAATATATCTGCATTCTTTACTTATCTCCTAATTCTGCTGACTATCAAAAATTCTTCGACTATCTTACTTCTGCGATGGAACACATTCTATCCATTTCTCCTTCCTCTGAAATCTCCATTCTAGGAGATTTCAATGTTCACTACCACCTTTGGCTCTCCTCTCCTTTTGCTGATCCACCTGGTGAACAAGCCCTCATCTTTTCTATCCCTAATGACCTAGAGCAGCTTGTACAGCACCCTACCCATATCCCTGACCGCCTTGGAGAGAGCTCCAACATACTTGACCTCTTCCTTACAACTAATTCTTCTGCTTACACTGTTAATCTTTTCTCTCTGTTGGGCTCCTCTGATCATAACCTTGTTACTTTTACCTGTCCTATCGCTCTGGTACGGCCTGTGGACCCTCAAAAGAAACGTCATCTGTGGCACTTTGGAGCTGCGGATTGGGAGGCCCTCAGGCAGTACTTCTTTGATTTTCCCTAGAATGATTATTGCTTCCATGGTCGGGAGCCATCTGAGTGTGCCTTGCGCATTATGGAGGTTATTCTCTTGGGCATGGAAGCATACATTCCTTCCTCATATCCTTTGACTCTAATGCAAGTAAGCCTTGGTTTAATCACACTTGTTCTAGTGCTGTCCGCAACAAGGAGAGGGCCTATAAAATGTACCAGAGCCAACCCACCCGTGAATCACATCTTTTTTATGTTGCTGCCCAGAATCGTGCTAAGTCTGTTCTTCGCCCTGCTAAAAATAATTTCATCCGTACTAAATGCTCTCAACTCTCTAACTCGAATTCTTCCTGCTCCTTCTGGCACCTTGCCAAGGACCTTTCTGACAACTTTACCTCATCATCCTTCCCTCCTCTTTTCTACTGTGATGGCTCTGTAGCTATTTCTTCTACTGATAAAGCAGATCTGTTTGCTCAGACTTTCTCTTCCAGTTCCACCTTAGACGCTGTTCCTCCCTCTTTTCCCCCCTCTGATTTCCTCATGGCTGACATTAAGATTTCTTCAGATGATGTATTTTCTGCCATCACAGGCATCAGTACTAACAAGGCATATGGGCCTGACAGAGTCCCTCCTGTTGTCCTCAAGAACTGTGCATCTGTGCCTAGACTCTGCCTAGGTAAACTCTTTTACCTTTGTCTTTCAACTTGTACCATTCCTTCTTGCTGGAAGTTTGCTTTCATTCAGCCAGTTCCAAAGAAGGGTGACAATTCCCAACCCTCTAACTATCGTCCAAGTGCTTTAACATCCTGTCTTAAAAGTTTTCGAGCCTATTCTTAACAGAAAAATTTTAAATCATCTTTCCTGTCACAACCTTCTTTCTGATAGTCAGTATGAGTTCCATCAGGGACGCTCCACAGGCGATCTTCTCACCTACCTTTCAGACTCCTGGTCATCCTTCTTTCGGGACTTTGGTGAAAGCTTTGCCATTGCACTTGACATCTCAAAGGCTTTCGATCGAGTCTGGCATCAATCTTTAATTTCCAAACTGCCCTCTTACGGTTTCTATCCTTCTATCTGTGCCTTCATCTCTAGCTTCCTGTCTGGTCGTTATATAGCTGCTGTTGTAGACGGCCATCGTTCTTCTCCTAGATCTATCAGTGGTGGTGTTCCTCAGAGCTCTGTCCTATCACCAACTCTCTCCCTTTTATTCATCAATGACCTTCTAAGCTGTACTTCTAACCCTATCCACTCATACTTTGATGACTCCACCCTTCACCTTTCCATTCGGTTCCCGCAACGCCCATCTCAGCAGTTACTTCAACAGACAAGGGATGAGGCTATGGCACACCTAATGTCTGACTTGGCTTGTATTTCTGACAAGGGTAAAAATAATCTTGTTGTTTATAATGCATCTAAGACTCAGTTTTTACACCTATCAACCCAACAAAATCTTCCACAGGTATACCCACTAATGTTTAATAATATTCAGCTTAATCCAGCATCATCCTTGAACATGCTTGGGGTTTCATTTACTCAGGACTTATCTTGGAAAGATCATATTACAACTCTTGTAAAATCTGCTTGCAAGAGATTGGGTATGCTAAGCCGACTCCGTTCTTCCTTTACCCCTTCACAATTGTTGACTCTATACAGGGGTTTTATCCGCCCCTGTGTGGAGTACAACTCTCATGTGTGGGGAGGCTCCCCACATACAGCTCTTCTCAGTACGGTGGAGTCAAAGGCTTTTCGTCTCATTAACTCTCCTCCTCTTACTGACTCCCTTCAACCTCTGCCTCTTCGCCGCACTGTTGCATCTTTTTCTCTTTTCTATCGCTACTTCAATGATCACTGCTCCTCTGAACTGTCTGCATGCATTCCTACACCTCTACGACGGGCGCGTAGCACCCGTCTAGCAGCAAACTCTCATCCCTTTTCTGTCCAACTCTCTAATGCAAGAGTTAATCGTTACTCCCAGTCCTTCATTTATGCAACAGGTTAGCTCTGGAACTGTCTCCACCTGTATGTATTTCCTCCTGCCTATGATCTCCAGTCTTTCAAACGCAGTGTGTCCAGGCATCTCGAAATGATCGGATCTTGAATTTGGCTCTCTATTGCATTTTGTTTTTCTCTTGGAGGGAACTGTTATTGCAGGCTCATGGCCTTTGATTCCTTCTTCCTCGCATAAAAAAAAAAAAAAAAAATCTCGGAATGAATGGTTCTTGATTTTGGCTCTCTTTTGTATTGTTTTTGTTTTTTTCTTGAAAGGAACGATCATGCGGACTCAGCCTTTGGTTACTTCTTCCTCGCATTGAAAAAAAAAAAAAAAATCTTATGTGCAGGGAACCTTTCAGGCAAACAGAGTAGCTTGATGTCAGCCGGTATAAAATTCTGCCACAACGATTGAAGAAATTTAATCGAGATAAATGCTAATATTGTCACCGGGAAAGATTTCGTTCAGCTTTGTTAAATTGTACGACCACCCCATTCAGAATTACATACAGGTAGTAGACAGATAAATAGATAGGTAGATAGACAGGTATGTAGATAAATAGGTAGGCCACCTAAATGAAGTTCCTAAAAACCCCAGTGTTATTATGAAAAGAAATTTTGTGTGGATCGTTTAGCCTGTGTAGTGGAGCCAAGAATTTCGAAGACTCATGAGTGAATGGATGTGTGGTCCATATGTACGGGAGCCTTTGTTGAAAGTTCTACTATCTCACTACTTTCCCGTACCTGTTTCTGTAACAAGTTAGTTGGAAAGATGATGATGATTCACCGTTGATCCACTGCCTCAACTCCAGTATTCTGATGTCTGTTCTGCTTCCTCTATCAGTACTTGATATTTCACTCTCAACCTTTAGTACTCGACTTAATCATTCTCGACCATCAGTACTCGAGATTTCAGTTTCGACCTTCAGTACTCGGCCGTTAGTACTCCACTCGACCTACAGTACTTTGATGTTAGGACTCCACTCAGTATTCATTACTTCACTGTTCCGCATCGACCTTCACTGTTCCCGCGCCGACCTTCACTATTCAACCGTCGATACTGTTCCTCGACCTTCAGTACTTGAAGTGTCACATTCGACCTTCAGTATTCAGCCGTCTATACCCAGACTAGACATTTCATATATGATCCTACGGCCATATTCTGAGTGGCATGGCAGATATCATAGCGCCTTTGTCTTAGCCGTGGTGGCTGAATGGTTAGCATCACTCGTTACGAAGCTGCCGACCTGCTAGTAACAGTGGCAGTGCCTTAATACTGGTGAGGGCTCCTGGCGCCGTTCGACTAGATGTCCATCCGCCTTTGTGGATTAGTAGGTAAAATGACTCCCTAGACTGACACATAGAGGAGGTAACAGTGGTAACCTGGATGATACAGTGGAATTGGTTCCCAGGATAGTGGGTGAAAAATCCGCCACAAATGCCCAAAGGCGTAATGAGCACCTCGGCTAAATGTCTCATGGCATCTGCCCTCACGTTTATCTTTTCTTCACTTATTTATTATGTATAGTGCACCTTGATATTATCTTTTATTTACAGTATATGTTTTTGGCAATAACATAGGATGACTCGGTAACATAAAACGTAACAGAATAAAATGCTATATGCGAAATATATCGCCAAAGAAGAGATGGATACGAAGCCTAATAGGCCACCTAGAATCCTTCTCGTACTCGTACCTTTCCTTGGTGGATGCGTGCACACGACCGAAGCAGCGTGATTGAGATGCGATGCCAGGGTTGCGCGGTTGGGCTCATATTACCTGCTGACGCTCATCTACTCCATTTTATTATACATTTTTGTTTTGTAGTTTTTGTCGGTGTTTCTTCTATCTCGTGGTGTTTAGTACTCAACTGCTTCGTTACGAGAAATATCTCGTAAGATAAATACATTTGTTTTTTGTTTTTTTTGTTTTGTTTTTTTTTCAATAGACCACCTGCCCGAAAGCCATTTTTTTTTTTTTACATTTTGTTAATTTTCATATTTTTTTATTTGCAAAATAGGCTATACGAAACTTCATGGCACTGAAGAGGTTAAAGGAGATGCTGACCACTTCTGACGCTAATAAGAGTAAAATATTCAAGACGTCATCGTAGTGAAAAGATTGATTACATATTTGTGTGTGTGTGTGTGTGTGTGTGTGTGTGTGTGTGTGTGTGTAATACTTTCTTACAACGTATCATACTTATTGGTTGTATTTTGGTCTGCTATAAGTTCACGTAATTCATTTGCAGTTCTTTTCGTAAATATTATTCAGTATTTATCTTTTTTTTTTCTTTTAACGGTTCACATATTTCATTCGCAGGAATTTTCGTTATTTTTAGTATTGTATCCTAACGCACGTTTTTCGAGTAATTATAACTTCATATTTTCTACATAATCTGTAGACGCTTACTGATGATGTGGCAGAATACTGCAAGGTGGTTTATATTCTGCCTTCCACGAGTTGTGTTTTACCACCAGCTTTTCCCACAATGTTTCCTCTACTCGTACATTCTAGTTTTCAGTACAGTTACATTTTACGGCCCATTATTTCGGTGTTTTCCCTATATACTACTCGCCAGCTAAGTTGTGTTTTACAGCATTATTTTATCCTCGTATTCCCCTTAAATTCTGCTTTTCGCGGTATTGATGTTATATGCCCATTTTTCTCGTAATATTTATTCTGCATTCTACAAGAGTTACTTTCTGCCACTCTTTCTAGTGTTATTATTATTATTTATTACATTTATTTTTCCCGCAATGTTTTCCATATCTTCTGTTTTCCATATTATTCAGATAATGCCCTCTCAGCATTTTACGTTTCATATTATTTTCCACAGATATTTTTTTTTTTTTTTTTTTTTTTAATAGCTTCTACGCTTCATATATTTCATGCAATGTTTTCTTTAGAGACACACTTTACCTTCTGTGTTTTTCCCTCCTTTTTTTTTTTTTTTTTTTTTTAGTCTGTAGTGTCTGTATTACTTCCACAGTTTCTTTCCGTTCTGCTGTCCACAGTTTTCCACGATGTTTGGTCTATATTCTTCTTCCCTTACATTTTTCCACAACTTGTCTGAATTCTGCATTCGATATTCTTTTCCACCATGTTTTCCATCTATTCTGCTTTCCATATACATATTCTCGCAGTCATTTTGTCTACATTTTACTTTCCACAGGAGTTGCACACCCATTTTCTTCCCCTCAGTGTTTTCCTCAAAATGTTTTTTTTTTTTTCTATTCACGAGAATTACGCTTTACTTCCATTCGTTAACCCTCACATTGCTTCCTCTATATTCCACTCTTCATATTTCCCCTTCAGTGTTTTTTCTCATCTATTTTTCATGGGAATTACTTTTTCTACATCAATCTTTCTGCTCCATCCTCCCCCAATATTTTTTTTTCTGCCCTGTTTTCCATGGCAGTTGCCTTTTACTGCCATCTTTTCCCCCCCGACAGTGTATCCTCTAAATTCTGCTTTTCACGGGAGCTACGTTTTTACTGTTGATTTCCCGGCCGATTTCAGAGTCACCGACCGCCTTCTCGTCCTCCCCTCGTTTCAAACATTTTCATCACTGCTGGCAGGATTACCCTACAGCGAGTTGTTTTTTCACAGCCATCCCCTTTTTATATCCAGTCTTTTCATTTTTTCCCCACAGTCCGATTTTCACAATTTCTAATCACATACATTTTCATTTTTTTTTCTTTTCCACATCCGTTGTGCACACACGCCGCATTTTTTCACAAGCTGTTTATTAACTTTTTTGTACATAATTTTTTGTTCACATTCAGCTTTTCAAAGCCCCCGCTTACTCACACTTCCCCATTTATTCACATTGATCGTTTTATTATCCTGTTTTTCTCTCATCCCTCCCCCCCTTTCCGTTTCGTTTTTATTCTATGGTTCATACTTTGCAGCTGTCTGCATAGCCTCTTCCTTCTTCCCCCTTTTCTTCTTCTTCTTTATTTTTTTAAAGTCCCTTAACCCGAATACGCGATTTCCTGTATATTCTTGCCACTTCCAGAAGTTTCTATTCATATTACTAGATACACGGCGAACTTAAAGTTAGGAGTTAGACGTAGTCTTCACCCATTCTCGCACTACCAAGGGGCTTGACAACACTGAATAATATCGTTTGGTATTAACAAGACAAATATACGTTATAGTAGTGATGATTAATACAGTAACTGACCTCGACGCCACCAGTGTAAACAGTGTATGTATATATATATATATATATATATATATATATATATATATATATATATATATATAGACATCGGTATAATTTTTTGCCCAATATTGCTTTATCCCTTTGCCTAGTTTCAAAACAGATGAACAAAGTTTCTGTGTGCTGGGCATGGACAAATGGATGAACAGGTGGATGGATGGACAGATTGGATGGATGGATGGATGGATAGATAGATAAATTTTGATAGATGGGCATCTTCATACCTAATGGATACATGGATCGATAGCAGAATGGATTATAGTTATTCTTTTCACTAAAATATGCAAATATGCATTTTACCCAAGTTTTATTCCTACAGTCTATTTCCAGCCACGTTCAGAGTACTCGCCAACCATCAGCCGTAGCTTTGCAAGGATCAGGGATTTCTTTACGTAATTTTCCCGTTTCTTGCAGCCTGTTTTCCACAGATCTGTTGAAACTTCTCTTTTTTTTTTTTTTTTTTTTTTTTTTTTTTTTTTTTTGAGTGTTCCGTCTTACAGTTACATTTACACAGCTTTGCGATAGATCTCTACATCCTCCTCGTTTTACACTTTTTCTCGCCGTCCTGTCTTTCCTAGGCTCCCTTACGTGTGTGTGTGTGTGTGTGTGTGTGTGTGTGTGTGTGTGTGTGTGTGTTTTAATCCGCCCTCCAGCCTGGAGATCTTTTCCTCTGTTTTATGTTAGTTTCTTATAATTTTCGTTTTCTTTAATGCTCCGTAATACCTTAAATTTTCATTTTTCTTATTTTCTCCTTCTTTCTCCTAGCCCTTTATTTATTATTATTATTATTATTATTATTATAATTATTACTATACATCATCATCATCATCCGGACCTCCTTTCCCACCTAAGGGCAGGGTGAGGAGTAGCAATGTCCGGACAGCACAGACTTGCCCAACCCAAATAGGCCACACTTCCTTTCACTCATCATTCATGCCCCCCGAATCCTGGCTCCACCGGATACGCCAAAAACATTCATCACATTCTGCAGCTTCACACAGCGTATCCGGTCGAGTCAATCCGGACGCTGCCATGCTCACAAAGGTGCCAAAATCCATGATCATGCACCCCTTGTGAGCATTACTATACTATTGTTATTATTATTGTTTGTGGTAGGTGGGGGCGCTCACCATCCGCTCACTCGATATACTGCTGCTTTGGGTGTCTGCCCTTTCCTCTCTTCCATTCTTCCTCTTCTGTCTTTCTTTCCTTCACTCTTCTTCCTATGGGTGGCTTTACACTCCCTCCTCCCTCTTCTGTCTTTCCTTCATTTTTTCCTCTTCCGTCTGCCTATGGGTAATTCTACATTGAGTGTTAAGCCAAATGGTTTCCTGTACACCAGGAAACCATTTACTACGCTGGGTGGTAACCATTTTAGCAAATTTTGGCGCCTGGTGGTTTAGTGGATAATTAATGTACTCCAATCGGATTGAGCTTGTGTAGGTTTATATCCAAGGGATGGTTGTGGTTTATTGCTCATGTAATGCCACTCAGGGATGAGTGAGGTTGGTCACTCATCTTAAATGTCAGGACCAACTTGCCTAGCCCCGGGTTCCTACGCTCCTCATGGAGCGACATAAGATTGGATGATGGATGGATTATTATTATTGTTGTTGTTGTTGTTATTATTATTATTATTATTATTATTATACATTATATGTTATTATTATTATTGTTATTATTATTATTATTACTATTATTATTATTTTACATTGTTATTATTATTAATTATTATTATTATTATTATTATTATCCATCCATCATCCAATCTTACGTTGCCCCATGAGGAGCGTAGAAGCCCGGGGCTAGGCAGTTGGTCCCGACATTTAAGATGAGAGCGACCAGCCTCACTCATCCATGAGTGGCATTACATGAGCAATAAACCCCAATCACCCCTTGGATATAAACCTTCACCGGTTCAATCCGACTGGAGCACAATAATTACCCACTAAACCACCAGGCGCCAAAATTTGGTTATATGGTTACCACCCAGCGTAGTAAATGGTTTCCTGGTGTACAGGAAACTATTTGGCTTGTCACCCAGTGCGGAGTCACCACAGGCAGAAGGGAGAGGAAAGAATGAAGGAATGAGAGACAGAAGAGGGAGTGTAAAGTAACCCGTAGGCAGAAGGAAGAGAAAAGAATTATTATTATTTTTATTATTATTGTTATTATTAAGTATTATCAAACATAAGTTCGTCATTGCATCGTCCACACGTCCTTCATTTTCGGACCATCCATCCTCCTTTTGTTCGTTTTCCTTTCCTTCCTTTCTTCATCTTCTTGTCACGTAGTACCCGACCACCATCGGTTTCAAAAATAATCTGCGTCGACCAAAATAATTTCCATCATATTTGGGGGATTATCTCGCTCTCAGTCGCCTTTGTCAGTCCATCTTTTGTTCTCTTGTCTTCTTTTTTTAGGCATTTGTGTTTGAAGTTGGCATATTTTTTTTTTTTTTCGTTTCCCTTTTATTTTCAATGCAACGAAAGCTGGGGATATTACTCGTGCCCTGGCTTTTGATCACCCTGGCTTTAGCGTATGTGTGTGTGTGTGTGTGTGTGTGTGTGTGTGTGTGTGTGTGTGTGTGTGTGTGTGTGTGTGTGTGTGTGTGACTATCGACTCTATCCTGGGTTACGGTATGTAACTCTTGTTGATAATTATTCACACACGTCAGGCGTATAAACTCGGTCTATTTTTAACCCTTTCATCCAGAAAATATCTTTGTTTTTATTCGTGTTACAGACAGGCTATTTTTTCGCTCTTGGGGAGACAGAAATCCCTTCTAAATGAAATCGTCTGGACACAGCAGATATGGGGAAGAATGAAAGTGTAAAACGGAAGAATGAAGTCAACTATAATTATACTGTATGCTGTCTGCGATAATATCTACACATCTATAGATACTGACAGACGACTACATTTCTATAGATACTGACAGACTAATTTAACACTGAGACATATGACTGCCTCAGCTGAATAAAATCGTCTAGTACTAGCTGGAAGGGAATGCTGGAGTTATCCGTACCATGAGAAGGTTACTATTAACAACACAAACCCCCTGAATCTCGTGACTTATTTTTTCTGTCTTTTTGCTACTTACAGACTATTTTAGTGAACTTAGAATGGTCTCTTGTGCTGAGTGGCTTAATAACGGTCATATCTAACCGCTTTCCAGATTGTAAAACCACCCCAGAGCTGAATAAAGTGTCTGAAAGTTTCAAGAATACAATTTAAAAAAGGTTATGGGACTGTAAACTGTGTTAAGTTTGGGGGGACATCTCGTCGTGAAACGGTTAGAAGCTTAGTCAACCGGTACAGTCTCTCTCTCTCTCTCTCTCTCTCTCTCTCTCTCTCTCTCTCTCTCTCTCTCTCTCGGGGGGAGGGAGGTTGTAGGGAGAGGAGAAAAAATGGAAAAAAATATGAAAGACAGAGGGATAAAGTTAATTGGCAGTGCACCTTACTTCTTAATATTTCCATGGATTAGGGTTAGTTCCTGTCCACTACACCAGGTCATTCAGTTTTTATTTTTTTTATTTTTGTTTTTTTTACGAAGTCCCACACTGCCCCTAGAATATGACTAACATTAGTCGATGTTACTTCCAGGTCCCTAGTAGTACTTCCCAGTGAACAGGGACGAAGGGGGATCAGACTTTGCCCAAGAGGCCTAATGATGCAAGAATCGAACTCTGCTTTTCCAGTTGTGAGATGAACTTGGTAACCCACGTACCACCGGCTTCCCCATAAATGCGTCTGTGGTACCGAGGAGATCAATAATGATCACCAAACGCCTCCTTCTCTAACTTGGCCAAATTCTCGTCCTTTTGCAGCTTAGTTCATTTAGCTCAGTGGCTGGAAAAGACAATACTACAACTCTACATCCTTTTCCGTGGGTCTTCCTCGTGACATATATCCAGAGCTAATCAATTGTTACAGCTCAGTACTGAAGTTGGAGAGATTGCAATTCTTGGCCAAGTTAGCATAAAAGGAGTATAGTCACTTACATTTACTACCATCACAGAATTCACTATTTTTTACGTCACATTGTAGACAGACGTTGAGTTAACATAAGCATAAAATAAGGTGCTAAATTGTGGAGCTCAAGGCAGTTTTTTTTGCATTAGTCAGACAGTAGTTTGAGCTTCCTAAGTCAAAGCTGCCGCCAAACCTGGAATCAAGCGTTGTGACGATTGCATGATGTGAGTTTTGGGTCCATAATCTTGAGCTTTTCTACCCGATGCATGAATTATGTAAGCGTTTTACTTTTATTTATTCAGTACCAATAATTCATATAAAAATTATTTCTGCTAGTGCCAGACGATTTTTTTCAGTGTAGAGGAAATTTTGGCAGCAGGGGTTTGATATAGCCTTGTTTATCGCGTTCAAAAATATGTAAGTATCGTGAGTTGAGTAATCTCGTCTAATTATATATATATATATATATATATATATATATATATATATATATATATATATATATATATATATATATATATATATATATGGGGTGTTTCAACTCACTTGGAGGCATCTTATGTGCTGCAGGGATGGCTCAGTTTGCTTGTGTGGGCATGATTGTGCTAATGAGAGTAAGAAATGAATAAATTATGCAGGATAGAAATGGAGAACAATGACCAAACCGTCCCAGGAACACACAAGAAACTTTCCGGTGGCGTGGAAGAGAAGCGCTGTATTTGAGCCATCCTCTATGATTCTGCTGCTGGATGATTTTATTCAGCTTTGTAAAAATATATCCAACTAGAAGGGATTAGGTAGATTAGATATTTACCCCTCTACTATTATGATATCTTCCCGAAATGAATAAAATCGTGTAGTGATAGCAAGGATAAAGCAGAAGTAAAGGACTTGCTGGGGCTGATGGGGTGCAGGGCTAAAATTACGTAAAACAGTAATCAGAACAGAAGGAAGCTGTGATTTGCCTTTTGATACCAGGCTTTGGGGGTGTTTATGTGTACGTTTAGTTAATGTGTTTTTTTTTTTGTTTTTTTTAAGGTTCCTGTGTTTTAATTTTTTTTTTTCTGTGTTCGTGTTTGTCAGTGAATATAAGTAATTTGAAGGACAAACGAATCTCCTTTAAAGTTCTCTGTTGTGAAAATTTCTGTGTGTGTGTGTGTGTGTGTGTGTGTGTGTGTGTGTGTGTGTGTGTGTGTGTGTGTGTGTGTGTGTGCGCGCGCCTGGATCACTTACCACCGCACGAGGGAAGAGGACAAGACTGGAAACTGCATCTTGTGGGCTCAGGAAGCTACAGCACCTCATACTCGGCGTTCTGTTTAACACATTACTCCATAACTTAGTACCTGCCTGTCTGTTACTTATGTACACTGTCCGTACCAAAGAGATATAAATAACATAAAATAGACCATCAAAGTCCTAAACAAAAAGTTCAACGTTATCTCCCCTGTTATCGAAAATGCCGAGGTGTATGACGTTGTATGTGTGATCCAGATAAGCTTCACTTGTATATATAATTGTGTGTATAATTGTGTGTATATATAAAGTCTCTTAATTGCTTATAAGATTGTTTTTTTATACGTTCTCTGTAAATTGTGTGTATATATATAAAGACTCTTAATTGCGTATAAGATTGTTTTTATATGTTTATTTTCATTCGTACTCTAGCAGCCCAACACTTCATGGTCAGGTTAACGTGAGAAACATCGAAAAACAATGGTATGTTTTTTATACTAATTAGTATGATGATTTTTTTTTATCTCCTTTGTTTTTTCTTCCTTTATTCATTGTTTTTTAAACAAAACAAAAAAGAAAACTAAAGATCCCATTCAAACACTCGACCAGCTGGGTTGGTCGAATGGTGTTCGTGGCAGTTTCAGAGTTGTGTCTTTGGATCGTAAGGTGGTTTTGGAAATTTCGTAACACCTCTTCCTGAGCTATTTATTTTGCATATTATACCTTGATATCCTTCCGCATGATACTAGTGGAAATTGTGTCGATAATAAAAAGAAATCCATGTTAAAGTTCTACTCTTAGGCACGTATTCTTGTCGGGTAAGGAAGCTCCCTAACACCTCTTCGTAAGCGATTTATTCTGCTCAGTACTCCTTGCTCTCTTCTTGTGTGTCTTTTAAATCATTCAAATATCATCATACTCTGCATAAACAGCATACAGGTTGATACTAACTATCCGTATCAGAAAATAAATCGCTAAGGAGGGGGTGCTAGGGAGCTCCTTACACGACGAGAATACGGACCATAGACTACAGCCCATAGTTTACCAGTGACACGGGAGCCGGATTCGCAGACTTACAGTACATATGATCTCATCCCTGTCATAATCAAGATTTGTTTGCGTAGGAAAAACAGGAAATGTGGGAAGATTATCCGGTGTTATTCCTTAGTTCTTCCTGCAATTAATATAAATAATAATAATAATAATCATCCATCCATCCATCCATCCATCCATCATCCAATCCTACATTGCCCCATGAGGAGCGTAGGAGCCCGGGGCTAAGCAGTTGGTTCCGACATTTAAGATGAGTGAAAATAATAATAATAATAATAATAATAATAATAATAATAGTGGTAGTAATAGTCCTTATTTTACGATAGTTTATTCTCGTGCAAGGGAAAGCTCAACATTTCCCACCCGCGTCCATCCTACGAAAACAGAGATGTGAGGCAGGGGACTGTTTGTCAGACATGTGCGTCCATACCATCCTAAGAGTTCATTTTTTCGCTAAGATGAAGTATTTTTTTATTTTGTTCTGTGGCTACCTTCAGACGATTTTATTCTGTTAAGGAGAGACTATTCGAACTGGAAGTGTTTGATATGCACTTCTCAGCTTCTTCTTAACTTCTTTCTTAATCAGGGTAATAGTCTCGGGGATAACAAGAATAAATTACAAGAAGACTCACTTGATATATCGCTGCCTACATCTTCCTTCACCTTTATCATTCTTTTTCTGTGTCTGCCCTCCACTCTTCCTATTTCTCCCATCTTTCCTCTCACTTTTATTACTTTTCTTTCCATTTCAGATGGCTTTACATTGAGTGACAAAACTAATGATTTCCTGTTAACGAGGAAACAATTTACAACGCGGGGTGGTAACCATATAACCAACCCACACGTGTTCCCTACGCGTCAACAAGTGGGTTGGCGGAGGGTTAGTGCTCCTCCCCGCAAATCCACTAACACAAAGACAAACGGCCACCTCTTACGGGATTATGACGTCAGGCTATAGATAGACAGATAGACAGACTGTATAACTGGAGGGGTTAATACACTTCAGTGAACTCTTGCATTTATTTTACAGCTGCAGATCGCTGTTTACTAAACCACACTGTAAACATCCTTGAGTTTAATGAGCGTGTAAGAGGTGTAATTTCTGGACTTTAGTCCATTGCTTAAAGTCAGCCGTCATTTTGAGCTTCGAGAATCAAAATTGCAGCCAAACCTGAAATCAGATGTTGTGAAAATGGTATTGCTTGAGATTTGGGTCCATGATTTCAAGTGGATTTTTTTCCCTGGCCATGATATGTGGTATTTTTTAAGAACTCAAAAGTCGTAAAATTATCGGAATGGGAAGAGGTTTCAGTAGCCTTTGATAGGAGCTGTTGTGTTATGTGCGTGTTCATTTTCTTGATATAAATGTACATATTCTTTTACCTGCCATCCTCAGCTGTTTTAACCAGTAATTCACAAGTAACCGTAAAGGCCGATAATGTTGTCAGATTAGTGGGATTTCTGACACCACTTCCTCAGAGTTTTATTGATATTACATTGCATTTCACTAATCTCTTGGTTGTAATTCGTATCTTCTCACCGTCAACAAAGAATACATAAGTAACACACAAGAGCGTAACTGACAGGGGAAGCATCAAACAAGCCATCCTTCAGACAGCACGCCACCGTATCATTATAAATGCAGCTTGTGTGATCGGCTTGGGAATTAAACTTAAGAGTATATTATCGTGCCATGTGTAGAAATATACTTGCAAAGAGGAGGTACTAGAAAGCCTTCAGAAAGAAAGAGAATTCATACAGTGCATTCGAGTTCCCGCATATAATACAATAATAATAATAATAATAATAATAATAATAATGATGATGATGATGTAGAGACATTTTGACAAGTATGGGAAGGAGATGGAAGGAAACGGGTGAAACAGAGGTGAGCATTATTCCCGACTAATATCGCCTGTGGCTTCTACAGAGGTACCCCAGAAGCCACAGGCGAACTAGTCGGGAATAAAGCTCACCTCTGTTTCATTCTTGTTTCCTTCCACCCTCTTCCCACAATAATAATAATAATGATGATGATGATGATGATCATGATGATGATGATGATAATAATAATAATAGTAATAATAATAATAATAATAATAGAGAACCTTGTCCACTTCGTGGGTGTATGGTACGTAGAACTGCTTCGTCTCAGGGAACGGGAAGTTAAGCTTATGGCCAGAGTCGTCCACATGTTAAAAATGAAAGATTAAAAAAAAAAAAAAAAAAAAAAAAAAGGCAACCTGTCATCTGTGAGTCAGGTAGACTGTAATAATACTGTTAGATGAAAACTTGACTTTTATGTATCCATCCTGGTTGACTCCCAGTGCTGGTTGAGTGACTTGTGAACTTAGTTTGTGACTCTGAACAACTTGTATTAACAAGCTTTCCTTCTACAATCAATACTCTCTGAGATTTTAGTGTTCGACAGACAGACAGACAGACAGACACAGATACATTTCGTACATAAATAATGGCCATTGACTTCGTCTAATTGGCACAACAAAGGAGACGCCACAGTTTCATTATGAGTGGAATTGTTCACACGTTTTGTTACGCACTAAGTCTGTGTTTCATATTAAGAATTTGTACAAAGTTCTAAGAATCGGCTGCTATTCTGAAAGTAAATGAATTAATGACCGTTACAGTACTAAATGAAATAATGAGAAGAAAAATGGAACTTTTGCCATATAGCAATGGAGAGAATCCAGTGTCCAAAAATAGTAATGAATATTAACTGTTACCGAAATTGATAGTCGATAAAGCAATAAAGAAGTGAAAGTAATATTGATTAATTAAAAACGTTAATGATTAGATAGAATAGTGATGAATAAGTAATAAAGCAGAATCCGCAGGCAAGTAGTGATGAAATAAGAGTCATGGTCAGCATTCCTATTGCTTTGGATCAGTTATGGTTATGACTCATTTGCGTCTGGAAGGATATTGAAATTATTACAGTCTCTTAAGCAGTGTGGAATCGATGACGGTGAGTGTTTCCAGATTACGATTGTATTGCCTTCTCTTTAGTCAGTTATAATTTCCATCAAACACGTCATTGTCACCTTTCGCCTTAGTTTTGAATACGTGTGTGTGTGTGTGTGTGTGTGTGTGTGTGTGTGTGTGTGTGTGTGTGTGTGTGTGTGTGTGTGTTTTCACGGTTCCTTGTTCCCATGTCTTTTTTTCTGTCACCTCCATTATGACAGCCAGTGGTATTAATAATTTCGCCCCAGCAGACAAGCCCCGCCAACTACCCCCTCCCAACCTTTCATTTTCGCAGCTTACGTCAGTTCAACCACGTGATCTTGCGGATTCACTCTTGACAGTGCAGTACTGTATTTCATTAATACATCCTCTCACTCCATAGATTACACGTTAGAGAGAGAGGGGGGATGATGAGACACTGGCAGTGCTCAGAAACTGATTCCATATTGCCGTTTGCTTAGAGGCTGTTTGGTGCCTCTGCCTTACCAGCTTTTTTTCTGGGGGGGGGTGGGGGGGCACATTAAGAACCTCTTGTATCAGGCACCGTATGAGAAAGGCGTAAGTAACATACAAAATAATATTACTTTTAAAAATATATCTAATATATCACTAAGGAAGTAGGGTCAGAAGGGTTAGATGAATGCTTATTGATCACACGAAGGCATTCAGTGTTGTGCATGGCCCTCAGTCGTCCGCCTAAAATGCAACCGCGTCTGTCGAATTTACACCAAGGCCCCCAATTGTGGTCATGGGTGAACAGGGAAAGAGGGAAATAAACTTTGTGTAAGAGTCTGACCAGTCCCAGAAAAGCTCAGTAGCTATCTTCAGTCTGTGACCACTTATCTTTTTCACCTCTCTGTCAGGTGGATCTTCATCTTAAGGCTTTTTTTTTAATATATCGGACTCTGGGCATAGATTTGACAGCCCCTTCCTTTAGACCTAACAGTCTCCTTATGTACTACACACCTTTACCTGTCATCACTTCAGAAATAATACCCAGTGTCTGTACTGAATGCATGCTAGTGTTGTCTTATTTGGGATTGGTACACTGGTATTAGCGGGGGTGTTTACATGACAGGTTGGTGAGTCATGTTTAGTAATGTTTGTTTTAACGAAATTCATTAGACTGTTCACAGCCTCAGTCTGAGATCGAGCCCGCATAAATTTAGACAACATACGATCTCTCTAACCACTCGGCCAAACGTCCTTAATTTTATTCCCTTTTCTTAACCCTCCACCCTCCACCCACTGTTCTTTATTCTCCTGTCTCCTCTTTCTCCTAGTCGTAATTCCTCTCCTCCTTGTAATTTTTCTTACCTTACTCCGATCTTTTCCTCAGTCTCCACCGTCTTCTTCATCTGCTGCTCCTCCTGCTCCTTCATTTCCTCCTCCTCCTTCTTCCAATTCTCCTTCCCCATCTCCTCTCTTCTCCTCTCCCGTTTCCCCTTTTATCTTTTTAGTCTTTCTTCCTGTCCTCTCCTTTCTTCTTAATCTTACTTCTCATCCTCGTCATCCTTATCACCAGCATCTGTCATCATCTTAATGCATCTTCTCCTTAGATGGTTTTCTTTAACGTTCCTAGTAATGCGTCCGGCCTTCCTCTCCCCTCACCTGTCCCCTCACCCTCATCTCACCTCTCCCACATCTCACCTGTACCTTTACCTCACCTGTCCAGTAACCTTTCCTTTCATCTGTCCTCTCACCTGTCCCCTCGCCTGTCCCCTCACCTCTCTCACATCTCACCTGTCCCTTCATCTCACCTATCACATCACCTATCTCTCACTTGTTCCCCCACGTGTCCCCTCACCTATGCGTGTTACGTGGTCAATGGGTAGGTGCAATTAGCCAGTTTTCCATTCCCGGCTCACCTTTTATTTGTTTTTCTTGCTCTTTGATGTCGATAATTTGGTTTGGCCATCGTGATGGGGGTCGTCATTAGGTGGCCACTACGGCACCTGAAAGTTTAGATGATTGACCTGGTTGTTAGGTGGTTGGGCTGATTGCCAGTTGGCTGAGTGTGATTGTTGGGTAGTTAGACTGATTGTTAGATGGCTGAGAGGATTGTTATGTGGTTAGGATGATTGTTAGATGGCAGAGGGGGGTGTTAGGTGGTTAGGATGATTGTTAGTTGGCTGACGTTGTTGTTAAGTTGTTAGACTGGTTATTAGTTAGCTTACGAGGTTGTTAGATGGTTAGGCTGGTAGGAAGACGTTTCACTGATTGTTAGGTTAGTTAACAATATTAAGTTGCTGTTTTGTATAGTGATAGTTAGATTGATTCTTGGTGGTTACTGATAGTTGTACTGACTGATAGGTGGCCATAGTGATTGTAATGCTCGTTGTTAAATTGACTTTTACGGCAGTACTGATTACTGTTATGCTAAGTGTTAGGTGATGGTTTTACTGACTACTACATGGTTATACTGATTGATATACCGATTTTCGATGGTTTTACAAATTGCTGAATTGCTGTACTGATCGTTAGGTATTTATACTGATTGCTTTACTGACTGTTGGGTGATTTTAATACTTCTTATGCTGATTGTTAGGTGGTTATGCTGCTTGTTGTGGAGGCTAATAATTGTTATGTTGGATTAGATGGTTATACTAATTGTTATACTGACTGCCAGTTGATTATACCAATTGTTACACTGATTGTTAGGTAGAATATAGGTACCTAGGGATTTAGATGTTTAGGCTGCTGAGACTTGTTTGGTGGGTAAGGTTGTTAGGTAATTGTAATGATTGTTAGGTGGGACTGCGGAACCTGGGGACTTAAGATTATTAAGTTGTTGAGGTGATTGTGGCGTGGTGACATGAAGACGTAATTGCTTGGTGATTACATTGTTCGGGTTGGGTTGTTGAGTGTTTTGATTATTAGGTGCTTGATTGTTAGGTGTTTGTTAGGTGCTTGGTTGTTTGATGTTTGATGGTCAGGCGTTTGATTTTTAGGTGTTTGATGGTTAGGTTTTTGATGGTTAGGCTTTTGATGATTAGGTGTTTGTTAGGTGTTCGATGGATAGGTGTTTGATTGTTAGGTGTTTGATTGTAAGGTGTTTGATTGTAAGGTGTTTGTAAGATGTTTGATTGTTAGGTGTTTGTAAGGTGTTTGTCAGGTGTTTGATTGTTAGTTGTTTGATTGTTAGGTGACTGATTGGCAGGTGTTTGTTAGGTGTTTGATTGTTAGGTGTTTGATTATCAGAAGTTTATACCGATTATCATACTGTTTGTTCGGGGACGGAGTGGAGCAGGGAAGGAAGGAAGCAGGTGTGTATGGTGGTGGTGGGGGGGAGGATTTGGGTGGCGGTGAGGGGGGGGGAAGGATTGTGGTGGCGGTGGGGGGGGGAGGATTTGGGTGGCGGTGAGGGGGGGGAAGGATTGTGGTGGCGGTGCGGGGGGGGTTTTGGTGAGTTGTTATGGATGTGGTTACCGCAGTTAATAGTGCTGCCGGGGACTCTGACACCAGTTTTGTGTGTGTGTGTGTGGTTTCTCTCTCTCTCTCTCTCTCTCTCTCTCTCTCTCTCTCTTCCAAGTTTTTAAGAAATTTTCATCGTTAATATGCTTTTATTTTTTCAACGCCCGATTTTTGCGCCTGTGTATATAGTACCAGGTCCCTCCACCTCGAAAGATTTCCCCTAAGCTGAATAAAAGTGTCTGGTGTAGAAAGCATAAAATAAACAGGACCTTAGCATGCGAAAAATGGAGTTTATTGCTATTGTGCCCATCCATTTCACAGTAAGAGGCCTGTGATATGCTGAATGATAAAGATAAGGAGATTAATAGACGTAAAACAAACAAGTAAATAACTACATAATGAATAAAGTAATGGCGAGACAGGGAGTATTTTCATTAACGTGTTCATTCAGGT
>NC_137000.1:33966509-34139009 GCF_032717465.1 Coenobita brevimanus
GCAAACTCAGTTATATAAAGTGGAATGCCTTCTCACCATTTCCTGTCATCACAGGTAGTTTAAAATTGGCCGTCTTAAATTAGGGCTTGCCTGTACCATTATTTACTCAGTTTTAACTCATTGAGCCTGTTTGCGTGATTTTCATTGTGAACTCGATCACTCAGGACGGTTTTATTCACTCAAGGGGAAAGCCGAGTCAGAGGAGTTAGATGTAACCTTAAGAAACTCCTCATTTACTAGAATTCATTAAACTGATTTCATAAAATTGTCTGGCGGTAGCAGGAATAGAACGAAATCTACACCCCGGTGCCACATGATTTAATTAGAGGTGCCTTAGACTGGTGACCTGAGTTCTGCGGCAAGGGGATGAGGGGCTGCCTTGATACCGGTACTGTGTGATCAATACGTCCACCACGGCCCTTACCCCACCCCACCCCACCCCACACCACACCACCCCGCACCACACCGCACCACACCGCACCACAGCACACCACACCGCGTGCTGCAAACCTCGCCACAACACTTGTCACACATCCACACCACACTGTTTGCCACGCACCACATAATCTGCTTCACACCCACATCACCTGCCACACACCACACCACCTGTCACACACCACACCACCTGCCACACACCCAGACCACACCACCTACCACACACCCACGCCACACCACCTGCCACACACCCACGCCACACCACCTGCCACACACCCACGCCACACCACCTGCCACACACCCACGCCACACCACCTGCCACACACCCACGCCACACCACCTGCCACACACCCACGCCACACCACCCACCACACACCCACGCCACACCACCTGCCACACACCCACGCCACACCACCTGCCACACACCCACGCCACACCACCTGCCACACACCCACGCCACACCACCTGCCACACACCCAGACCACACCACCTGCCACACACCCACGCCGCACCACCTGCCACACACCCACGCCACATCACCTGCCACACACCCACGCCACACCACCTGCCACACACCCAGACCACACCACCTGCCACACACCCACGCCACACCACCTGCCACACACCCAGACCACACCACCTGCCACACACCCACGCCACATCACCTCCCACGCAACTTGAATAACAACCACACCGCCTGCCACACAACCACACCACACCACCTGCCTCAACCACACCACACCACCTGCCTCAACCACACCACACCATACCGCACCACCTGCCACACACCCGCACCACACCACACCACCAGCCACACACCCGCACCACACCACACCACCTGTCATACATCCACACCACACCACACCACACTACCTGCCACACACCCACACCACACCACACCACCTGCCACACACCCACACCACACCACACTACATCACCTGCCACACACCCACACCACACCACACCACTTGCCACACACCTACACCACACCACACCACTTCCCACACACCTACACCACACAACACCACTTGCCACACACCTACACCACACCACACCACCTTCCACGCAACTTGAAAAACATCCACACCACCTGCCATACAACCACACCACACCACCTGCGTCACACCCACACCACACCACACCACACCACACCACCTGTCACTACACCACACCACCTGCCACACTACACCACCTGCCACACCACACCACGTGCCACACACCCACACCACACCACACCACACCACCTGCCACACACCCATACCACACCACGCCACTTGCTACAGACCCACAACACACCGCACCACCTGCCACACATCCACACCACCTGCCACACACCACACCACCTGCCACATACTCGCACAAACCACGTGTCAAACGTCCACACCTGCCACCTACACTGCCTGATGTTTAAAATCCTTCTCTCCTTCCTTCCCCGGTCCACACTACCTGTCCCATTAATCATTTGTCAGTCAGACCTTCCACAACAGACGTTATTCACACCAGATGTTATCCACACCAGACGCAATCTTCACCAGATGCTATCCACACGAGACGCTTCCCACACTACACACCACAAACCATACCACTCACACAAGCTGCGTAATCCATTACCGACACAGTCTGCTATCCACGTCATCCACACCACCTGCCATCCACATCAGCCACCCACGCCATCTGAAACCTACACCGTCTGCCACCCACACCATCTACCACCCACACCACCTGCCACCCACACCAATCACCACCTACACCACCATTTGTCCTTATCACCTGTCACACCGCATACACCCTTTTTCATACCTGCCTACACCCTCTTTCATACCCGTCTCCCCTCGTCCTCATGTCTTCCACTGCACTTACACTCTCATACAATCAAACCATTTAAGCGCACACTGTCACCTTACAAAAACTCTCCCATGACACATAAACACTCCTACTCTGCATCTCACCCAACCGACCCTTCTCTCACCCACCGTACCCACACTCACAAACCTACACACTTTGCCACCACACCCACACACTGCCACCACACCCACACTCACACACTGCCACCACACCAACGCTCACACACACTGCCACCACACACACACACACACACACACACACACACACACACACACACACACACACACACACACACACACACACACACACACACACACACACACACACACACACACACACACACACACACTATGCCACCACATCCACACTCGCACTCTGTCACCGCACCAACACACACTGCTGCTACACCAACACGAACACATTCTGCCATCAAACCTACACCTACGCACTCTGCCATCAAACCCACATCAACACACTCTGTCGTCAAACCCACACCCACACACTGTCGTCTGACCAAACCCACACCCACACACTGCCGTCAAACCAAACCCACACACTCTGCCGTCAAACCCACACCCACACACCGTTCCACCACACCCACATCCAAACACTGTCACTGAACCAACACCCACACACCGTTCCACCACACCCACATCCAAACACTGTCACTGAACCAACACCCACACACACTGCCATCACACCCACACACACTCTCACCACATCCACACGCCTGCACTGTCACCACACCAACACTAACACACGCTATTACAGCATCAACGCAAACGCACTCTGCCACTACACCAACACACTCTGCTCACACACCCACACTAACTCACTGTACTTACACACCCACACCCGCACACTCTGCCACCACACCCACACCCGCACACTCTGCCACCACACCCACATCCTTTCGTCTTGCGTCCATACATTTGTACGCCGTCCATCCCTTATCTCACCCCACCCACAGCGTTTCCTGCCCCACTCACAGCATTACCAGCCCCACCCACACCGTTACTTGCCCCACCCACACCGTTACTTGCCCCACCCACACCGTTACCTGCCCCACCCGCAGCGATACCTACCCCACCCACACCGTCACCTACCCCACCCACACCGTCATCTACCCCATCCACACCCTTTCCCAGCACAGTCTTTCTTTCTGTGCATGAACTCTCCTTACTTACACACTCACACTTTCCACAGACTCACTTTCCACAAACCCACTTTCCACACACACACACACACACACACACACACACACACACACACACACACACACACACACACACACACACACACACACACACACACACACACACACACACACACACATCTATCCTCACTTCCACTCATCCACAAACATACCCTTTTATCCACACCCATAACACACACACACACACACACACACACACACACACACACACATCTATCCTCACTTCCACTCATCCACAAACATACCCTTTTATCCACACCCACATCCACACCCATAACCACATTTCCACACCCACATCCACACCCAAATCCACACCGACACTCGGCCCGCCCACACTTACACCCACACCGCCCCCGAGCTGTCGCCGGCACCAGACAGGCAGACGACAGCGGGAGGTCATGTGATCCCCTGTGGCGCCTCTCTCTCTCTCTCTCTCTCTCTCTCTCTCTCTCTCTCTCTCTCTCTCTCTCTCTCTCTCTCTCTCTGTGCGTGTGTGTGTGGATATACTGTGTGTATGAGTGTTGCGTGTGTGTACTGTATATGTATATTTGTGTGTATGTGTGTTTTCGTGTAGAAATGTTTGTTTCGTGTAGGAATATAATTACGTGTGTGTGGGGGGGGTGTGGGGGTGGGGGGGTGTCTGTGTGTGACCTATTGAACTGTGTCGCGTGTGAGTGTCGTATCCATTGTGTGTAGTCGTGTCGGGGGGTCGTGTCGTTACCGTCGTAACGACACGACCCCTCGACATTTCGTTGTATTCGTGGCGGGATTTTCGTATGCCGTAAAGCTCATGTGTCGTGTTGGGATATGTTACGTTCGTGTGTAGTCTTGTTACGGTATTTTGGTGCGTCTTGTGCTGTTACATTCTTTTGCCTGGTGCAGTTTAAAGTTCGTGTGTTTAGTGTTGTTTCGTTGCGTTTGTTGGTCTAGTTATGTTCGTGTGTCTAGTGCTGTAGCGTTTTTGTATTTAGCGATTTTCCATTTCGTTTACGTGCAGTGCTGTTACGTTCATGTGGTTTGTGTTGTTCTGTTAGGTTTGTACATGTAGTGTTATTAGGTTACGTTTGAGTGTCTCGCGGTGTTATGTTCGTGGGTCTACTGCTCTGTGTGTGTGTGTGTGTGTGTGTGTGTGTGTGTGTGTGTGTGTGTGTGTGTGTGTGTGTGTGTGTGTGTGTTTAATGTTCTGCATGTTATTACGTCCGTACCTACCACATTCCTGCCATTTGGGAAGGTGGTGACTGAATCGGTAGAGAGGCGGCCTGCAGTCCTGATGGACCCAGGTTCGAATCCTGGCTAGGACAGGGAACAGTTTATGGATTTGAATTTCATAAAAAGCAGACTTTCTTGCTCTACCGCAAGACCCGCCGACATGTAAAAGTACCCCCACTAATACCAGTACACCAGTCCTGTATGAGACAGCCCTAGCATGTATTCAATATGGATGGTGGGTGTTAACGCCGAAGTAGTGACATGTGGAGGTGTAGGAGGACTACTGGTCCTTGGGATAGACTACTGCCCCCGAGATATAGGCCCTGAAGCCTTTGCCCAGAGTCGGACACATTAAAAAAAAAAAAAATGTTACTGATAGTACACTGTAGCACACTAACGAATGATGACTTCCTTTTATATCAATGGTCTTGTATCGATGCTCGTCCACAACTTGTTTTCACCAGCCTTTGTCCAGTACTGTATATCCCTCCGACCACTCAGGATTTCTCTCTGCTGAGTAAAATAATATGAAAGTAGTAAGAATGTAAATATCTTTCTTGACTAAATAAATCCTCTGGCATTAGTGAGAGTCTAAGTTGTGTCATAGTAGTGAAAGAGTTTGAGGGGCGTTTTTTTTTTTTCTCCCTATGCTGAGTAAAATCGTCTGGAGTTTGTGAGATTACAGTAACTAATTTTTGTCAGTACGAAAGAGCAGAGGTGGTTATTTTTCTTTTTCATTGTGTAGGATTTGTCATCTGCTGAATTAAATAGTCTGGAATTAGTGAGAAAAACATCCAAGTTTTACTCACTTTGAAAGATTTAGCTACTATATAATTATACACTAATCAAATCGCCTGAAAAGAAAATGGAATATCGAAGTTTTACCATCAGTGAGAAGGATCTAGTTCAGCCGTCAGTGGCAACGGTGTATGAAACCTGGAATTAGCGTGAGTATAAGATCCAAAGTTTACCAATAGTTTTTACGATAAGTAGGGACGACCACCATCCATTCACTCTATGTAGTGCAACCGTCAGGTGACTCTATCCCTAGTAATAATCCAAATGGTTTCCTGTAACCCACGAAACCATTTACATCAGGTGGTAACTGTATAGCCAACAAATAGATGTGGAGTGGTTTAGTGTATTAAGGTGCTCCAAATGGAAGTTGCCCATAAAGGCTGTTTGAAATATCCAGGTTGAACCATCAGTGAAAGCTATACGGTATGTATCTTGACCGTTCACCGTATTCATATGTTACTTGGATATGTTACTAAGTCTGTGTCTAGTTTCGTCATTGTTTTTTGTATCGCTTTATTAGTCCCCAACCGGTCAAACCAGTCAGGGACTATAGGTTTGCGGTCCGGCATACGTCCGTCAGTTCGTCCGCCAGTCCGTCCGCCGTTTCGTGTCCGCTCTGTAACTTCCACATGCATGAACAGATTTTGATATAACTTGACACAATGGTTCACCATAACATAACGGTGTCGCGCGCGCAACAACCAGCCATCTACTCTCAAGGTCAAGGTCACACTTGAGGCTCAAACAAGGTCGGGTGCTGTCATACTTAACAATTATACCTACGTTCGTGTCCGTTCTGTGTGTTGTCTGGGGAGATCACTGAATGGCTGTGCATACGTATTGCTATCATACCCACATTGTTTACACAGTACATATGTTATGGTTATTAGCCGGTAGGGGAATTTGTATTGCATGGCAGTGCTTGGCAGGGATTTGTTTATTTGTGAGTTTGCACTTTATCGTTTGTCCAGCCGATTTCTTCAGTTATTTGTGTTTCTGTTGTTTATGTACAGCAGTGTTTGTGGTATCGGTATTCATTGTATTTATGTTTTATACGTTGCTTGTGGTAGCTTCTCCGTGCTTCAAGTGTTGTTTGCGATATCTATTAATCCTCTATTTTCTTGCATTTCGTGCGTTGTTTGTGTAAAAGATTTAGTCTTTTTTCTGTCCCTGTGCTTCATATGATGTTTGTGGTACTGATTCATCTTGTGTATGCGTGTTCTTCATGCGTTCTTTTTGTTGAAGATTTTTGTCCTTTTGCTGTTCTTATGCTTCATATGTTGTTTTGATATCGATTTATCCTTTGTATATCTGTGCTTCATCTGTTGTTTGTGTTAAAGATTTAGTCCTTTGTCACTATACTTCATAATTATATTGTTTGTGAGAAAGACCTTTTTCTGTCTCTGCTTCATGCATCGTTGTTTGAGGTATCAGTTTATCCTGTATATATCTGTGCTTCAGTCGTTGTTTGTGTTAAAGATTCCCCCCCCCCCTCATCCTGTGTTTCACGGTCGCTTTCTTGTAGACACTTGTCGGCCGTTTTCATGATGTGTTAGAATTTCGCACCTGGATGTTAGTTACTTAATATTACGTTGTTGGAAGGCCCGACCCTTACGCTCACTATTTATCAAGGCGAATTAGTTGCTTTGTGGGAGTTGGGTTGGGCTGATTAGAGGGAAATTGGGTTGGGCTGATAAGACATTGGGATGATTAGAGGCAAATTGGGTTGGGGTTATTAGAGGGAAATTGGGTTGGTTGGTTAGTGAAAGATGCATTGGATTGAATAGAGGGAAATTGAATCGGGTTGATTAGTGGATTGGATTGATTAGTTGAAAATTTGGCTGGGCTGTTTGGTGGGAAATATGACTAGGCTGATTGGTGGGAAATTTGGTTGGCTTGATTGACGGACAATTTGGCGGGATTGAGGTGACACAAAGCGCTATGCCCTGCCAATTGGTAACTATTCATAATACCCCGGTACCACGAGGATAAATTTTAATGTTCTATTCTTGCTTTCCTTAGACGATATTATTCAACTTAGGAGACTTGAGCTCTTGGGGATAAGCATAGTCTTATTAGCTCCTTCGCTTCGAGGGGGCCTTCGTACGCCAAGCAAAACCTTCTAACAGTAGCAAGAACAAAATGTAAATCACGTCATTGTACTGGAGTTGTTTACCTCTTGTCTACGAGAGATCTTACCTCAAGCCAATGGCGTATCACATACTTTATCCTTGTATTTATTTCAGGAGAGAATTACCAAACTAGAGGGGTTAGATGTAGCTTGTAGTAACCCCTTCGTTACTAAACGTTTCCTTTAAGCTAAAAAAAAAAAAAATCACCTGGAGTTCGCAAGATTACACCAACACAGTCTTTTGACTGAAAGGGTTAATAGGCGGAAAACAGGGTTGTGTTGAGGAGGAACGAACTATTAGGACGTACAGGATGTTAACGCTTTTGTTTACCTTGTATTATACATATATTTTCATTCTTGCTGCCACCAGACGATTTCATTCATCTCAGGATTTATTAACCCCGGTCAGTAACAAGGTATATTTTACTGTCGCTACCGTCTGGTGTTTTTTTTTCTTTTTTAGGAGAGACATCTGGTAAGAGAGGGATTATCAGCAGCCTCTACTAATCCTGGTAGAAATCTCCTCTTAGCTGAATAAATTTGTCCGGCAGTACCAAGAATTAATGAAAGAAGACATCGGCGTACTGAAGGTGCTGAATCGTTTCTGTGTTGAAATATGTGGGAAAACGCTTTCTTACAGTATTGCTTCTTCAGTTTTGAAGCCTTTACAGAATCAGGCATATCAGTGTATAATATACATACTTTAAATGTGTTCACTGCTGATGCATTTCAGTGGTATGTTATATATTCTTCTGGCTTCAGTATGGGAGTGCTCTTCTTGACAAATAGGATGCTTACTTCCCCAGTTATAATCATCATCATCATCGTCGCCGTTGTCGTCGTCGTTGCCTTCTTCCCATCTAAGAATGGAGTGAGGTAGTATACAGACACAAGGAGAGGGAAGTAAGAAAGGAAAATTAATGAAAATACAAAGTTGCCGAGTGAGTAAACAATACTGCCGCATTAAGCAGGCTCGTTATTTCTCATCATTTGTATATCAGATATGACATTTCTGCGTCCTGACTTTTTAAAACACCAACCCTTTTTATGATGATGATGGAAAAACTGAAAACAATTACTTGGTAATCCAAATTCTCTATTCTTATGCATATTCGCTGTCAATAATCACTCTTCATATTTGAGGTTCCGAACTAGTGAAGCGATAATGAATGATACTGGTCCTGGTAGGTTCTGACGCGGGGTCGGGATGGTGTGATATTAACCGTAGTTGCATGGCTTTCGGTAGCTAGGGAAGGAAAAGTTTGATTGATTGACTGCCCTTATCAGCTTTACTGAAGAAGAATGCATTACTGACTGAATAACAGACTTCTCTGCTCTGCCACGATCAGTTTGAAGGGGCCTGGATGACATTGAAAAAGAAGAGTGAAGAGATAACGGGTGGTCAGTTTGCTTGCCACTGGAATATGAAATTGGAGATGCAGCCACGGAAAACATGGTATACATCTCTACCCAACCAGAAAAAAAAAATGGAAAAGGGGATGTGGATAGCGGGAAGGGAAATTTAAATACGTGGGAAGTGACTGCGAATTCTTGAAATCGTGAACGATAAGGTGAATATGTAGGTGAGGAGGGAAAAGCTTGCTAGTGGGACTATAGCCAAAAAGAATATCAAAAAGTGAATGGTGGTAAAGGACTGGATTGAGTATACGTGATGTAACGGAGCCCCACTTAACTCCCCGCCCACCCGACCATCCCCCCCTCCCCTGGCCGTTGATGCGATTCCCACTGTCTTTTGCCTCTTTAATATCTGTGCGAAGTGAGATAGTTCCCAGAGGCTCACTAGAAAGTTTTTACCTATTTTTGATGTATTTTTAGGGACTAAATCAATCTATATATTTATCTACTGCCAGACTCCTCATTCCCGCAAGGGGTGGCCACAGGCAAATAGCTTCCACGTAGCCCTGTCCTCTGCCATTGGCTGCCCTCTCTCCAATTTACACCCCTCTCCCTCATATATCTCTCCACACCATCCCTTCACCTTGGTCTCCCCCTCTTCTCCTTTTCCCTTCCACTTAACTCAAATTTTCCATCCTCTCCACATAGCCACACCATCTCAAGGTATTTATCTTAACACTCTCAGTCAAGATCTTATGTTTATTATTACCTTGTAGTTGGTGTTCATAGACAAACCAGCTCGCCACGGAATCGAACCCGGATCAGACCATGTCGCCACTGGACAACCATGGCTGCTGAATTGGTAGAATGTTCATCAGCCCTTCCAACCTTGCGACTCTTCAGGTAGCCAGTCACTGTGATTTCTGTGATTTAAATTAGTACCCCCAAGGCACGGCAACACAGACTATTTCAGTAGTAGAACGACTCATATTTTATTTCTGTTACCGCCGAATGATTGCAGAAGAGAGTATTCGTAGTGAAAGGGTGAATGCTTGACAAGATGGTACAGGTATCACTACTGGTTGTGACAATTGTGACCATCTTATAACAAGAGATATAATACTAGAATCAAAGGAGCACCACTAATATATTGATACTTATATAGTGATACTTTTTATGATGCTAGAGGAAATGCGAAAATGGATGGTTATATTGTTGATAATGGTTATGAACGATCATGTAAACTATAATCAGAGAAATGGTAATGAAAGAAAAGATGCTGAAAGTAAAAAGTATGACTGAACTGTCAGCAGCTGAAAACTCACAACGTTAGACAATTTCTGTTGATGAAACAAGGGTACGTACGAATCTGATAATGACATGAACAAATTGTGGTGGTCGTGATGATGATGATGACTGTGGCCAACATTTATGGTAATGATAGAAAAGAGGCTGGAAGAGAAGTGTTACTGACTGAGCAAGCAGAAAAATACTAGGTAGATGTGGGATCTGGAGGACCCTAATATGGGATTTTGCTAAGGCCTCACAAGTCTACAGGAGTGAAGCACCTCCTTACTGAAACACGTTGGTGAACGACAGACGGACAGGGCCGATGCTACTTTTTACTTTTTATTTAGGTTCTTTACCATTCAGTACAAGCACCAGCAGTCTGGGGAACACTGTCCCTGAAGGCCAAGCAGGGAGGGGTGCATGAGGAAAACAAAATCGGTATCACAGGACATAGAAGGAATTATCATTACAAGCACAATAATGAACAAAGGCATACAATGATACATACATGGTACAAAGTTGGCAGAGTAATTATCATTACATGTTTTGATATGAGTGAAGTGGTACATAGATACACACTTATGTGCAAACATATGCAGAGAGAGGCACATATGCACACATACATATACATATATATATCTATAAATATTTTTTTTTATATGAGGAAGAAGGAACCAAAGGCAACGAGCCCTCAAAACTGTTCCTTCCAAGAGAAAAACAAAATGCAAGAGAGAGCCAAATTCAAGATCCGATCATTTCGAGATGCCTGGACACACTGCGTTTGAAAGACAGATCATAGGATGCAGGAAATACAGACAGAGGGAGACAGTTCCAGTGTTGACCTGCTGCATAAATGAAGGACTGGGAGTAACGGCTAACTCTTGCATTAGACATACTGCATGTACAGGATAGGTACGAATGTATAAAGATATGGGTATGTGTACAGGCGTGCATACATATACATATGCAGCATGCACATATATATGATATATTCATATATACGTAGACAGGGAGACAAACATATACATCCTAAGCAGGTACATATACATGGTCAAATACACAGGTGGGTAGATAGAGAAAACAAAAAACACGATATACATTATAAAATAACCTCTTGATTCAAAATCCCAGCACTAAGACACTACTTGCACACACACACACACACACACACACACACACACACACACACACACACACACACACACACACACACACACACACACACACACACACACACACACACACACACACACACACACACACACACACACACACACACACACACACACACACACACACACCTAAATGCCCGAACATTGTCGTAGTGCCAGAGCATTACAATGAAAGGAAGTCGGGATAATGGGTGAGAATGTCTTCGAGTACATCAAGATGTGTGATGAAGTACGTACACAAAGCAGAAAAGAGTCCAGGAGGTCTGAAGGGGGTAATAACTGGGCAGTTAACGATATGATGTGATAATACTTCATCCATTGGACTGCGTCAGAAAACCATGGCGGGTGTTATTCAATCGTTTTGATGGAAACGAAGACTGAAATGGATATAGAGAAGCAAGAGAAGAGGCAAGAAGTGAAAGTGAAGGCGTATGACTGAGGGGAAAGACTCGTAGCTGATATTTTTCACTCGCTGTGTTGCAAACGAAGACGGAAGTGGCTACAGTGAAGCGAGGGAAGAGGAATATGCCTGCTTTGGTAATTTCCTTCACGTCGGTACCTCAGTCTTCATTTATTTCTCTATTCAAACTGGTGCCATATATTCCCAGGCCCGGTACATTTCCCATGGCGCCAAGTCCCCAAAGCCAATACATTAAGCCCGCGCCCACAAAACACCCAGCGTTGCCAAGCTCCAGTGTCTAAATCAGGGGTGTTTAGGGCACTCAATCTTGTTCGCCTCGGTAGTTTGTCTCACATTCTTGCTTCTGCACACAGTATATCTCCCAGCCGAGTTTAATTTTGGAGCATAAATCTGTTTCCCATTACTGTCATTAAAAAAAATCACGTGCGTTTAATTGGTCAGGAAACTAATATATAATATTGCTTTTGCTGTGGCTTTTGAAACATTAGTATTTTTAGCTCCCTTACGTTCAAATTCCTGTTTCTTATTAAAGCTGCAATCACGCTGTCGTGTGGGGAAGGGTGGATATCTTAATCTTGCATTCTTAAAGAGTTTGTCTTTCTGTCTGGTTTGCTTTGGCAGTTGGTTCCAGTCGCGGACAGTTTTATCGCAAACTTCTGCAACTGAGCAAACACCGTCCCTCCTCAGGACAACCTCACTAAATATGTGTGTAGTCAACGTATGTATGTTGCAGGGCGAGGATACTTCATTGCTATTTCCATGTCGTAAATAGAATAAAGGTGCTGGAGAGGGATGCTTTCACTTGGTGACACCTATATGACCGGGCAGCTCTGTGTGTTATACAAGTGTTCCTTAATACCCTTCCTCCCTGTTCCTTGAAACGATATCAACTGTGGGAAAAGTGCAGTTTCAACCTACAGTCCACCGAGTTTACATCCAGGTGAGCCTAGAGCCACAGTAGCAACAACAAAAACAACTAGTACTGTCTCGCATTTTTTCTAACCTGACAAGGCCCCTAACACCTTTCAACCCAGTTGATTTCCAGTTGTTGTCTGACTGCAGGGTCGATTTGATTAGTAACCAAGGAAACATTCTTACCTGATAACTAAGGGTGATAGTGTTTCATGCAACCTAAGTTGTGAGAATGGCCCAGTTCTGTCGAAGAAAAACAAACACTGCTGTATAGTGTATTTCTCAGGAACGGTGAAAGCTATAAGGTTTGTAACTGGTTTTTCATTAAGTATATCGGCTAACATCATCCCTAAGCTCTGAAGAGCATGAAGTAATTGAAACCATATCAAGATTTCTGTCGGCTTCTTGCTGTTAAGTGTCGCCGTTTCACTTCGTTTCAGTAACCATATTTTAACTTACTACTTCCTACTCAGAGCTTCGTTTAAAAAAAAATGAATCATCATGTAAGAATTTCACAAGTTTGTTTTCCTGTCTTATTTATCCGCACCAAAATTATCATGTGGCAAGTCGTCACACCCCATCCCCTTGAAACCCGGGGTTGATATTCTGTACTGACTAATTTGTATTGATTTTGCTTCATCCACTCTTACCTACTGCATCCCTGCCTCCCCGCCTTCGTACCCAGCTGGTGCTCATTATGCACGAGCCGGCCTGGACAATTTATATGCATGAAAGTTAGCGCCTCCAAGGCGGTACTGGCCCTCAGCACTGTGGTCTTGTTGCCTCTTTGACGAATCGAGCGATGAAAGAGAACCGAGAGTGGATCACCCCACTGTACCGGAATTTTTGTGTCGCATTCTTTAACCGTGACCTTTGATACACAAGCTTTACTTTTGACTCTGTATTATTGTGTTGTTCGAACTCAACTCGTGATAGAAGTTTAGATTGATACTCATACTCTTTGTCATCACCGTTGCATTACGCATTTTTTTCCTTTAATAGGTAGCGAGCCAGTGTGTCTTGATAGCACAGCATCTGAGAAGATCAATGCAATACCAGAATAACATTTTGTAACAGTGCGAGGCATTGTAATTGCATTTTTGGGCAAGAAACTCTAAAAACTGAACGGACATATATTAATTGATGTTTAACATAATGCATGCATATATATTTTTTTCCCTGAATGTAATATACAGTATTTTCTAAGCTTCGAAAACCCCAGCATGTATTACACGGTCAGTGGATGCTCAGTCTTAGTTTTTTTCGGAACTCTTCGTAAATATGGCGGGGTCTTACAACAGGTCATGAGGAACCAGCAGGCTGTGCACCTCCTTCACCGCCTCACTTCCCTCGCTATCTCTCTCTGCCAGGCCGCCACCCTCCCACTATTCTTCGATATACTTCTAGCCCGGAGTCAGATAAGGCCAACTAAATCGTTTGGAAAGGCTCTGGAAAACAGCCTCCACATTTTTAGGCTTCAGCAAAAAGTTACGAGCTCATTGGATACTCTTCATTGGTACTGTTCTTGCTTTCTTCTGAGAAGTTTTTCACAGCAGTTTGGCTCTAGGTAAAAAAAAAAAAAAAAAAATGGTGCCAGGGAAAATACATTTTACAAAAATGTTTCCGAAGTGGAGTCTGTAACATTATCTGGTCAGGTCGCACGGCTCACAACAGCATGTTATTGCTGAAGATAGTCTAAACATGTGGCACAGATGAGTATAATTTGGTATTAAAGGTAATTCCATACGCCTACCCAGAAAATGAAGTCTTTACTATTTAATTCCAGCACTGGACGCACAAGCTCTCGATTCCGTTGGAGATGATAAAGACGGTGGTAAACAGCAATTCTACGTGTAATAAGGATATGAGCCGTCTTACAAGTTCATATCACCTCTTGAACGTACCGTACTTAGGCAAATAACAAAAGAGAAAAAGTACTGTAGGGTGGAGTATGTGATTCTGATGATTCTGAGTGCTCTGCATTAATGTTCACATATTTTTCTACATCCGAAGAAACTTCAGTAAAGGATCTTTGAATATATTAGCATATGGAGTTCTAAAATTACCGAAACATGGAGAGTGCTCCCGAAGCATGTATCCGGCTGAGGGAAGATGGACGCCTCTGACCCTTTGTCCTGGGTCACCATTTGGCCTTGGGTGGCACCCGTTAGCTCACCAAAAAGATAGAAGATGTGTAATTACCATTGTCCCGAGAGGTACTACCATGGGAATGATAAGCGAGCAAGGCTCGGTAGCTGGCCGTGCACAACACTCGCAGTTGGGGAACTTGAACACATTTACCACGTAATAAAAGTCAGGACTGAGACTACTCTCTCTCTCTCTCTCTCTCTCTCTCTCTCTCTCTCTCTCTCTCTCTCTCTCTCTCTCTCTCTCATATAGACAGCACTTGCTCTTGCAGGATATGCCTCCTCCCCTTTACCTGCACCTCGCCATGTGGAAGGAATCTGTTCCTACCCTGGTGAGGCGCTGTCCAGCATAGAGAAGGTGTCTGCTTGCTTGTGGTCGATAGATCCTTTCGGCACATTGACGCCCATCAAAACATGTTTTTGTCATGGCCTGACGATTTTAGTAGTCCTTGGAGAGATCCTTGTAGTGAAAGAAAAGTTTTAACAAAATTCGTGATCCCGTTAGAACGATGACTTCTTTTTTAATCTGTATGCAGCCAAACGATTCTGTTTCGTTTACGAGACATCTCTGTTGTGAAAGTTAAACCGTCATATTGCCACTTGGTATAATTATACATAGCTACAGGGCTGGATTCTCGTTGGTTTAGATTTGGTGACAGTTTCCTAAACGATTTTCTTTCGTATCTGTCCCTTCTCCCCTTGGGCTAAGATACGAAGAGATGTGTGTGTGTGTGTGTGTGTGTGTGTGTGTGTGTGTGTGTGTGTGTGTGTGTGGATTAAATTGGGAGTGTGTCGTCCTGTCTCGGCTACCCCACTTCCTCTGGGGGAAGCAGCCTAGGTATAGAGATAGATAGATAGATAGATCTCACCTCACTATCCTCTTGTGGTGTATTTTTATTATTATTATTATTATTATTATTATTGGAGGGGGGAAAAGGAGAGGATGATGATGACGATGCAACCTGTGTCGATAACATAAGTATAAAATGCAAGAGAATAAGGTGTGCTTTTATCACAGAGAGAGAGAGAGAGAGTAACATCTTTGAGTTGAATCGTGTAATTGGTTCAGTAGCCAACGATGACATCATTTATAATTTTCTACTGTCAGACGATGTTACTCAGCTAAATAGAACGCCCAAGCAGTGAGAAGATCTATTACGACTGTTTCACCCACTTAGTTCAGAAAGTCTTTTAAACTGATTAAAAATCGTTTAGTGCAACAATAAAAACTTACAAATTACGTCATCGTGAAAGTTATACGTGTCACGAATATTATCTTCACTACCATGGGCATGGAAGACTCCGTACCCAATCAAGTTTTCTGTAGCAATTGACTTAGCATTTTGTAATATTAGCCTCTTCAGTGTTATATGTAAGCTGTCTGTAGTATGGGGTAAAGTTTGTGTCAGTAACGTCAAATATGAAAATAATATATACTGTGAAAAATATATCGCACAGGATGAGGTGCAGTGAAGTCTACAAGAACACTTTTTGTTGTCTGTCAGTTCAGTCGCCACCACACCAGAGTTTAGTTTCCACCACATCTGTGTCTGATCTTCACCACACCGCACCAGTTCCCACTTTTCTACTCATCCAGTTCCCACTTCCACTCTAACATCCACCACCACCACCTCCCCCATCACCATCAGCCTTCCATCACCACCACCACTCCTCAAGCACCACCACCTCGGCCACCACCACCACTCCATCACCATCACCACCACAACCACTCCATCATCATCACCACCACCACCACTCCATCACCACCACAACCACCACCACCACCACTCCATCACCACCACAACCACCACCACCACTCCATCACCACCACCACCACCACCACCACCATTTTTCCACCACCACTTTTCTACCATCACCACTCTTCCACCATCACCACTTCCACCACTTTTCCATCACCACTTTTCCACCACCAGCACTACCAACACCACCATTCTACCTTCACCACTTTCCCACCATCGCCACTCTTCTATCACCACCACCACCACCACTTTTCCAGCACCAGCACTACCACCACCACCATTCTACTATCACTACTTTTCCACCATCACCACTCTTCCACCACCACCACTTTTCCAGCACGTGCACTACCACCACCACCATTCTACCATCACCACTTTTCCACCATCACCACTTCCACCACCACCACTACCTGCACTACCACCATCACCACTTTTCCACCATCACCATTCTTCCACCACCACCACTACCACCACTTTTCAACCACCTGCACTACCACCACCACCATTCTACCATCACCACTTTTCCACCACCACCACTCTTCCACCACCACCACCACCACCACTTTTCCACCACCGACCACCTGCACTACCACCACCACCATTCAACCATCACCACTTTTCCACCATCACCACTTCCACCACCACTTTTCCACCATCACCACTTCCACCACCACTTTTCCACCATCACCACTTCCACCACCACCATCACAACTTCCACCACTCCTCCAGCACCACTTTTCCACCACCGCTACTCTTCCACCACCATCAGCACCACAGTCACTCTTCCACCCCCACCCCCCCCCTCCACCGCTCTTTACTACCACCATCACCACCTCAACCACCAACTCTCACCGTTGCGTCACCACATCTGAAATCCGGAAATGAAAAGTTAGTGAGAGTGAGTTGAGGGACACACGGAGCCTGGTGGTCATTCGGCAACAGTCTCTCCCGCAGAATAACCCTCCACTACCTTGAAAATTGTGTGTGTGTGTGTGTGTGTGTGATTGCTGTGGGTTGTTCTTATGGTGTTAAATGTTGCAGGTTAAGTTATTGTGGTGTTAAGTGTTGCAGGTTAAGTTATTGTGGTGTTAAGTGTTGCAGGTTAAGTTATTGTGGTGTTAAATGTTGCAGGTTAAGTTATTGTGGTGTTAAGTGAGGCAGGTTAAGTTATTGTGGTGTTAAATGTTGCAGGTTAAGTTATTGTGGTGTTAAATGTTGCAGGTTAAGTTATTGTGGTGTTAAGTGTTGCAGGTTAGGTTATTGTGGTGTTAAGTGTTGCAGGTTAAGCTATTGTGGTGTTGTATGTTGTGTGTTAAGTTATTGTGGTGTTAAGTGTTGCTGGTTAAGTTATTGTGGTGTTAAGTGTTGCAGGTTAAGTTATTGTGGTGTTAAGTGTTGCAGGTTAAGTTATTGTGGTGTTAAGTGTTGCAGGTTAAGTTATTGTGGTGTTAAGTGTTGCCAGTTAAGTTATTGTGGTGTTAAATGTTGCAGGTTAAGTTATTGTGGTGTTAAGTGTTGCAGGTTAAGTTATTGTGGTGTTAAATGTTGCAGGTTAAGTTATTGTGGTGTTAAGTGTTGCAGGTTAAGTTATTGTGGTGTTAAATGTTGCAGGTTAAGTTATTGTGGTGTTTAGTGTTGCAGGTTAAGTTATTGTGGTGTTAAATGTTGCAGGTTAAGTTATTGTGATGTTAAGTGTTGCAGGTTAAGTTATTGTGGTGTTAAGTGTTGCAGGTTAAGCTATTGTGGTGTTAAGTGTTGCAGGTTAAGTTATTGTGGTGTTAAGTGTTGCAGGTTAAGTTATTGTGGTGTTAAGTGTTGCAGGTTAAGCTATTGTGGTGTTGTATGTTGTGTGTTAAGTTATTGTGGTGTTGTGTGTTGTGTTAAGTTATTGTGGTGTGTGTTGTGTATTAAGTTATTGTGGTGTTAAGTGTTGCTGGTTAAGTTATTGTGGTGTTAAGTGTTGCTGGTTAAGTTATTGTGGTGTTAAGTGAGGCAGGTTAAGTTATTGTGGTGTTAAGTGTTGCTGGTTAAGTTATTGTGGTGTTAAGTGTTGCTGGTTAAGTTATTGTGGTGTTAAGTGTTGCAGGTTAAGTTATTGTGGTGTTAAGTGAGGCAGGTTAAGTTATTGTGGTGTTAAGTGTTGCCGGTTAAGTTATTGTGGTGTTAAGTGTTGCCGGTTAAGTTATTGTGGTGTTAAGTGTTGCCGGTTAAGTTATTGTGGTGTTAAGTGTTGCCGGTTAAGTTATTGTGGTGTTAAGTGTTGCCAGTTAAGTTATTGTGGTGTTAAGTGTTGCCAGTTAAGTTATTGTGGTGGTAAGTGTTGTGGGTTAAGTCATGGGTGTATAAATGTTGTGGGTGGCTATTATGGTGTTAACTTTTGTTGGCGCTGGCGGTGTTACGACTCTTGTTTTAACTAATTATGTTGTTACACCGATGTATAGTTAGTGACTGTGGTGTCACTGCTGGAGCCTCAGGTGGTCAGGTCGGTACTGTGAACTTACAGAACTGCCTGGACTAGGTTTGCTGTCGCCCAGGAACGCTGTAGTATGTCCTTTCATATGTTTTTATATATTAGTTCTGAGTTAAGGTTCCCTGTATGACATACAGAGTTTTTCGCACACAAACACAACCACTGCAACTCAGTTTTTATATGCACTTGTCACTCAACACTTCGAGTGGTAAGTGGTGGCGACCATCATCTAGTCACTTTATATTTTGCCTATAGAATCCTTTTTTTGTTTTTCCCGTCTTTCATGTCATTTTCATTACTCTTCATTCCTCATCAGGAGACTGCACTGAGTGACAAGCCTGATGATTTCCTGTAACCCAGGAGACCATTTATAACGCCGAGTAGTAACCATGTAACCAAATAACGGAGTGAAGCCTGCTATGGTGCCCCTGTTAACTGGGTGGAGAGACAAATGCGGCGCAAATCCAGGAACCAAACCTCCACACTCTTCCCCGCACCTCGCTGTGGCGAGATGCCATCCACCGGAAGGGAACATAGTTCACTGCACGGGACAGCCTTGCATTGGCGATTGCTTGCCCGCGGTTGATGGATTTGCTCGGTCAGATAGACCGGGGTTGCTTATCAACAACAAAATCACTACACTGCGAAAGCTTTCCACACCTTAACCCATAGGTATAATGTTGGGTGGGGGCGGGTCATTTCTCCAGGAACAAAGAGTGGTGTTCCTCGACCCTGCTAATCAGTTGCATCGCATGAACCATGCAGCAAGACGTGAACGTGTAAAACAGAACTGCCCGCCTGCCAAGCTGCTGCAAGCCGGCTGTTACGGTACATACATACATTACATACATATACACGTATACATACACATACATACTGTACCATAGCCTGTACGTATATGACATCTGTTGAGCTCTTTAGGTCAGTGTGGTTTAATCTGTTGAGGGGTTATTGTGATGTAAAATGTTGTGACGTACGCTGCTTTGACGTCAGTTGCTGAGATTACATTGCCGCGAGGTCAGTTCCTGTGACAGAAATACGTGTTGGGATTTACCACTAGGCTACTACGCCGCCCTTGTAGACAGGGAGTCCTTTATGTAATGCTCGTTATCCACTCCACCAGGTGCTTTTTCTTGTGTGTTGAGGACGGCTTAATAAGCGTTGTCAGTCACTTATTTGTGCCATTTATTCATTTCCAACTCCCACTTTCACACCCATGCCCACATCAGCAGACTGAGCCGTCCTTGCGACAGAGTATAACCTCAGGAGAGTTTCTTGTGGAACGCTATTTACGGACCACCCTGTATTATGATCTCGCTCTTACCACATGATTTTGTCCAGCTTGTGGAGACATCTAGTAAGGAAAAGGGTTACCAAGAGCTATAATTAAACCTCTCTAGTTCGGAAGCTCTTTAAGCTCAGTTAAATCGTCAGGCAGTATCTAGAGTAAAATACAAAAGGCGTTATCGCAGTGAAGGAATTAAAGCCGCAGTGATGTAAATTTTGTAGATATAGAGTGCAACACAAATATGCTGCGATATCAAAGTCCTGTGATGTAAACAATGATAACGATATAAATGGCTGCAACGTTAACTACCACAGTGTAAGTTGTTACAAGACTTGCGGCCGTATTAGCAAACCCATCAGTCCAATGCCGTATTTTTTTTCTCTTTTTCTTTCTCTGGCTGCCCGTGGACGCTTGGTGGTGCGATTGGTTGGAACATGCGGACGCGCTACGATTCAATAAGTTTTTTCTATCACGTAAACTCTGCCAGGAACGTAGGTCGGTCTCCAACCCTTAAAATGTTCTGGACTATCGGTAGCCTAGCCCGGGGCCCTAAAGCTCCAAAAGAAGGGGGCAAAAAAAAAAAAAAAAAAAAAAATGGGATGAGTTTTATTTTGTTTTTTTACGACTGAACGATTTTACTCATTTTGGGAAGGACGTCTGGTAGTGAAGGAGTTAATGTAGGCTTTATCTAACCTTTCCAGTTGGCAAGATCTCTCCAGAACTGAATAAACTCGTCTGAAAATAGCAAGAATAACCAAGTACGTCGTAGGAGGAAAGGATGTAAAACTGAGTGCTCGAAGATGTAAGCAAACCCGTAAAGTAAGTCAACGTGAAAACATCTGTCAAGACGGAAAATGGTTAGACTGCATCCCACTGTACAGAACGCAATCGGCAACGAGTTCGAAAATTAAGGCTCCTTTATTTTTCATCATATGCTTTAGGAATGATGTAAAAAATTGGAAACTTCCTTCTTTGCTACAATTTCAGGTTTAATCATTTCAGTACGTTGGCATCTTTGTTCAGTTCATTCTTGCTGTCTACGAGGATTTTTTTTTCTTTAACTTGAGAAAGGCCTCCCCTACTGAACAGGAAAATGAAGACTACATCTAAGTTATCTCTTCAGTTCGAAAAGACTCTCGTAAGATAAATAATGCCGTCTTGTGGAAGCAAGAATGAAAAATAAAAGGTGTCATCATGATGAGTGGGTTAATATGAGTGAGGGGATGAGTTGAAGGGAGGGCAGCCTGATGGCGGAGGACAGGGTGACAAGGAGGCACTTCATTTGTGCTTACCTTGTCTGGGATTAAGGCGTCTGGCCAGCCAGAAAGAGAGAGAGAGAGAGAGAGAGAGAGATTCCTCCATCTAGTTCGTGCTAATTCTCTGAGCCGTACCATTATCACCTGGGGACTCTCAATCACCTCTTCCTTAGTGATTTGTCTTGCATGTATTCTCCAGTGTATTATCTTACGTGTGTATGTATTGTCTTATGTATTTGTCCCCTTCTGTATGCCCTTATGTATGTATTTTCTTACGCTTTCACTTGCGTATGTTGTATGTATTATCTTATGCATTCTTACATATGAATGTATTCTCTTACGTATGTGTTCACTTCTTTAGTGTCATACGTATTATGTATGTATGTATTCTCTTATGTATTCTATGTGTACGTCATGTATTCACAAATACGAGTATATGTATTTTCTTATGTATTCTCGAACGTATCCCTTCAGCCAGAAGAGGATATTTTTTTCTTATTCCTGCAGCCATCGATTTTATTCATTTTTGAAGAGTCCCTTATCGAAGGCTCTCTCTAACCTCTCCCGTTTGAAAAGTCTACTAAGCTGAACAGAATCGTCTGGAGGTGGCAATAATTTTAAATAAATAATCATACTGGAGATGCTAATATCAACTTGATCTGCCTAAATAACACAGGCAAGAATATTAACATCGTCAGTCCAATAACATATTCTGTATTTCAATCTTGGTGCCCACGGATGATTTTATTCAGCTTACTAGAGCCTTATCAGTGAAGCAGGTTGTGGAATGGTAGCTGTCTGCTCGAAAAGTCTCTTCTCTGCTGAGTTGAATCGTCTCCAGAGAGCAAGAAGGAAACGAGAACTACGTCTTTGCGCTGACGAGATTGACGTATCCTATGCAAAGAAAAGTGGCGAACCCGGGGAGTCCGATGTCTCTTTCAGTTTATTCTTGACATCGCTTGATTGTATTCAGCTTAGAATAAACTTTTTGAACTACAGGGGTTAGGTGTAGCTTTAATAAATCCCTTCTGTACAAGGGGCCTCCGATAAGTTGAACAATCACACAGTAGGAAAAAAAAAAAGAAAGTCACCCTGATTCTAGGTGGTAGTAGTAGTTGTAACCCCAGACTCATCTGAATGAGAGCATATATACTGTAGTTGACCGTAGGCTGAACTTGCCCATCTTTTGCAGCCCACCATCCTCCATTAATGGGGATGAGGAGGGGGTTGAGGGATTTTTTTTTTTTTTTTTTACAACCAGGCAGCTCCACCGTCCAGTTATGTCGGTGCCTTCACATGAAGGCGTCCCTCTCACAGTGGTAGAGAGAGATGCACGGGAGTCTCCTACGGCCACGAGAATAAGACCTCTTTATCTCTTCCACTGCGATATCCACACTTAGGCATTTTATTTGCCTTAACTACAGACGATTTTATTTGGCATGGGGAAGACACCCTCAGTCTGACAAGTCCTCCCTACGGTGAACAAAATCGCTAAGCGGTAGCAATGATCATGACAGAAAAATTGTCATAGTAATGAAAATGTTTCACTTCACTACGTTCATATCTATTATATTTTACTTAGAAATTTACAGACAATTTTGTTCAGCTCAGGAGAGACTTTTCATACATGTGGAGCTACATACAGCCTTCATCAATCTGTTCATTGGTAGAGTGCTGTCATAACCAAATCTGGATAAAGCTGTCCAATAACAGCATGAATGAGATATAAAAGCGTCACTGTATTGAAAGGTTTGCGAACACATTTGGTTTGAGGAGTGTATATAAAAAAAAAAGTCGTGTTGCCTCAAGTATGTAAAATAGAAAAAATATTATCCCAACCAAGGCAGATGAGAAGTCAGCAGTATTATATGAAGAAGGATCACAGAAAAGACCACAGTATTATCTAAAACAAAGTATATCAGAAAGACTATAGTGTTACGTAAAGCAAGGTAAATGAGAAAAACAGTTATCTCAAGCAAGCTATATGAGAGAGAGAGAGAGAGAGAGAGAGAGAGAGAGAGAGAATATCTATAATCCTCCCTTGCTGCAAAAGAGTGGAGGAAGTCAACCGGAGCCTCATACTCACTGCAGCACTGGTGGCTTCTCCTCGGGGCCACGGACAGGGCGCCGTGTGGGTGGGTGTGGATTGGCAGAGGTGGGGTGGTGGAGCAGGAGTAGGATGTGATGTTCGGCGGGGGTGGGGCATGGTGTGGTGAAAAGGTAGCCTAATGTGTGTGGGACAGGGCTGATGTGTGGTATGGGGCTGTGGTGGTGTGTGGTGTGGGGAAGGGTGGTTGGTGTTGGGCAGTGGTGGTGTGTGTTGTGGGGCAGGGTAGTGTGTAGTGTGGGGTAGGGGTGGTGTGTGGTGTGGGGAAGGGTGGTTGGTGTGGGGCAGTGGTGGTGTGTGGTGTGGGGAAGGGTGGTTGGTGTGGGGCAGTGGTGGTGTGTGGTGTGGGGCAGTGGTGATGTGTGGTGTGGGGCAGGGTAGTGTGTGGTGTGGAGTAGGGGTGGTGTGTGGTGTGGGGCAGTGGTGGTGTGTGGTGTGGGGCAGTGGTGGTGTGTGGTGTGGGGCAGTGGTGGTGTGTGGTGTGGGGCAGGGTAGTGTGTGGTGTGAGGTAGGGGTGGTGTGTGGTGTGGGGAAGGGTGGTTGATGTCGGGCAGTGGTGGTGTGTGGCATGGGGCAGGGTAGTGTGAGGTGTGGGGTAGGGGTGGGATGGTGGACGTAGGGATGGCGTGTGGTGTGAGGTATGGAACAAGGGTAGTGTGTGGGGCCGGGGTGGTTTGTAGTGTGGGTAGGGGCGGTTTATGGTGTGGACAGGGGTAGTGTATGATCTGGAGCAGGGGTGGCGTGATAGACGAAGGGGTTTAGTGTTGTGTGGGGCAGGGGTGGTGTATGCTGTGGGGCAGGGGGAGCGTGATGGACGTAAAGGTGGTTTATGATGTGAGGCAGTAGTTGCATGTGATGTGGATAGAGGTGGTGTGTGGTGGAGACAGTGGAATGTGTAGTGTAAAGCAGGGGTAGTGTGTGGTGTGGAGCCAGGGTAGTGTGTGATGTGAAGTAGTGGTATTGTGTGGTGTGGAGCAGGGGTAGTGTGTGGTGTGGAGCAGGGGTTGTGTGTGGTGTGGAGCAGGGGTAGTGTGTGAGCAGGGGTAGTGTGTGGTGTGGAGCAGGGGTTGTGTGTGGTGTGGAGCAGGGGTAGTGTTTGGTGTGGAGCAGGGGTAGTGTGTGAGCAGGGGTAGTGTGTGGTGTGGAGCAGGGGTTGTGTGTGGTGTGGAGCAGGGGTAGTGTTTGGTGTGGAGCAGGGGTAGTGTTTGGTGTGGAGCAGGGGTAGTGTTTGGTGTGGAGCAGGGGTAGTGTGTGGTATGGAGCAGGGGTCGTGTGTGGTATGGAGCAGGGGTAGTGTGTGGTATGGAGCAGGGGTAGTGTGTGGTCTGGAGCAGGGGTAGTGTGTGGTATGGAGCAGGGGTAGTGTGTGGTATGGAGCAGGGGTAGTGTGTGGTATGGAGCAGGGGTAGTGTGTGGTGTTGAGCAGGAGTAGTGTGTGGTGTGGAGCGGAGGTAGTGTGTGATGTGGAGCAGGGGTAGTGTGTGATATGGAGCAGGGGTCGTGTGTAGTGTGGAGCGGGGTTAATGTGTGGTGTGGAGCAGGGATAATGTGTAGTGTGGAGCAGGGACAGTGTGTAGTGTGGAGCAGGGGTAGTATGTGGTGTGGAGCAGGGGTAGTGTGTGGTGTGATTCAGGGATAGTGTGTGGTGTGAAGCAGTGGTAGTGTGTGGTGTGGAGCAGGAGTAGTGTGTGGTGTGATGCAGTGGTAGTGTGTGGTGTGAAGTAGGGGTTGTGTGTGGTGTAGAGCAGGGGAGTGTTTGGAGTGGGATAAAGGTTATTTGTAATGTGGTAGGGACAGTGATATTGTGTGGTGGGGACAGGGGTAATGTGTGGTGATAGTTGATATGTGTGGTATAATGGGGTAGAAACGGTGAGCAGGAACTTAATGTGTGCGAGTATGTGTTGTGGTTTGATGAAAACAAGGATTGGATGCAATATGAAAAGGTTTACAGTTTGGTGTGGTGAAAGTAAGCTTAGACTGATGTAAGTGAATTGATGTTTGTACTGTAAAGTGGGTGTGATTAGAATATGTAAAGGACAACTAGGAAACGAGTGGAATAAGGCAAAAACCAGTGCGTGGTTAGAAAGAGGGGATGGGGTGCTATGGAATGAGAAGCCGGAGATGACCGGATAGCAAAACTCGTCTAAAATCGAACCTAACTTTCATCCAGCAACATGTAGCCACAGAAGTGAAGCGACGACTGTGGGCAGTGTGACCCTGACAGAGAGGTAATGCAACCTGAGGTAGCTACAGAAAAATGTTTAACACGAGCGAGGTTCATGCTCAGCATTATAGTATACAATTACAGGACAATTTCTGGCACAGGTCATTGGCGACCCTGAATGCTTGTCATTTGTATGGCTTGTTCAAAACACACGAGTATGCAAGTAATGCTTTAAACACGCTCCTATAAAAAGGATGAAATTAGTAGTGATTAGAGGGGCCACGGGATGACCGAAGCACCACAGTGACAGAAGTTGTCACTTGTCTCTTTCCTATGTCGAGTTTCGAGTTGGTGGAATCATGCAGTGAGGTTGGTGAGCAAAAAGATTCCACGCACAGTCGTGAAAAATAGTATCGCTCCACATTAATCGAACAATTATAAAATCATTGTTAATTAACTAACGTGATTGGGCGCAGAAAAATTTATCATTAGGTTTCGAAAGTCATAACTCATTGTCTCGTCATCAGTCGTTAGATAGTGAGTAGTGACTGTAAAACAGGTAAGGGATAGCGAAGCAGTGAGAGGTAATGTGACAGGGTGAATAGAAATCCAAGTATGATTCAACTAAGTAGAAACCATTGGAGGAATAACAATGCAAGTGAAAGACAATGAGACAGTGAGGCAGACTAGGGGAGGGACACAAGTTGGGTGAGAAACAGGACACAAGAATACACCGAATGACGTGAGAGGCAGTTAGAACAACTGATATGGAATATGATGCTATTTAGGGTGGTTGATGGCTCCCTACGTGTCAAGTGAGTTGGTGGAGGGTTAGTGCCCCTCCCTGTAAAACAAATAACTCAGAGTCAAATGGCCACCCCGTAAGGGATTATGGCGTCTGGCAATAGATAGATAGATGGAAGGTGGTATGATTAGGTTAGGCTAGTCAGGGTTAGAAAAAGTAAAATGATGTGTAGCTATAGAGTCGAAAGGAAAATGATGTACAGTTAGTTGAGGTTAGGCTATATTAGATAAGATTAGGGTAGGGTCAGGTTAGGTAAAGCAAGATGATAGCAAATAGGAAGGCGAATATATGGTAGCATGAGGTAACTGAGGTTCGGTTCAGTTCAGTTCGGTAAAACAAGGTGATCCATAGGTATGGGAGGATATAGGAGGTATTATGCAGTTAGGGTAGATAAGGTGAAATAAACTTATGCCTAGTTAGAGATGCTAATGTAAGGGGACGTGCACTTATGCTTGATTAGACTGGGTTTGGGTAGGTTAAAATAGGCATAGTAAGACGATGTGGAGTTTAAGGAGGCAAATGCAAGGTTAGGGTAAGTTATCGTAGATTAGATTGGGTTATGTTGGGTTACGTTAGGTTGGCTTAGGTTAGCGAATGTTGGATTATTTTAAGTTAAATATAGCAAGGTGATGGTAAGTTAAGAATGCGAATTTAAGGATATGTGCGGTTTGGCAGACGAAGGTAGTGAGGGTAGTACAAAGTGATGAGCATTTAGGGATATCAGGAAGGTACAGTGACTCATCATGCAGTTGCTAACACCTCCCACTTACCAGACGCGGATGTGTACTGGGGTGGGTGACTACGACCATTTCTTAGAAGGTAGTTGGTGAGGCCAGCGGGCAGGAGGGTGTGGCTGTGACAAAAAGTGGTCGGCAGTCATAGCACCACCACCACTAGCCACCACCAACTACCACCATATTTATCAACCAGCTTAATCCATTTAACCCCAGCATGTCACTTATGGTCTGTTATGCTACCAACAGGCGATTTGATTCAGCTCCACCTCTTCTAGCAAGAGGACGTAATTTATCCTTAATTATTGCAGTAGTTTTGTTCACCTTCAGAGAGACTTTTCTAGAGGTCTTTCCTGAGCTGAAATTTTGGAAGTAGCTAGAGAACAAATACATTATTGGATTGAAGGGGTTAGTGCCGTATTCAAAATACTGTACTTAATTCATATAGGGGAAAGCCCCCCCCCCCTAGTTTTTTTCATTCTGTTTTGGGGTGCCTCTGATTATTAGATCTGACAAGCAATATAAAGCTTATCTCCAGCTATGCCCTGCCTGTGTATGGGTCAGCCTCCACCCTCTTGTTTTCCCCCATGGACCAATTTACCCCCATGAACCTATTTTCCCCCATGGGTCTATTTTACCACTGTGGACATATTCCTTTCATGAAATTTATTTTCTCCCTATGGAGAAAATTTTGTTCCTCACATAGAGCTGTTTTCTCCCATGGACCTACATTTACACAATTGGCCCAGTTTTCTGTTTGGGCAGAGGTATGATCCTATTTAACACCATGGACTGATGGTGTTAACCACTAACCCGTCGACCTATTTTACGACCCCCTATGAGATGAGAGGAGCACTTACCTGTTCCTCGTGAACCTACAGTATTTTCCCCATGAAGAGGACTTACCTATTCCACTGTGGGCTGTTTTCCCTCCAAGAGAGGATTTACCTATCCCCTTGATGGACCTGTTTTCTCTCAATGGGATGACCGCTTCATGGACCTATTTTCACAATGGATATATTCCCCTCCCCCTCCCACCCACCCAGTGCAACCTCAGTAGCAGCAGGATGACTTAGCAGGTGTCCATGCACAAACGGAGGCACAGAAGCATTTATATTATAGATTAGTCTGGGTCTACAGTGTAATTTGCTTTTAGGTACTGCATAGAAAACCATGCACGACCTATATTCGTCATGTGTTTGAAAAATTGTCCCCCCAAAATGGAGAGCTTGCCTTCACTTTGTCCGTGTAAGTTTTAAGAATACAGGCCTAAACCACTTAATGACCTAGAGCAGCTTGTACAGCATCCTACCCGTATCCCTGACTGCCTGGGAGAGAGCTCCAACATACTTGACCTCTTTCTTACAACAATCCATCTGCTTACACTGTTAATCTTTCCTCTCCGTTGGGCTCCTCCGATCACAACCTAATTACCTTGACCTGTCCTGTTGCTCCAGTACGGACTGTGGACCGTCCAAAGAAACGTCGACTGTGGCACTTTGGAGCTGCAGATTGAGAGGCCCTCAGGCAGTACTTCTTTGATTTTCCCTGGTATGATTATTGCTTCCATGGTTGGGAGCCATCTGAGTGTGCCCTGCACATTATGGAGATTATTCTCCTGGGCATGGAATCATACATTCCCTTCTCATATCCTTTGACTAATGCTCTATTACATTGGATAGTAAAGGAATTACTGTATATATATATATATATATATATATATATATATATATATATAATAATAATAATAATAATAATAATAATAATAATCTGGCCTTTTGTTTCTCAAAAGCGCCAGTTCTTCCTTTTGGGAATTCACTAGCGCTCGTTATTTTTACAATTACAAGAATTGTGACATTTCTTGTATATAATACAAGCTACATCATATATACATGAAAGTGGCAAAAATTAAACCCTATAGTCATCTGTCATAGTACCTCTCTCCAGGTCGTAGCATTTTGAAAAAAAGAAAGGCTTTCAGCTGTCTCTTAAAGGATTCAACAGTAGAGAGTTGTCTTATGGACAATGGCAATCTGTTATATAATCTAGGGGCTCTATATGCAAAAGAACGATCAGAGAAAGATGACTGGTGAATGGCTCCTGGCTCATCAAGACGCAAGGAATCATCTTCACTGCGTAACATCACACCCGGGCGTGTCGATGGGAGTTTTAACAATTCAGCAAGATACTTTGGTTCACCAAACTTAAGAACCTTGAATGTAATAAGACACAGTTTAAATTCAATTCTAGCCTTTACTGGTAACCAATGCAACTCAATCAGAAACGGGGTAGTTGAGGTTCTCGGGGGGAGACCAAAGATAAGCCGTGCCGCCCTGTTCAACACAGACTGAACTTTTGTTAGTATATTATTTGGAAGACCAACCCACAGTGAATTACAATAATCAACACGAGACAAGACCACTGCATGGACCAATGTTAGGAGGCACTGTCTATTCAGGAATCTTCTCACAGAATACAGATTTCTGATATGCAAGTTACACCCTCTTACAACCTGATTAATGTGTTCTTTGTAATTTAACTTAGAATTAAAATAAACACCCAAATTTCAAACAGAACTGACTGGATGCAGCTGTGACACGCCAGTGTTCAAAGCCAGGGCACTGTCAGTGTCATCACCCCTTCTGTTTCCTCTGATGATGATGATCTCAGTTTTACCATCATTCAGCTTAAGTTTCCTCTTAGCCATCCAAATCTTAATATCATACATTAGAGATTCAAACTTTATCTTAGTATCGTTGATATCTGACATCTTAACATAGAGCTGGGTGTCATCAGCATAAAAATGATAGGACACATCATGAGCATCAAGTAGAGACGATAAACTACTTGTGTAGATAGTAAATAGAATTGGACCCAAAACTGATCCTTGAGGGACTCCAAATAGAAGAGGAGCAGAATCAGAGCTAGCGTAATCAACAACCACTCTCTGAGATCTGTCCGACAGATACGACTTAAGGAGCAAAAGGGCACTATCACGAACGCCATAAAAATACAGATCATCCAACAATAGTTTATGATCTACTGTATCAAAAGCTGCAGACAGATCCAAAAGAACTAGGAGAGAGGACATCCCACTACAAGTGTTTGCCACCAAGTCGCTCTGAATCCTTGTTAGTGCAGTTTCAGTCGAATGGTATTTTCTGTATGCTGATTGAACAACAGGAACAACTCTGTTGTGTTCCAGTAGTGGTAAGAGTTGGTCAAGTATGGCCCGCTCAATAATCTTGGATAAAAAAGGCAGGTTAGAGACATGACGATAATTTGTCATGCTCTCGACATCAAGGCCAGGTTTCTTAATTAGGGGCCTAAGCAAAGCACGTTTCTCAGACTGCACAAAATTACTTTCTAAAAAGCATCTATTTATTATGTTGCAGATAAAGTCTGCAGCGTGCTCATACACATCAGGTAGTTGTGACATGTTACATGGATCGAGTGAGCAAAATGTTTTATTAAGTTCTCTGATGTAACATTTGACTTTGTTTACATCCAGTAGATGAAATGTTGAAAGCAAATGATCCCCGGTGCACCGTGGCTGGAAGTCAACTGAGTACACTTCACTAGGAGAACTGCTGTCTAAATCACTTCTTATGTGAGATATCTTACTTGTAAAAAATGAAGCAAAATCAGAAGCCAATTGGGCAGCAGATAAAGAAGTTGGTTTAACAATTACATTCCTCCGACCAACCAAATTGTTCACAACTGCAGACAATTTTTTTTATCACCACCACATGAATCAACTTTATTTTGATAATACCTAGCCTTTTGGGCTTTTACAGTGTGAACGACTGCTCTTCTCGCAAAAACATAACGCAAACGAGTTACTTCGGTCCGCTGCAAGCGCCACTCACGTTCTGCCCTTCTACGTTGTCTACGCAAAGAATTAATGGATGGACCATACCACGGAGAATTATCACGTACAGTGATTGTTTTTACTACCTCAGGACAATAATGGTCAAAAATTGACCTGAGCTCGTTGTTGTAAATATCAACCAATTCACCAGAAGAAAGACTTGAAGAATCGATGGAGTTTAAACGTTGATCAATTTCAAAACACATCAACTGGCGGTCAACATTGTTGTAATTTCTGAACCTGATGACCCTCCTATATGAAGGGGATTTCGGGACATCAAAACTAAGAGTGATCAGAGCATGATCAGAGATGAGGGGGTCAAATGAGTCAACCTCCACATCTGATACGCGCCTGCAACCAACAGGGGACAAGATCAAGTCAAGGACATGTCCTGAGACATGAGTTGGATTACTCACATGATTGAAAAAATTGTTCTGGGTGATCAACTCAAGGAATTCTGAAGAAAATGGTTTTGACTCGGGACTGTCAACCCAATAATTGAAATCACCACAAACAAGAAGTCCTCCAGGTCCAAGAGAAAACCCTTCAAGAAACTGCCCAAACTCCTCCATAAAACCTCCATCTCTGCCCGGATGACCTGGTCGATAGACAATTGCAATTCTAATGGTATTCTGATGGAAATTTATTAATACTTCCATAAATTCAAATGATGATGGGGTCAGGTCTGAGTCAATGAGAGAAACGTTTGCAAGTGCTGCAGAGTAGATGAGTGCTACGCCTCCTCCTGGATAGTCAGCAGCAGGCCTGGGAATACTAATAATAGAATGTGTCTTAGGCAAGGCATTACGAACAATATCGATATCAGACTCATACAACCAGGTTTCAGTCAAGCACAATATGTCAAGCTCTTGCTGATTTAGGGTTTCATTAATATAGTCTATCTTATTACGGATGGAATGAATATTTAAAAGACCCATCCTTAACTGGTTCAAGAGGGACGTAGTCAGTTTTTTGAATGGTCAAAATTGGTGTTTTCAATCAATCTATTCCTATGAGAAATCATAATTGGACATTCTCTACTTGAAGCAAAATGGGCAACCACCTGTGACTTTGAATTAGCATCTTGATGTCTTAAAGAGGAGCGGTTGATGCATTTGGGAGAATTTCTGTTACTACAGTCCTTAGATTTATGGGCTCCAGTACAAAAGACACATTTAGGTTCATCACTTTTCCTAGAACATCTCTCAAATGTATGACCTAAGCCTTGACAGTGATGACACTGTGTAACCCAGAATCTATCAAAAGCGCGGCATCTTGTAAGATCCACGTAGATGTAATTGCCCTGTTCTACAATGGAGGATCTCACCTCTGGCGACATCTTCAAGATAGCAGTTTTTGTGTCATTCCTTGTCCTTGTGAAGAGAAGGTTGAGGGTACAACCTCGATCAACGAGCATCTTAATTTTATTGTTTTTTCTCAGAATATTTGGGATGATGTCAGAGTCATCCAAGGAAGAGGAAAGGCCTGTCACAGTCATTTTAGGCAACATTTTCTTTGGCTCTGATATGCAAAAAGTGCCCTCAGAGCCAAAATGATCAGTCAGCACCCCAGTTGCTTCCCCCTTGGCCTCAGCTGACGGAAACTTCATTACCAGCCCACCAGCCTTGGTCTTAAGGCAGCTGTCAACCGGTACCGAGTTAAGTACGCCTCTGATGTCTTCTGGTCCCATCTGATTTGTCAGGGCACTAGCGCCACTCTCTGGTTTCACAATCAGTACATGCTGACTATGAATGGCTTTTTTCTGGCCATGAGCACTGATCTTAATCACGCCCCCAGGCAGATCCTTCCCTCCCCCCACGAGAGACCCACGAACAGCATCCGCAAATGACTTGGCCTGATCTTGTGTGACCGCCATAGGTGATGAGACCTTGGTCTCTAGTGCCTCCAGTCTATTTGATACGTCTCTGATTGCTTGAAAGATTGGCCCAATGACTTTATCTTCATATTCCTTCTTGGTACTACTTCCTCCACCGGCCAAGACCTCGTCTGCTGGTGCAACACACTGGCTACACAGCCAGCGAAAGCCCAGCTGGTGGCTCCTCTTCATGAATGGATAGTCGCCTGCATCCAAATTTTCATAAGCTATATGAATCCACTCGCTGCAGTAGGCACACTTCAGTGCTTGTGCACTTTTTGCTACAGACCCACTGCAGCGAGGGCACTGGTGTTGTTTACTCATGATAAGGGAGAACAAAAAAAAAACAAAATGACAACAACAGCAAAACGTATATACAATACTACCCGGGAAAAACCCAGGCAGCGCCGCCCCCGTTTGTGTCACCCTAATTTAGGAGGAAAAAAGAAAACCGAAGGAAAAAAAGCACAAAAAACAGAAATGGAAAAAAAAAACAAAAAAAACAGGGTGTCTGCGAGGTCACCACGAGCAGGTGGGGTACGACTTGACTACCCTTCTAGGAAAGGTAACCCAAACCGAGGTGCCGCAGAAGTGCTGAGATGGTATTGAAACTTTTCCCAATTTCGAGCTTTGCAGCAGCAACAAATACGTCACTTAGGCAAGACCTCATTGGTTACGATACTGCCACTTGTATATATTTATAGTAAATTCTCAAATTTCAACAGTTTAGAATTTGATGATTCGAACTTAAATGCATTTTGGAGTGGTCTGCCTACCTCACTTTTCGATACAAAATCACAAATTTCGATGCTGTCACAAGCTTCATAGGCAGAAACAAAGATCATCACCTTCTTCAGGCCAATTACTAGGGTGTTGCAAGATATAACCATCCAAGAGGGTGAGGAGGAAGATGTTGACACTGCAGATGTCCAGATATTCAAGGATGATTTTCATTTTGATGAATTTGGGTTGGATACATCCACAGAGGAGGCTACTTCAGCTAAGTGGTCCACCTCTGCCACACACCACCAACACCAGCCAGCCAAGTGATATTATTCCATAACCGAAGGTTAGTACTGTACTGTACTGTACAGTGTGCTGTAACTATTGTAATAAAAACTGTGACAGGATACTGACGAACTGTAACAAATTTTGCTGTATTCTACACTACAGTACAGTATGGCAAAACAGTGCAGAACTACAGTTACTTAACCACATTTATAGTTCATAAAGTTTACAGGGAGTGTGGGCAAAAAAATCATGATTTTATGTAGTGAATTAGGGAGGCCCTGGACTCAAATTGATTTTTCCCATAAGAAGTTCAGTTTAAATTTTGATATTTTGAATTTAGATGCGTTTTTTTGGTACATATGTCCATCGAAATTTGAGATTTTACTGTATATATGTATATATATATATATATAGATATATATATATATATATATATATATATGTATATATGTATATATATACAGTAGGCTCACACAGTGCGCGAGAGATTGGGCGGTCCACGACCTCGCGCACTGGGAATACATAATCTAATGGGAATAATTACATATGGGCGGTACCCCCTCATACCTGGACATTTTTTGGCCCTTAGAGACATAATAAAGGTCATATTTTTCAGACATTGTACTAAAGCTGTAGCTACAATAACAAAAATATGGGTAGTCACCTTAACAACAGTAGACAACAGGCCTGATGACCTTAAATTACAGGGGTTCCGAGGCACGGCAATACTTACAGCGCCGCACTCCCCACCGCACCTCCCACCGCACCAACACTTCCCTCCACAGACTCCTCATGAGCACCTTCACCAGGAGCATCAAAGTCACTCACTTTGGCCATAAACCCTTCAAAGTCCAGTGCTGACACTTCTGACATTGCATCCTCTTCATCTTCAACAGGAACAGGAGCAGACGATGTCGCTGGTTCCGCAATTTCCCCAACTTGAGACCACTGTGTGTAGCTTGTTATGAGCGTCTGTCTTCTCCTGTTTATTTCTTCCCTGTGCCTGTCTGTGTAGAAACGGAAGAGTTTGTCGATACCAACCAGAAGTTCCTCCGTTTTTAGGTTGCTCACTTCCTGTTCCTTCACCTCTTCCTTGAGCTTATCCACGGCATCAAGGATCTTGCTAATGTTTGACATACACAGCTCAGTCCTGCCTTCCATCATGCTAGGCTGCTCAACTTGACTCTGCCTGGCATCGGGCTCTGTGTCAGCCTTATCTATCCATTGCAACAACATGACGACACGTGACTCGCTGTGTGAGGGGTGGTCGCGCACTAATAGAAAATGGCATTTTTGAGCCACTCCTTGCCTCTGCCTTGCGTTCTGTGCGGTAAACTCGCTCATTCAAGGTTTTTGGTTATGATTTTTGGACACTCGCGCACAATGCGAATCGCGCACTGTGATGACGCGCACTGTGCGAACCTACTGTATATATATATATATATATATATATATATACTGTATATATATAGTTATACAGTAGTCCCTCCAATATCCGATGTAATAGAGCCAACGGCATGTCCGGATAGTGATCCCATCCAGATATTGGGCCCCAGCCTTCTGGACTTGTACTTATGGACCCTAACTCAGCAAAACACCTATACAACTCCCTCTGAACATGCATAGCACCTATTTAAGACCCAAATCACACAAATGAGGGACATAAAAGACTGAAATAAATGCAAAAGAATCATAAAATGAGGTTTTTGAGGTAGGTTTATACAATATTAAACATTCTGGGTACTTACAAGTCCCTGGCTCCTGGGCTGGTGGTTATGGACCCTAACCTAGCCTAACTCAGAAAAACACCTCCCTACTGCACATGCATAGCACCTAAGACACTATTCACACCAATAAGGGACATAAAAGAGTGAAATGAGGTGTTTGAGGTAAGTATAGTATGGAAAATACAGTACAGTACAATATGAAACATTCAGGGTACTTACAGCAAGTCCCTGGCCATCTCGATGAATAACCCGCTTCCTCTCAGACTCTGACAGTAAGAAGGAGTTCCTGAAGCACTTGCAGTACACTGTTCATGAAGTCTTGCACAGAACTTAATCATTTGCACTCAGAATTCCATTCTCTTAACACTGCACACTTTTGTCTTACTTGCACTCCATTGTACCTTAATGAAATAAGTGTCACACTCTGCACTTTAAGCCTTTCCACTCTTAAAACCATTTTCTAAATTAAACACACTCAAGTTAATTTACGTTACATTTACAGTCCATTAAATTTTTTTCTTTTCACACACAACTCTAAATCCTTAACACTATGCACTGTTTAATTCACTGCACAACACTGTAAATACCCATGTGGCCTAGTGGAGAAGTTCTTGGCGTCTAATCACCGTCAGATGCTGAGAGTAGCACATGCAGGTGACCTAGGAGTGCGTCGTTGGGTCGTGGTGATGGCGTACCCACTGCAGACAACTCTGAAGAGAGGCGCAAACTCAATTCGAGTGGTGACTCCACCGTGCCTGATGTGCTGGGCTGTGGCTCGGAGCATGAGGGCCTGTCTTGGGGAGGCAATGGAGCGGAGCCAGGGCTGAGCACAGTGGGGGTCACGGGCCTGAAAAAGCTGTCAATCGTTGATTGACGCAAGGAACAACGATTTTGACGGTTAATGATGCGCTGCCTGAAAGCACGCACTTCCTCCACAAGTCCCAAGGGCCCCATCTCCCTGTCGCAGTCCGGGTGCTCCAGGTAGTCCAGAACGAACTCTAGGTGTTCCCGGAGTGTGCTCAACTTGGGGATGGCTGGAGTAGTGTCACGCTGAGAGGAGTCCGCATCATCATCGCCGTCCTCATCAGAATCTTCAAGCTGGGCACTGACACCTGCAACTGAAGATGCGATCTCGATATTTGACATGGTCTGATACCCAGGATCGCCCTCGTCGTCATCCAACCACTCACGCACTTCGTCCACATCAACATTGTTGCCATGCGCACGTAGACTTGCATGGAAGTCATCCACGTCAAAACCTAGGAAATCGTGCTCCACATCCGTTCCGAGAAGCAGATGAGACCAATCATTTTCTAGAGTCTTGACAGGGATTTCCTTCCATGCACTGGCCCAGTTGTAGATGGCAGACTTGATGTTGTAGCGGCGAATGTTTTCCAAAGTCCGCTGGCCTTGCATGGTGCTTCCCTCCCTGTGCTCATCCTCATCCTCAAGGACAACCATCACCTCGTCCAGGAACTTCCGCCGGTACAGCCTCTTTGTTGCCACGATCACTCCTTGGTCCATTGGTTGGATGAGAGCAGTAGTATTAGGTGGCAGAAACATGCACCTAATGCACCCATTCTCAGCCACCAAGTCCTTGTCGCACGGGTGGGCAGGTGCATTGTCGAGGAGAAGGAGGGCCTTTACCTTGTCGCGTGGGATTCCCAGTTTCTCCGTCTGGTAATGGATGACCTCCTTGACGAAATGGCGGTGGAACCAGTCTTTGAAGATCTGGGCTGTGAACCATGCCTTCAAGGAATGGTACCAGACGACAGGAAGGACATCCATCACCCCATGAAGACACCGAGGCTGCTTTGCATGGCCAACAATAACAGGCTTGAGCCGGTGCATGCCGTTAGTATTGGCACAACACAAAGCAGATATCCGTTGCTTGCAGAGCTTGCGGCCAGGTACACGCTTCTCCGTCTACTCAGCTAGAGTGTTCGTAGGCAAAGAGCGATAGAATAAGCCAGTTTCGTCAGCGTTGTAGACTTGACCAAGAGTTAGGCCCTCCCTGTCAATCAAGCCCTTCACCTTGTGCCGAAACTCGTCAGCTCTATCCTCGTTGGCGTCCAAAGCTTCGCCATGAGACTTATGGTTGGTAAGGCCATGTCGTAACTTGAATGCAAAGAGCCAACCTTCAGATGGCTTGAAGTCTAGGGCGTCATGAAGCCTGGCGAACTTTTCAGCAGCAGCCTTCAGCTCCGTGCCATGCACCATCACACCAGCAGCACGTTGCTGTCAATACCAAATCAATGTAGAGTGGTCGACTTCTGCATACTTGGGAGCATACATCATCTTCCTCTCCATGTTGCGTTTGCTTTTTGACGAGAAGTCAGCCATGTGCTGCATGAGTTTGTCGTGGGATCTCTTGATATCAAACAAAGTAGACCAGGCCTGGTTGAATTCACGGAGGATATGTGAGGTAGACCATCCCGCATCCACCTTGTCCAGTATCTCCCGCTTCTTCTCCAGAGTCAAAACTACTCTCTTCCTCTTCTCAGGCGGTGGGGGCCATCATCACACACACGAAGGAGAGGCATGAGAGCAGCAGGTGAGGCACCACCACAAAAGCAAGCACGTGGGCAACCATGATGATGAGCGTGCGCACACAACAAGAGATGGGCGGTAAGTGGGGAGGATGCAGGGGCATTCTAGCGGACATCGGCGGAACAAAGCACCAAAACACAGCTCGCCCTCACCGCGTGCACTAACTTCAAATTACGGGCTGGAAAAAGTCGGATTTTTTTCGAATTTTTTGCGTTTTTTGGGCCCATTTTGGGAATATTGGATCCCGGAACGAAAATGTCCTGTTATTGGGGATGTCCGGAAAATGGGCATCCAGATATTGGAGGGATTACGTTAAATATATATATATATATATATATATATATATATATATATATATATATATATATATATATATATATATATATATATATATATATATATATACAGTATATATATATATATATATATATATACCACCAACTCCAAACTGTGTACTTATTGTCTGAATAGATACACGACAGTCCTCGTCCAGAAAATTGCAAATTTTCTCAACCAACTCTGGCGTTTTGACGTCCCTTTCCTTCCCACACCTCTCATCGTCTCTCACCTCCTCTCTGCCATCCTGGAACCTCTTGTGCCAGCGAAAAACAGATGCTCTGCTCATACAAGTTAGTCCATAAGCAGTTTGGATCATTTCATAAGTTTCTGTAGCGTTTTTGCCCAGTTTAACACAAAACTTAATTCCATAGTGAGCTTCCAAATTGTCTTCACGTCCCAACTACATTCTGCGAACTAATCGGCTGCGACAGGCGGTGTATAGTAGGGGGTGTTTAAAGTGCTGTAACAGCCGTCTCCTTCAACATGGAGAAACAAAATTTGGCATACCAGCTTATTAGATGTATAGTAATGATATATTAAAGTGACATCTAAGACAGTTAGAAGTGCCTCTCCCAAAAGAGTCTCAAAACTTCTGGAATGCACCTTGTATATATAAACTTGCCCTCATGTCATCCGTCTCTGCATTTCTCCCTTTCATCTTACCCAACCATATAAACTGCGTCTAACTGTTAACTTCTCTCGCTGTACAGTGATGAACTGGCGTCGGCACCCGCGGAACTACTCTGTGAGGTTGGGTAGTGCCGCCCGACCCACCTGTATCTTATTCTCCCTACCAGCCGCCCAGATCAGATGGATCAAGGACAATCACCCTCTACCCAAAGGACCAAGGTGAGACTTACAGCTGAATGCTTAAATCTTAACCCATTCAGCCAGAGGATGTCATATATATATTGTGTCCTCTTGAACTGAAAGGATTGGTGGTCTGTATGCATGCTGTCTATTTTGAAAACTTTCTCCAGAAGTAAATAAATTGATCTAATGGTAACAGAAATTACATTTTTTAAGAATCGGCATGAAATGGATATATCATGAAGGGGAAGGGAAGCCTCCACATTGTTAGGATTATTTCTGAATCACGTACGATGATCAGACATGTCAAGCCTCTTCCTAATTGTTGCTGACTCCACTCGGTATTGTAGGATCCAGGCTAATCAGATCACATATCAGTCTGTGTTTCATGAAATACCGTTAGAATTCTGAAGCTTGCCCTTCCCTTCGCGATTCAGGTTGTAAGTATATGTGTCTTACTGTTATTTCCCTTTCAGAATTAAGGTTATTTTTGGTCCTGGACTGAGATTCACAAAGAGTTACGATTGGTCCTGGACTGAGATTCACAAACGGACTTGCAATCGTTTCCCTTTCGTAACTGAATTATGTTAATTATGTTTTTGGCACCAGCTGAGATTAACCTGCCAACGATATGAAATACAGACAGAAATACAGATAAAATGTAGATAAAAACATGGACAGATACAGATAAAAATACAGATAGAATACTGATTTAAAGATAAAATAAAAATAGACAAATATAGATAGAAAAGCAAATTTAAAAAAAGATAAAAAGACAAAAATATAGATACAAATCGATAGAAATGCATATGAAAGTAGATAATAAAATTAAACATACAGAAGGAACATAAAAAATACACATAGAAATACAGATAGATATACAGATAAATATAGAGATAAAAATGCAAATAGAAATTTTTACATTACATTCCATCATCTAATCCTGTGTTGCCTCATGAGGAGCATAGAAGCCCAGGACTAGACAAGTTGGTCGTGACATTTAAGATGAGTGATCAGCTTCATTCATCCCTGAGTGGCATTTCATGAGCAATAAACCCCAACCATCCCTTGGATAAAAACCAGCAGAGGCTCAATCCGGCTGGGGCACCTTAATTACCCACTAAACCACCAGGCGCCATAGTTCAGTTATATGGTTACCACCCAGTGTAGTAAATGGTTTGCTGGTGAACAAGAACCCATTTGGCTTGTCACTCAGTGTCATCACTTGTAGACAGAAGGAAAAGGAAGAAGGAAAGAGAGACAAGAGGAAGGCAGGAAAGAAGAGAGGGAAGGAGTCACCTGAGAGCAGCACAACATTGAGTGAGTGGATGGTGAATGTCCCCACCTACCACCAAATGCAGACAGAAATTTGCAGCGGCCTTTCTGTGATGGTTTCTATGTTATACTCTTGTTATCAGACGTATTCCTTCAAATTAACAGTTTGTATCTGGTAGCCTTTTAGTAGTTTTATTATTGTTGCCTCCGGGCAGTTTCATTCAGCTCAGGAGAGACTTATCGAACTAGAGGGGTTAAATATCGCCCTTATGAACCCCATCATTATTAAAAGCCCTTGCAAACTTCAAGTAAATCGTCCGGTAGTGACCTGAATATTTTTTTTATTGTTATTGGACTGAAGGGGTTAAAGGACTGCAATTGTAGTAATGGCCATTTTATTTACAGGATGGTCCATAGATATCTCTCCACTAGAAACTTAAGTCTTGCAGGAATGGCTCAGTCAGCTAGAATGGGTGTGAATGTGACAGTTCGAGTAGGGAATGAATAAATGATGCTGGCTAGATACTGATAATAATGACTGAGCTCTCCTTATAACTTACGAGAAATGGCCTGGTGGACTGGAAGTGGAGCATTATTTATGGCAAAGCCGAAATAGGTAAGGTTTTGTCACATGCAGCATGTAAGGGGGGGGGGGGAATCGAGTAGCTGTGACATCAGGCAGGGGTAGCGAAAGAAGAGGGTAGTGAACAGAGACTATCATATTTATACCTTTTGCTGGAAGGTCCACTTTTCTTCCATTATAAAGTTTAATAATTCATCTGTCATGCTGATATTGTTATATATGGTGGTTGGAACTAAATGTTGGATTGTGAGAAGTGGTGAAACATACCGATGTTCACTGCAAATAGAAATAACTTGGGCATTAGAAAATCCACTCATCATGGTGGCTTAGACCAGACTGGTGCCCAATTCCTGGCTGCGTAGCGGCTGATCCTCCATGTGATGCCATGCGCAAGGAAGACACGTTTTATAATGGAAGTGACGAGACCTTACCTACAGTAGATCTTGATGTATGGACTACCCTGTATTTAAAATAAGTACAGTAAGTGGATGGAAAGCTAATGATAGGGAGAGTCAGAGCTCCCGTTTTATCAGCCCTCGGGACTAGGTCCTGACCATCCCCCTTTGCTGAACTTTTTCAGTGTCTCAGTAACACAGAGAGTAGGCCAGCATGCTCTCCAATACAAGTTTCTCTAACTACCAACACCAAACCACATGCACAGTACACACCACACTTCCTTTTCAGAATTTTAAAAAAATGGCGTTGAATAACGTAGCCTTGGAGTCCCAAGGGGGGGGGGAACCATAAATGCCCCCACCTTCTGCCCCTCTCCCGGTGACGACTCAAGATGCCTGGAACCACTGTCTGACTCTCTTCTTCTTCATTTCTGCAACATTTGTGGCCTTTCCTCTAACTTTTGCTCTGTTGAGCACTACCTCTCCTTCTCTAAACCTCAGCTTCTTTTTCTAACTGAGACTCAGGTGTCTGAGGCAACTGACAGCAGACCCTTTTCTGTATCCTCCTACTTTCTCTATACTCATTTCAAAGCCAAAGGTGGCTGTTGTGTATATATACGCAACAACTTATCTTGCTTTCGTGTTCCTGAACTTGATTCTTCTGAATTCTCTACACTCTGGCTTCAGCTTTCCTGTCATTCTCTGACTAAATATATCTGTGCTGTTTATTTATCTCCTAATTCTACTGACTATCAAAAATTCTTTGACTATCTTACTTCTATGATGGAGCATATTCTCTCCATTTCTCCTTTCTCTGAAATCTCCATTCTTGGAGATTTCAATATTCACCACCACCTTTGGCTCTCCTCTCCTCTCACTGATCCACCTGATGAACAAGCCTACACTTTTTCTATCCTTAATGACCTAGAGCAGCTTGTACAGCACCCTACCCGTATCCCTGACTGCCTTGGAGAGAGCTCCAACATACTTGGCCTCTTCCTTACAACTAATCCTTCTGCTTACACTGTTACTCTTTTCTCTCCATTGGGCTCCTCCAATCACAACCTTATCACATTAACCTGTCCTATCACTCTGGTACGGCCTGTGGACCCTCCAAAGAAACTTCATCTGTGGCACTTTGGAGCTGCGGATTGGGAGGACCTCAGGTAGTACTTCTTTGATTTTCCCTGAAATGATTATTGCTTCCATGGCTGGGAGCCATCTGAGTGTGCCTTGCGCATTACGGAGGTTATTCTCTCGGGCATGGAAGCATACATTCCATTCTCATATCCTTTGACTAATGCATGAAAGCCTTGGTTTAATCACACTTGTTCTAATGCTGTCTGCAACAAGGAGAGGGCCTATGTAAGGCACCAGAGCCAACTCACCTCTGAATCACATATTGTTTGTTTCTGCCCAGAATTGTGCTAAGCTGTTCTTCGCTCTGCTAAAAATAATTTCATCCATACTAAGTGCTCTCAGCTTTCCAACTCGAATTCTTCCTGCTCCTTCTGGCACCTTGCCAAAAACCTTTCTAACAACTTTACCTCATCATCCTTCCCTCCTCTTTTCTACTGTGATGGCTCTGTAGCTATTTCTTCTACTTATAAAGCAGATCTGTTTGCTCAGACTTTCTCCTCCAATTCCTGTCTATCTATCTATTGCCAGACGCCTCAATCCCGTTTGGGGTGGCCACAAACTAATCGCCTCCAAGTCGCCCTGTCCCCCGCCATTTCTCTGCCCTGCTCCCAACTCACACCCCTCTCTCTCATATACCTCTCCACCCCATCCCTCCATCTCATCCTCGGCCTCCCCCTCCCTCTTCCCCCCTCCACCTCATTCACATACACTCTCTTCGTCAGTCTTTCACCCTCCATCCTCTCCACATGGCCAAACCACCTCAGTGTGTTCCTCATAACGCTTCCTATCACATCCACATCCACACCACAACGCTCCTTTATATCTTCATTCGTCAGCCTGTCTCTCCACGTGACCCCACAGGCTCCTCTTAAATAACTCATTTCCACTGCTCTCACTCTTGACTTGTGTTCTTCCAACAATGTCCAAGCTTCACTTCCGTACGTTAGAGTTGGTATCACAATACTGTCGTGTAGTAACTTTTTCACTTCCATGCTCACTTCCCTGTTTCTTATCACTGCTTTCAAAGAACCAGCAACTTTCCTTCCCTGCTGTACCCTTTCAAGCACTTCACCCTCCAAACCTCCATCCTTACTCATCACACTACCCAAGTACTTAAACGTACTCACATTTTCCAATTCCTCACCATCCAACCTCGCTGTACATTCACTGACTTCACCTCTCTCAAAGACCATCACTTTACTCTTCCCTACATTCACCTTTAGATTCCGTTTCTTACACACACTCTCAAACTCATCCACCAAGCCTTGCAGCTCCCGTTTGTCTTCACTTAACAACACAGTATCATCTGCAAACAACAGTACAAGGAGTTTCCAAACACTATCCTCTCTCACCAGGGCCACTCCAACATCCACTACCCTACCTTGTACCTCTTTTATTACCCCATCCATGTACAGATTGAACAACCATGGAGACATGACACATCCCTGTTTCAAACCAACTTTCAAAGAGAAAAATTCACTTAATTCACCATCCACACGCACTGCAGCCTTCGCATCATCGTACATACTCTTCCCAGCATTCAACAACTTCCCAGCTACTCCATATATTCTTAACACTTTCCACAATCCTTGTCTATCCATCCTGTCATATGCTTTCTCCAAATCCATGAAAGCCGCATACAACTTCTTTCCCTTCTCTAGAAACTTTTCCACTAACGATCTAAGAATGAATATCTGATCTACACAACCTCTTCCCTTCCTAAAGCCACCCTGTTCTTCTCCAACTAATTCCTCTGTTCTTTCTCAAACTCTGTCTATAAGTATCCTACCATACACTTTTCCTATTATACTAAGAAGACAAATGCCCCTATGGTTACCACACACTTCTTTTTCCCCTTTTCCTTTGTACAAGGGAATAATTATACCTGACTTCCAATCCTCCGGGACTCTACCTTCCTCCCAGGCCAATCTGCACATCTTCCACATCCATTCTACTACTATCTCTCCCCCATGCTTCAGCATTTCACCAAACACTCCATCAATTCCTGGGGCTTTCCCTGATTTAACTTTCTTCATTGCTTCCACAACTTCTATCCTACTGATTTCTTCCTGTCTTCTTACCTCCCTCCTTCTCCCAGCCATTCCCCAGCCACTTATACTCGCATTACTTCCATCCTCAACGTTCAACAATTCCTTAAAGTGTTCTCTCCATCTGTTCACTTTTTCTTCCTTCTCCACTAGTAATCTACCATTTTTATCTTTCACTCCCCTGCTAACTTCACTTCCACCCTGTCTTACTCTTTTCACTTCTCTCCAGAACATTTTCTTACAGTCCCTCCACTTTACACTCAAATTCCTTCCAAATTCCTCATCCACTCTCTTCTTACTCTCTCTTACTAATCTTTTCACCTCTCTCTTTCTTTCCATATATAACTCTCTCTTCCACCTCTCAACTTCTTCCATGCCCCTATTTCTCATCCATTCATTGTATGCTTTCTTCTTTTGTGCCACAGCCTGTTTCACCTCTTCAGTCCACCACGCTGTTCCTTGCACCCCCGTCCATCTTATCTTCCTCCCACACACCACATCACATGCTGCACATATTTCTTCTGTAAATATCTTACACACACCTTCCACGTCTCCCATCTGCTCCAATTCATATTTGCCCAATTGTTCCTCCACTTCTCTCTTATACTCTGCCTTTTTCTCATCCTCTTGTAACCTTTCCACTCTCCTTGCAACTACTCCCTCCTCTCGTCTTTCCCTTCTTCTATTCCTCCATCTTACTTGCATTCTAATTCAGGCCACCACCAAGTAGTGGTCAGAAAGTCCACTCCCCCAACCTCTATACACTCTTGCATCCTTTACACATCTTCGCATCCTTTCATCCACACACACATAGTGGTAATCAATCATTGCCTTCCTTTCATTCAGTTCACCACCCACCCTTTTCATCACTCGCCATGTATACCTGTGGATCATTTTATGCCTGAAGAGGGTATTGGCTATCACCAACCCCCTCCCAGCACAAATGTCCACTAACGCACTCCCATTCTCATCTATCTCAGCAGGCACACCCCACTCACCAACTATTCCATCCACCTTCACATTCCCAACTTTACCATTCATATCACCAATCAAAAACACTCTCTCATTCCTTCCAAACTTTTCCATGCACACTTCCACATTTGTCCAGAACTCTTCTCTCACTCTTCTAGCACGATCTTGCGTTGGCGCATACACACACACAATCGCCCACATTTGTAATCCAACTTTCAACTTTACCCACACAATCCTTGACCCAACTGATCCATACTCTCTTATGCTCCTCTTCCATCTTTTACTTACAACTATACATGCTCCTTCCTTTGCCCTCTCATTCTCACCTACTCCTGCACATATACCCCATCCATACTCCCATTCTCTCACACTCTCACCTCCCATTTTGTTTCAGTTATTCCACATACATCCACTTTCGCACCCTCAAGCACCTGGACAATCTCTCTCTCTTTCACCTCATCATTCGCTCCTCTTACATTCCATGTACTCATTACCAAGTCCTTTGTCCGGTCCTGGGTCGTCATCGTTTGGTCAGTCCTTGTCCGAGGCTTCTTGTTTGTTTTTTTAGTTAGTTGTTTTCCGGGGAGGGGCACTAACCCTCCGCCAACCCTTTTAGTCGCCTTTTACGACAAGCAGGGATACTGGGGGAGTATTCTCGAAAACCCCCCTACCCCAATTCCACCTTAGACAATTCTGGTGCTGTTCCTCCATCACTTCCTCCCTCAGACTTCCTCATGGCTGACATTAAAATTTCTTCAGCTGATGTATTTTCTGCCATAACTGGCTTTAATACTAACAAGGCATATGGGCCTGATGGAGTCCCTCCTGTTGTCCTCAAGAACTGTGCTTCAGTGCTTACACTTTGCCTAGGTAAACTCTTTTGCCTTTGTCTGTCAGCTTGTACCTTTACTTCGTGCTGGAAGTTTGCTCTCATTAGGTCAGTCCCAAAGAAAGTTGACCATTCCCAACGCTCTATCATCAGAGTTGATTTAACATCCTGTGTTTCAAAAGTTTTCGAGTCAGTTCTTAATAGAAAAGGTTGACCATTCCCAACGCTTTATCGTCAGAGTTGATTTAACATCCTGTGTTTCAAAAGTTTTCGAGTCAGTTCTTAATAGAAAAATTTTAAAGCATCTTTCCTATCACAACCTTTCTGATTCTTAGTATGGGTTCCATCAGGGATGCTCCACTGGCAATCTTCTCACCTACCTTTCAGACTCCTGGTCATCCTCCTTTTGGGACTCTGGAGAAAGCTTTGCCATTGCAGTTGACATCTCAAAGGCTTTCGATTGAGTCTGGCATAAACCTCTAATTTCCAAACTGCCCTCTTACAGTTTCTATCCTTCTATCTGTGCCTTCATCAATAGATTCCTTTCTTGTCGTTCTATAGCTGCTGTTGTAGACGGCCATCGTTCTTCTCCTAGATCTATCAACAGTTGTGTTCCTCAGGGCTGTCCTATCACCAACTCTCTTACTTTTATTCATCATTGATCTTCTCAGTTGTACATCTAATCCTACCCACTCGTACACTGATGATTCCACCCTTCACCTTTCCATTTTGTTCCTGCAATGTCCATCTGAGCAGTTACTTCAACAAACAAGGGATGAGGGTATGTCACACCAAATGTCTGACTTGGCTTTTATCTCTGACTGGGATAGAAATAATCTGGTTGTTTTTAATGCATCAAAAACTCAGATTTTACACCTGTCAACCAGACACAGTCTTTCGAAGGTTTAATAATATCCAGCTTAATCCTGCATCATCCTTGAACATGCTTGGGGTTTCATTGACTTGGGACATATCTTGGAAAAATCATATTGCATCTCTTGTAAAATCTGCTTCCAAGAGATTAGGTGTGCAAAACTGACTCTGTACCTTTTTTACCCCTGCACAGTTATTGACTTTATGCACGGGTTTTATTCATCCCTGTTTAGAGTACAACTCTCATGTGTGGGGAGGCTCCCCACATACAGCTCTTCTCAATAGAGTGGAGTCAAAGGCTTTTTGCCTCATCAACTCTCCTCCTCTTACTGGCTCCCTCCATCTCTTCGCTGCATTGTTGCCTCTTTATCTATTTTCTATCGCTACTTCATTGGTCACTGCTCCTCTGAACACTCTGTATGCATCCCTCCACCTCTACAAGGGGTGCATTGCACCTGTCTGGCAACAAATTCTCATCCCTTTTCTGTCCAACTCTCTAATGCATGAGTTAACCGTTACTCCCAGTCTTTCATTTATGCAACAGGTCAACTCTGGAACTGTCTCCCTCTGTCTGTATTTCCTACTTCTTTTGATCTCCAGTCTTTTAAACGCAGTTTGTCCAGGCAACTCGAAATGAATGGATCTTGAATTTGGCTCTCTTTTGTATTGTTTTTATTTTTTCTTGGATGGAACGGTTGTGGGCTCCTGGCCTTTAGTTCCGTCTGTCTTGCATTAAAAAAAAAAAAAAAAAAACTGCAGGCTGAAACTGTCCTTTGATCCATCATTCTTTTTGGGTAAAGGGAAAGAGTTAAGGAACATTTGCAGAGTATAACTAGGCTCAAGTAATATAAGTACTGTTGTTTGAACATGTCCCTTTGAAAACAGAAATGGTAACAAAAATATGAATGAGAATACAGTAAATACAGTAATGGAAATGAAAAGATGAATTACCATGAATGAAATGCCTGGGATGAGGCCACCTACTTTAGTCCCCGCTCCAGCTACTACTACAGAAAACTTTCACCAAACAGACGAGAGGCAGCCCCGCCCCATCTCCAGAATAGTGACCATATGAGCTCCCAAACAAGAAGGGCACAGAAAGCGCACCCACGCCACCCCTATCCTCCCCACTTGCATGGAGCTGCAGCCCACCTGTCGTCGCATCACGAGCCTCAAGTACTGTAAACAGCCAGAGCTCTTCAGTCTAGTACTGTACTGGCTCAGTGAGGTATGGAAAGGAAGGCCTGATGCTCCTCTGACTCCGGTTTGGCTCGACACAAACCGCTGGCTTTGGCTACTGAACCGGCTTAATGTGGTTCAGTGCTGGAGAAGCCCTGACGTCCATCTTCAACAACTGAACTGGCTTGACATCGTTCAGTGCTGGAGACGCCCCAACGTCCCGCCGCAGCAACTGAACCAGCTCAACATGGTTCAACTCCGGAGGAGCCTCAATGTCTCACTAGCCAGGACCAGCAGCTGCGAGACACTATGATCCCTGGAGTGACCATTCTCCCTGTGCTTCCCTTCTTATGCCCTCTAGTCCCCTCCCCCCTTCACCAGGAAAAGAGATCGTGGAGGCACAGCTGTGAAACCTTGCTGTCCCGACTGTACCCACTTTGGGAACATCATACATTAATGGCTCTCCCCCAGGCCTTTAGGAAGAATTAGATATCCGATTCCCCTCTTTCAGAACAAGGATTGTGATCCCTCCTTTTTGGTCTCCTACTTGCCACATATACTGTAACAACATTCAGCAGTACAGACATAGACTCACCTGGATCTCCCCCCCCCCCCTTCCTTTCTTTGGTGTATAGAATGGGCGGCGGTTTCCCCAGTACACTCAGAGTAAAGGTCCCTTCAGGCCCTCAGATTAAGACCCCATATCCCAGATTTGCCTTTTTCCTCATACTGCCTATGTATCTCAGTCTGAACATGCCAAAGTTGTAACTAGAGTACTGTACAGCGCACCCTCACTCAATGTGAGTTTATGAGCAGCAGAAACCCTTGTATTCTATGATTTCACATTGTTTGAACCAAAGAACTTTTGGGAAAAATGGTATATGGTAGACAGCCCACCCAGGGCTTGGTCTTTGGGTCCTCTTCCAACCTACTCTACTGTACTGATACTTTGTCTAATAGTACTTTTCGGTGGATCAACAAATAAAACAACAAATAGAACACCATGTACAATCATGAGAAAAACTATTGTTACCCCCAGGGATGTTCGATGCGAAATGAACGTAAGCTGGGCTATGTGGGCAGGTCCTTGCTGTTCGGCCTTCCCCTATGTAGTGTTGCCATATCACAATCCCATCATAAGAGTTGGAATAATGAGCAAGAATGAGCCATATGGCGGGGAAATACATAGGACGTGTTTGCGTTGCCCTGAACGCCCCACCGAAGATCAGTAATGAAACTCAGCACGTTTATTATTTTCCTGCTATTTAACACTCATTATCTGTAGAATACAACAAATATCATTTATGATATCTGAGTCCAAATGGTTTTGACTGCGACTGTATCACATATGATTTCCTGCTTTCAAAAATTCTGCCGTCAGAAATGGCACAAAATAATCAGCTAGTAACCCATGGCACTCTATAGAATATTGCCATACATAGATTATGCATTTTTATGAGGAGCAGAGCTCAGCTCAGTTACTTACAAAATGCTGAAGGTAATGGTATGAAGTCCTCTCCATGCCGCTGGTAGCAGTAGCTAAGCAAATGTTGAAGGAATTCTCTGGATGAGTGTAGTGATGATAGTGATACATTGTTAGATGATGAGAGTGATGGTTAAGATGCTGATTGACACCTTATCTGATCGCAAGATTGACACTGACGACACAGTGCAACCACAACACAACCTTTGCCTGGCACCACTGCATGGGAATATTTATTACTTCACGGACCTGTTTCAGTGGTAATTTTTTTGTTTGCTATATTGTGTTATATACCAATGAACTCAGGATTTTTTTCTCTATCTTTTGACAATATTATTTTCTTTCTAACATTTTTTTCTAAATATTTAAAAACTGCCACACACAGATGTACATGTAAACAAACACTGACGCAGTGAATGGGTTAAGGCTATTAAATCTATAGGTGTCGACTTTTTTTTTTTTTTTTTTTTTTTTATGATAGTCTAGCAGGGGTGCACGAGTTCATTTGTTTGCTTTAGATGAGTGGTTAAATGCTTCAGATGGATGCTTCAGATGTCTAGAGGCTCTTTTGGAAGCAGGGATTGGGTATACAAAATATTAAACCAGTGAGACTGAACATGTATTATTATTTTCCTTCTACTCAACATTTATTATATGTAGAAAGCAATACGTATCATTATTACATTGAAATTTACTAACTTGGCTTGTATCGGCTGAAGTACTATCATACGTCTGGCATAGGTTCACATACTCATTGCCTGTCTGCATGTGTGTTGCCGACTCAACACCATTCTGTTATATTTTTATTTAATGAATTCGGTGGTGGATAATAATACGTATTGTTGTGTAGATCAGATATTCATTCTTAGATCTTTAGTGGAAAAGTTTCTAGAGAAGGTAAAGAAGTTGTATGCAGTTTTCATGGATTTGGAGAAAGCAAATGACAGGGTGAAGCTTGGACGTTGTTGGAAGGACACAAGTCAAGAGTGAGAGCAGTGGAAATGAGTTATTTAAGAGGAGCCTATGGAGTCACATGGAGTGACAGGCTGACGAATGAGGATATAAAGGAGCGTTGTGGTGTGGATGTGGATGTGATAGGAAGTGTTATGAGGAACACACTGAGGTGGTTTGGCCATGTCGAGAGGATGGAGGGTGAAAGACTGACGAAGAGAGTGTATGTGAGTGAGGTGGAAGGGGGAAGAGGGAGGGGGAGGTCGAGGATGAGATGGAGGGATGGGGTGGAGAGGTATATGAGAGAGGGGGCTGTGAGTTGGGAGCAGGGCAGTGAGGTGGCGGGGGACAGGGCGACTTGGAGGCGATTTGTTTGTGGCCACCCCAAACGGGATTGAGGCGTCTGGCAATAGATAGATAGATATGACAGGGTGGATAGACAAGGATTGTGGAAAGTATTAAGAATATATGGAGTAGATGGGAAGTTGTTGAATGCTGTGAAGAGTATGTATGATGGTGCTAAGGCTGCAGTGCATGTAGATGGTGAACTGAGTTAATTTTTCTCTTTGAAGGTTGGGTTGAAACAGGGATGTGTCATGTCTCCATGGTTGTTCAATCTGTACATAGATGGGGTAATAAAAGAGGTACAAGGTAGGGTAGTGGATATTGGTGTGGCCCTGGTGAGAGAGGGTAGTGTTTGGAAACTCCCTGTATTGTTGTTTGCAGATGATACTGTGCTATTGAGTGAAGACGAAGGAGAGCTGCAAGGCTTGGTGGATGAGTTTGGGAGAGTGTGTAAGAAACGGAATCTAAAGGTGAATGTAGGGAAGAGTAAAGTGATGGTCTTTGAGAGAGGGGAAGTCAGGTTGGATGGTGAGGAAATGGAAAATGTGAGTACGTTTAAGTACAGTACTTGGGTAGTGTGATGAGTAAGGATGGAGGTTTGGAGGGTGAAGTGCTTGAAAGGGTACAGCAGGGAAGAAAGGTTGCTGGTTCCTTGAAAGCAGTGATAAGAGGCAGGGAAGTGAGCATGGAAGTGAAAAAGTTCCTACATGACAGTATTGTGATACCAACTCTAACGTATGGAAGTGAAGCTTGGACGTTGCTGGAAGGATACAAGTCAAGAGTGACAGCAGTGGAAATGAGTTATTTAACCCCTTACCCGCGGGGAGTCACTTTCGTGACGCTTGGGAGCAAGGGATCATACCGCAGGGCATCACTTTTGTGATTCTGTGTTATTTTGAATTCGCCCGGGCTTTCAAGTGGTGGATTGTATCATCTATCAGTACTGCCAGTGTCCAACACTAGTCAGCACTCCTAATCTCATCTGTACTCCCATCCATTGTTGACAATTTAGCCAATTCTCCCCGTTCTTGACTCCACTCCCTACCTCCCCTCCATTACCCTCTCCTCTCGCCTGCCCGGCCGTGCTATGCTAAGTAAATCTTCCCTGGAATTTTCCACTGATTTCATCGATTGAAATAAGCCTATACCCTATTCTTGTACCAAATAATATATACAAAAAAGAAATAAGGTAAGTGAGAGTGCCATACACCTGGAATTGGCTAATTATCACCTGACAACACCTCACGTTTACTTGTTCGCTAATTTTCGCTGTTTATTTCCCCTTGAAATATGCCGTATAATCTATTTTTGTAATAAAAATATTTATTAGAAAGGGAGGGAGAAGCCTAAGTGATATTTACATTCATCTGGAACTACCTAATTATTGCAGGCCACCACACTGTATTCTACGCTAAGTAAATCTTCCCAGGAATTTTCCACTGATTTCATCCATTGAAATAAGCCCTATGCGCTATTCTTATACCAAATAATATATACAAAAAAGAAATAAGGTAAGTGATAGTGCCATACACCTGGAATTGGCTAATTATCACCTGACAGCACCTCACATGCACTTGTTCGCTAATTTTCGCTGTTTATTTCCCCTTGAAATATGCCGTATAATCTATTCTCGTAATAAAAATATATATAAGGAGGGAAGGGAGAAGCCTAAGTGATTATTACATTCACCTGGAACTACCTAATTTATTATGTATTTTCTAGATTTCCTGCCAATCATTTCATAGCTATATATTAGCAGCTCTCACAAGGCTGACGTTGGCAGTAATGCACTCTCCCTAGGCAGTAGGCAGGCAGGCCACCAGTATCAGTTTACTGTCATCTTTCAAGGTGAAAGTACGTCTGATTCACGCCTGCTAAATTCCGCCGCATTTTAGCCCCATGCAAAGGGCCCTGTGACCTCTACCCCCTACTAAACCTCGTATGGAAAGAGGTAAAGGGCTGACAAATGATAGAGAGTGACTATGATCTTTCTGGTGAGTAAAACAGTGCAAGTGGAAATGTAAAAAATGTGTAAATAATGTGTAAACAGCAAGTGAAAGCAGTGAATGTAAATATAAGTGAACAGTGGAAAATAGTTTTATAAGTTACTGCAAGTGATAGTGCCTAACACAGTGTAAATAAAATAGAAATGTAAATAATGTAAATAAAATAGAGAATGTAAATAGAAATGTAAATGAGTAGTATTATAAGAATACGAGTATATATACTAGGAGTAATGAAAGTGAAAGTTTCACTCTAGCATGTATGAATACTATGAGTTATGAGAGTGAAGGTGAAAGTGACATTCACTCTCAACGCTAGTATACAGGACGAGAAAGTGAATGCTACGTATTTTACTGAAAGAGAAATTGAATGCCTACATTGACAATAAACTGCTATTACTGAAGGAAACTTATGGATAAAGACTGTAGATATATATGTTATATAGTAATAGAAATATAAACTGTGTTTTTATGAATAATAAATGACAGAACACCAGCGGCGAACGATCAGAAGTGGGAAGGTCATATACACGCTCATAATTTTCATTGCTTTCAAAGTGTTATTTTTTTTGGAGTATGGATTCCAAACTACTTGAGAATCATAGAATAGCGTTTCTAGTGATAATATCAGGCTGTGGTAATCATATTACGGATTGTTGGGAAGTGTAAAGTGGAGACTTCGTTACCCAACTTCAGAGGTCTCCACAAGTCCTACGGTACTCGATGAAGGCTCAACAAACACCCCAGGAGAAAGCTGAAGGTATGTGCCATAAGCATATATGATTTTAATATTCTAGGACTAATAACTGATTTTTGGCAAATATTTTTAGAGAGTCTGTCGGAGCGCGAATATGCCCGTGGGAGGCGCAAGTCAAAGCAAAACAAGCCCGCGGTTAAGGAGTTAAGAGGAGCCTGTGGAGTCACATGGAGAGACAGGCTGACAAATGAGGATATAAAGGAGCGTTGTGGTGTGGATGTGGATGTGATAGGAAGCGTTAGGAGGAATTCACTGAGGTGGTTTGGCCATGTGGAGAGGATGGAGGTGAGAGACTGATGAGGAGAGTGTATGTGAGTGAGGTGGAGGGGGGAAGAGGGAGGGGGAGACCGAGGATGATATGGAGGGATGGGGTGGAGAGGTATATGAGAGATGGGTGTTTGAGTTGGGAGCGGGGCAGTGAAATGGCGGGGGACAGGGCGACTTGGAGGCGATTTGTTTGTGGCCACCCCGGACGGGATTGAGGCGTCTGGCAATAGATAGATAGATAGATAGTCTCTATGCACAGAGGCCAAATGATCTAATTAGCTTTTATTATCTCTAGCGTCTCACATAACCGACATTGACGGGTTTGCGGGACAAACTTTCCTGTCCTGTCATTTCACAGCACTTTGTCGTTGTGTCATAGTGCATAGCTCTGAAGGGTAACAATAGCTTTTCTTATGACTGTGCCTTTATTTAAGTGACTTCTTGGCTTATTAAGAAGGGAGGGGGTTGGTATCCGAGGCTCGGGGCATCTACTCTTGCCCCGCGGGGTGGGGCGTCCCGTTGTCACTCTCACTGTCACTGCTGAGGTCTCCTGGAGGTGCCATAAAGCCTTCAAAGTTGACAGCTGAGATGATGATTAACAGGTAGATACTGCTATGATACTAGAACAGATCACAGAATGCGAGGTACAACATGTGTTCTTGCGGCAGTATGAAGAGAAGTGTCTGTTTATCCAGGAATGTCGGTAGATGGAATGCAGATAGCTGGCCAGCTGCCCGCCATTTTGAGTCTGGCTCGTTGCCAGCCACCTGCCTTCATGTGACTGACTTACATTGTCCAGCCCAACACTGGTAATAATGGCAGGAAGTCCATTTTTGCCTTGGAATTATACAGCCGTTTTGCATGTTGGGAAGTTCGATTAGCAGATTTCACATTCGATGAAAATAAGCATTTTCTGGGTTGACCTCACATTGTAGGTGATTCTCAATGTGTGAGTTCACATTATGTGGGGGTTCACTGTATAAGGACAACAATAAAGCAATAAGTATTGCCACTCTGTGTTTGTGTGCTCACCTTGTACAATTAGAATGTATCATAGGTGTGTTTTGTCTGTTCCTCCCTGTTCAGAAGAGCCCAAAGAAACCAGTTTTATGCCAGCCTAACACTGGTGGCTGGCGATGGTTCTAAACACGGAGGAAAGGCAGAGCAGAGCTTTGATTTCTCTAAGTACACGGTAGCACATACATCACGATGGCGACCCAGAGGTCCCACACCCCCATACCGAAGTATGACCCAGAAATCAGTGACATTACATCTACATGGTAATGGTCAAACTGTTGTTGGATTTGGTTTACAAAGAGGATACACAGAAAATCGTGGTTGTGCTGCCTTATCTTAGCAAGTCAGTTGCCCTGGTAGTAGAGAAAATGAATGTGACCCTAACATGGGCACAATTTGAAAAATAGCGATCGATGCCATCCAATCCTCCCTCAGGTCAGTCGTTGCGCTCTCACAATTAAATGATGAGAAATTTGAGGGAGACCTATATGCAGCAGTAGCTTACTTGAGAAAATTTGCTATGTCATCGTACACCCAGTTGTCAGAGGAACAACAGAATCAACATATACAATGCTTGCTCACCTCTTGCGGATCCTACTTGGTATTATCTGGGAACACTTCACGATCCACAACACTCAGGGATTCGTCCGGGACATCGTTATGATCCGGCGACTACTGGCAGCTCATGCAGGCAAACAAAAGCAGATAGGGGCTGTGCGCCGTGTCCCCACCCAGTCAAGCCAGAAGATGAAGGACTGGCAGAGTCAAAACTGTCCCTTCTACCCCCAAGTCTCCCAACCTCCACAACAGACACTGCAGGACAGCCTGATCCTAATTGACCCGTGGGAGTTCAAGGCCTGCAATGCTTCCTGCACCCTAAATGACATCTGTGAGCAGGTCAAAGCTCGGCGCAGCAGGTCCAACCACCAGAATCCATCACAGAAGCCCCATCCCTTCCAGCATCATGTTGCCAACAGTGACACCTGGGTACACAACCCATGACTAGATCCCGAGGAAGAGGTTGTCGAGGAGTCAGCACATGATTATGTAGATGATGAGGTAGAAGTAAATGAGGCTCCACAACTGGGCTAGATTTTTTGGTCTGTCCCTGTTGGTTCTGGCCATGGGAGAGGCAACTAGCACCAAGCTCATAACACCGGTCTACTCTAAGATTAGCCTTCTCGGAGTACCTATAAGGTGCATAGTGGACACAGGAGCTGTGCATTCTTGCCTTTAAAAATCAGGCAATCTTCAAGGATTTAAGCCTCATCCACCAACCTGATTGGGTGGGTAATGAACCACTGGCCCTGAAAGATGAAACTCTCCCCCTAACAGTCACCACTTGATAGTTGTCAGTCTACACTGACCACCCAATCATCATCTTCGACTCAAGGTGTATGGCTTATGATAGTTATCTCGGGTTGGACCTATTGCAAAAGCTGGGGGGCCCCTATTGAATGCCATCACCAACACCTCTGGTTCGGGGCCCACAACCCTACTGCCAGCCTGCACACAGTCATGCAGGCTGTAAACAAGAAGACAACCACCATCCAACCCCACCATCAAGCCTGGGTGCCACTGAGTACCCCTACATAGCACCCGCTGCTCTTCTCCCCGCAAATGGAGCAACCCTTCACCACAGGCTGCCTCATCTCCTATGCAGTAGTTCCCCCTCACCTCAGTACCATCAGGATCGGCAACATCTACAGTGAGCCCCTCATGCTTCACAAAGGTCTTGTCATGGAAGAGTTGGAGAGCTTCAATACTCCCCTTGAACATCAGGGTTCTACTAACACCCTCTCCCCACCCGAGATTCCCACTCATTTGTCACCACAACACCAACAAGACTTGAAGCAGCTGCTCCTTCTTTACCAAGACGTATTTGCCTCACACCCAAGAGATCTAGGCCGGATTGAAATACTCCGTCACCAGATCCACACCACAGGGCCCAGCCCCCATATGCCAGCCATCGCGCTGAAAAAATCAGGTACAGTGACAAGAAGAAGACCACAAAGTTCACAACATGCTGAGTGCAGGGATCATGACGCCCTCGAGAAGCCTGTGGTCTTGCCCCGTAGAGCTGGTGAAAAAGAAAGAGGGATCCACGAGGTTTTGTGTTGACTGTCAACAACTCAATGATGTAACCATCAAAGATGCCACCCCCTTACCTCAAATTGATGACTCTTTGGACTCACTGTGCAGTGCTCGATGTTTCTCCACTTTGGACCTTCAGTCGGGCTACTGGCAAGTACCAGTTCAAGAAAAACATCGGCAGATAACAATCTTCCCCACCAGTGAAGGACGACTCTATGAGTTCAACATACTCCTCTTTGTCCTCTGCAATGGGCCAGCCACCTTCTCCCAGTTAATGGACTCTGTGCTTTGAGGGCTAACATGAGAAACATGTTTTGCCTACTTGGGTGATGTTCTTCTGTTCAGACAAATGTTGATAGTGCATCTCCAGCATTTAGGGCAAGTGCTGGGCCACATTAAAGTGACTGGCCTCAAACTGAAGCTCTCAAAATGCAACAGCATCCAAGAATCATGTGCATTCCTTGGCCATATCATCTCCCACGAGGGGCCAGCCTTGGATCCCAACAAGCTCTGCATCATTGCCGAACTAACCCCACCTGCCAACGTAAATGAAGTCCATGCCTTCCTAGGTTTGGCCTCATAGTACCGGCATTTTGTCAAGAACTTCGCCACCATCGCCAAGCCACTTCATGACATGACAAAAGAAAGATGAGCCATTCCAGTGGACTACTCCCAGAATCGAAGCATTTGAAAGCCTGAAACACCACCTCACCATAATGCAATAGTCACCTTCCTCAACTACATGCAACCCTTTTGGTTGTATACTGACATTTCCCTGGTCAGAATAGGCGCCATCCTCACTAAAGTTAGGGAAGGAAAAGAACACATCATCACTTGCGCCAGCAGGACCCTAATCCCTTCCAAAGCGAAGTATGCAGCCATCAAACATGAATGCCTTAGAGTAATGTGGGCACTCAGACGCTTCCAGTCTTACATCTTAGGGGCCCCGCTTACCATCATCATGGCTCATCAGTCCCCGCAGTGGTTGCAGAGATCGCAAACAACTGACGCATTCTTAGTAAGATGATGAGAAACCCTCGGGGAATTCTGTTTCAACATCATGTACTGCCCAGGCAAACTATAGTACATACCAACATGCATGCCTTGTCAAGGCTTCCCCTAAAATCAGTCACCAAACCACAAAAAATGTGCCACATAGGTTTACAGAAAACATTGCTGCAACAGTGGGAGACCAAAGAAAAGTCCCACTGGTTGCCACTTACCACCTTCAGAAAGTTAGAACATATAGGGGACCACCTGTATACCCCCTCAGGCCATATTGTCCTTTGTTCCACCAAGGTTGAAGACGTCATGGTGAATCTGCATTCCAATAACAGGATCCACCTCAGCCAGCAAAAAATACTTCAGGCTTTTAAGTATGTCTACTGGACACCTCAGCCATCCCTCATCGCCAGGCGAGTCATCGAAGCCTGCAGAGCCTGAGCAGTAGGAAATGACATCTCCAGGACACCAGGACCAACCAGACACCTCATGGCCAGCAAACCATGGCAGCGGCTTGTGGTAGATGTGAAGGGACCTCTCCCATCGAAATCAGCGCCCCGATTTCTCATCACGTTTGTTGACACCTACTCCAGGTTCATCATTGCATGTCCAGCCTAGGGACAACCTGCCACAGCTGTGGCTTAGGCCCTAATCACCAATGTCTTTTCCTACTTTGACCTTTGAGAAGCGTTCCATTCTGACTACACTCCAGAGTTCTCTGGACAAGTTTGGGGACAGTTTACCAAATTATTCTTTTATTGTATCTCCCACTACTCTCCTTACCATCCCTGAGCAAACTCTATTTGTTAAAGAAGCCACCGTAGCCTCATTAGTCAACTCCGAACCAAGCTAGTCACCCTCAACACAAACAACTGGCCATCTCAAATAAAAATCCTCCAGTAGGGGATGAACATCTGCTCTAGGCAGGATGGCATCACGCCTCATGAATGTGTTTTTGGTGAGCTCCCACTGTGTATTCAGTTACTGGATTTGGCCTAGCCACTACCCACTGCACCAGCCACACAAGGCCCACTCTTACACCTCAAGAACCAACTCTGTTACATGCAACACTGCTAAGTCTTGTGGAAGGACAAAACTACCTCCGACAATCCATACCAAGTGGGCCAACAAGTCATGGTTGCTAGACTGCTCCTAGACAAGAATCTCCAAAGTTTCTAGGTCACTTCAAAATCAAGTGCGTGCCAAACTGTTACCAGGTCATCGTTGATTTTTACGTTGAAGCCAGGGTATACCGCAACCAACATGTCCGTTGATATTACCTCATCATAACTGACCAAACCAACACCGAGACCAAGGAAACCCAAACTCCATCCTCCATTACTTAAAAATGCCCACAGCCCCAAACATTCGGCTATCCCCAAATTTGTTATCCTGTCTTCCTCACCCCACCCATTAACTTCTCTCCCCTTCCATCATCACTGAGTACTGCACCAAGCCAGTCATCCTCGTCTTCCCAGGCCTCACTCTTATCTCCATCACCTGCCCCATCTGCCTTACGATCCCCTAACTGGCAACCCTCGTCATCCACCACATGCTGAAGTTCACCACCCAGTGCGTTTTCCCACACCACTTTTCATTCATCTCGTACCCCCAGTAACCAATCACCCTTACCACAACCACCGCCATGACCTCCCCAACCTCATATCCATGTTCTCCATGCCCTAGATCATCTCCTAGCCCTGCATCCTCATCCACACACCTATCAGACAGGAGGAGCCGCATCCCCATCTTCACCAGATGAGGCCACCAAACAGAACCACCAGCTAGGTATAGCCCACCACTATCATCAATACTTGTCACACCTCCATCTGCCTCCCCTCCAACCCCAACCAAAAATCTTACCCAAGCTAAAACTTGGGAAAATCCATAAATAAGTTCACAGACTAGCACATATTCCACCTAGTGTATCCCCACACCATCCAACACCTATCTCACTGCATCCTTTGCCTCAGCCATGGGCGACTTCAAGCCTGGCCCCGGGTAAAAAAAAACACCATTTGCCTCCCAGCCACCATTGCAGCCGCAGCCATCACTGCCATCTCCTCTCTCCAGCCATACCCAACCCACACCGCCATGTTTGTCCACTACACCTTCTGGATCTCCAACAACGGATACAAAAAGAATCCTGGAGGCTAAACATCTACTGCACCTGCAAGTCATCTACCACCAAGCAAGCACCCTCATCCTTGTCAGAGACCCAAAGAGGAGACCAGACGAGCGGTCTAAACCCTGGTACTACATTTTGAGGGACCTCGTGCCAGCAATGGTCACTGACAAAGGAAAAACATACGACTTCCTCTCACGAGGACATGGCTTAAATGGCGGGGAACGTAGTGAAATGCCCGGGATAAGGCCACCTTCCATAGACATCGCCTCAGCTACTAACATAGAAAACTGTTGGCAAAGAGACAAGAGGCAGCCCCGCCTCATCACCAGGATAGTGAACATACGAGCTCCCAAGCAAGAAGGACACAGAAAGCGTGCCCACACCACTAGCCACCCCACTCACTTGGAGCTGTAGCCCAAGCCCCAAGTACCGCAAATGGCCAGAGCTCTTCAGTCTAGTACTGGTTCAACGTGGTATGGAAGAGAAGGGTTGATGCTCCTCTGACTCTGGTTTGGCTGGACACAAACTGCTTGTGTTGGCTCAACGTGACTCCCCTGCTGAACTGGCTTGATGCGGTCCAGTGTCGGAGAAGCCTTGACATCCCTCCTTGATAACTGAACTGGCTCGACACAGTTCAACTCCAGAGAAGCCACGACTTCTCCTTAGCTGGGATCGGCAACTGTGAGACACTACGAATCCTGGAGTGACCACTCTCCCCACGCTTCCCTCCCCCTACGGTCCCTCAGTCCCCTCCCCTCTACACCAGGAAAAAGAGATCCCGGAGGCACAACTGTGTAACCTTGCTGTCCCAACTTTCTCAGGTCCCATCTAAACTCCATGTATACCTGCTTTGGGAACAATATACATTAACGTCTGTCCCCCAGACCTTTAGGAAGAATTAGATATCTGGTTCCCCTCTTTCAGAACCAAGATTGTAATCTCTTACCTTTTGCCTCCTACTTGCCTAATATACTTTAACAACATCCTGCAGTACAGACATAGATTCACCTTCCGGATCTCCCCCCACTGTCGTTGGTGTATAGACTGTGCACCAGTTTCCCCTGTACACTTGGAATAAAGGTCCCTTCAGGCCCTCAGATTAAGGCCCTGTTTTCCATATTGACCTTTTTCCTCATACTGCCTATGCATCTCAGGCTGGACATGCCTAAGTTGTAGCTAGAGTATAAAGACAACAATAAAGCTACTGTATAAGTATTGCCACTCTGAGTTTGTGTACTCGCCTTGTACTAATAGAGTGTATCATAAGTGTATTTTGTGTGTTCCTTCTTGTTCAGAAGAACTCAAAGAAACCAATTTTACAACAGTATTGCGCCTGGTGGATTAGTGAGTAATTAAGGCACTCCAGTTGGGTTGAGCCAGTGAAGGTTTATATCCAAGGGGTGGTTGGGGTTTATTGCTCACATAATGTCACTCAGGAATGAGTGAGGCTGGTCACTGTCATCTTAAATGTCAGGACCAACTTGTCTAGCCCTGGGCTCCTATGCTCCTCATGGGGCAACGTAGGATAGGATGATGATGAATGATATAACAGTGAAATCACGAGTGTTAATGGGAAGTGAAAACAGAAATAGTAATGAAAATATAGCTAACTGGGAATTGGAAATGGTAATAAGAATGAAAAACAAGTAAAAATGGGAGCTGGAATGAAAATTGGAATGGTAATAGAAATGTGACACACAGTTACAGTTCAGTTAATATAACTTATGTTTTGTGTGATCTCACCATCAGGTTCTATGAGCCAGAGGTGGGAGTCCTTCAGATCACCAGCATTACTAGCCAGGATGCAGGAGCTTACAGGTGGGTTGCTGTCTACCTCTTCTCTCTTTCATTTTTATTTTTATTTTTTTTTTACTCCTATTCTCTTCGCCTTTCCTGTGTTCTACTCTGTTCTTGTACAATACTAAACTATACAATACTCTTCTCTGCTCAACACGACTCTACAGTACTATTCTCTCATACCAAACCACATCATCACAGCTTACAGATCCGATGCTTCATTACTTTCTTTTTCTCATCTTTCCTCATTGGTTGCCTCATTTCATTCCTTAGTTCTTGTACAGTAATCTCCTGCTTATTCAACTTGACATTAGCCAACAAAGCAAAAAGTCTGGCTGAATTACAGTAACATCCTTTTTTTTTTTTAATTGCAATAACTGACACTGCACATGAAAACTGAATTAATCCAACTGCCAGCCACTTCCCTCGCTTCACTCCTGCCACCCATGCACCACTGATGATGCCTGCTAAAACAAAAACTGCTGCCTACCCCACCTCAGTCAGGGAGAGTATGCCATCAAATGTTGGTGTGCATTAAGTTCATCATGAAGTTTGTGGCCTTTGGTGCCATACCAAAGCTTTTGCTGGGACTTATGTTGATTGCCTTTGTGCTGTGTGCATGTCAGTAGCTCCATCTGTGGAAAGTAATAAAATGTTTGCATAAATTTGCATGCAGCTGGTGCCAGCCTGTCTCTTTTGTGTTACAGTATGTAATTTATGTAGATACTGCAGTTGCCTGCTTTCAGTTCCACTCACATCTGTCTGTGCATCTCTCTCGCTTTTGATAAATAATGAAATACTGGATTTGTTTCGTGCCTGTGACTCTTTTGTGGAAAATAATATCATATTTATGCAAATATGCATTTGTCTGTTACTGTCTTGTCTCTGCGTTTTGTAACTTACAGAGCTAGTTGCCAGCATTTGGTTCTACTCCTATGTGTGTACACGTCTCACTCTTGCTTTTAATAACAAAATTAGTATCTATAGCTCTTTCTGTGGAGAATAATACTGTATTTATTTAAATATGGAAGCATTTAAGTCAGTTTGTCTTCCTTGTGTTGCATAACTTAAGTAGCTAGTTGCCTGTGTTCTGGTCTGTTCATATCCATCTACGCATCTTACATTTGCTTTTATTATTTAACAAAATATTCTTAGTTCATGCAGCTGCTTCTGTGGAAAATAATAAAATGTTTTTTAAATATGGATCCATTTGGTGCTAGTCAGTCTCTCTCTCTCTCTCTCTTTTTTTTTTGTTTTTAGTCACCTGCTTTTGGCTTTTTTTTTTTTTTTTTTAATGTAGATAGTCACCTGCTTTTGGTTCTGCCCATTTCCATCTGTGCATCTCGCTTTCCTTTTTAATAAATAACAGTATTCATAGTGCCTGTAATTAAGCAAACATTCATTGTGGATGAGACAGGTTTATGGGGGAATATGTATAAGGGAAACACACTGGCAGTAACTAATAGCTTGTTAACGTATGAGTAGATATGTAAGAATTATATAATAAATATATAAAGGTGGCCATCAGAAAATTGGTATCTGAAATGCCCAAGACAAGGTCACCTACCATAGTCCCCGCTTCAGCTACTACCACAAAAAACCCTCACCAAACAAACGAGAGGCAGCCCCACCCCATTGTCAGGATAGAGACCATATGAGCTCCCAAGCAAGAGGGGCACAGAAAGTGCACCCACACCACCTCTAGCCTTCCTTCTTGCTAGGAACAGCAACCCACCCGCCATCACAACCTGATCCCCAAGTACTGCAAACGGCCAGAGCTCTTCAGTCCAGTACTGGCTTGATGCGATATGAAAGAGAAGGCTCAGTGCTCCTCTGAGTCTCTGACTCTGGTTTGGCTTGACTCAACCACAAGCGTTGGCCCTAATGAACTGGCTTAACATGGTCCAACGCCGGAGAAACCCTGATGTCCGTCCTCGATAACTGAACTGGCCTGACGTGGTTTATTGCTGGAGAAGCCCCAACATCCTTCCTTGACAAGTGAACTGGCCTGACGTAGTTCAGTGCTCGAGAAGCCTTGATGTTCCGCCTTGACAACTGAACCAGTATGACACGGTTCAACTCTGGAGAAGCCACAACGTCTCCCTAGCCAGGACCGGCAGCTGTGAGACACTGCGATCCCCGGAGTGACCACTCTTCCTGTGTTTCTCCCCCTATGGCCCCCCCAGTCCCCTACCCCCCTACACCAGGAAAGGAGATTCTGGAGGCACATCTGTGTAACCTTGCTGTCCCGACTTTCCCAGGTCCCTTCTGACCTTCCTGTATACCCACTTTGGGTACAATATACATTCACATCTGTCCCCACGGCCTTTAGGAAGAATTAGATATTTGGTTCCCCACTTTCGGAACTAGGATCGTAATCCTCCCTCTTGGCATACTACTTGCCAGATATGCTGTGAGAACATCCTTCAGTACAGACATAGACTCACTTCCCGGATTTCCCCCTTCTCGTTTGTGTACAGATTGTGTGGCCATTTCCCCAGTACACTTGGAGTAGAGGTCCCTTCAGGCCCTAAGATTAAGGCCCCATTTCCCAGATCGACCTTTTTCCTCATGCTGCCTGTCTATCTCGGGCTGAACATGCCAAAGTTGTAACTAGAGTATACTGTAGAGACAACAATAAAGCTATTAGTATTGCCACTCTGAGTTTGTGTGCTCACTGTGTACTATTAGAGTGTATCGTAGGCATGTTTTGTGTGCTCCATCCTGTTTAGAAGAACCCAAAGAAACCAATTTTATGCCAGCATAACACTGGTGGCTGGCGATAGTTCTAAATATGGAGGAAAAGCAGAGTAGGGCTTTGATCGCTCTAGGTACACGGTAGCACATACATCACGATGGCAGCCCAGAGGTCCCATCCCTATACCCAAATATGACCCAGAACTCTATGACATTACAACTTACATGGAAATGGTTAAACTGGTGTTGGATTTGGTTTACGAAGAGGATACACAGAAAATTGCGGTATTGCTGCCTCATCTAGGCAAGTCAGTTGCCCAGGTAGCTTGGAAAATCAATGCAACCCTGACATGGACACAGTTCAGAAATATAGTGATCGATGCTATCCAACCCTCCCTCGGCTTGGTCATCACACTCTTACAGTTAAATGATGTGAAATTTGAGGGAGCCCTGGACACAGCATTAACATACTTGAGAAAGTTTACTATGTCAGCCTACACCCAGGGGAGATGGGGCTCAGGCCTGTGCTAGAGGGTATAGGACATTGCAGTTCCCAGGCTGCCGCTTCCACCCAATAGAGAGGGGCCTGAACCTGGGAGTAGCACCCCAGGAGGCTGCCCTGTCAGTGGGTGTATAATGGCGGGATAGTTGCAATGCCAATGCACGCATGGAGGGTGTCCCTGCAGCTGTCCTGGCAGGGTGCCCCGAGGCCACTACCACAGCCACTGGTAAGCTGGTGGGCTAGGGGTCCCAGATCCATTGCCTGGACCTGGGACTGTGCAGTGAGTGGGGCCTGTGGTATGTCTATCCCTCTTTATTATTACTGAATATGACAAAACACAAGAAAAAGTTTCAAAACAAGCCTGAGGACAGTAAATCACTCAGGGGGATGAGGGTGGGTTCATGGAATGTGGGAAGTTTGAGGGGAATAGCGTTGAGGCATTCAGTAGGAGGTGGGTGGATGTGGCGTATTTGCAGGATGTCCGGTACAGGGGTGGATCAGCCAGAAAGATTGTTGGGAAGGATTGTTGCTATAAGTTGTTTTGGCAAGGGGGGACAGACGGATATGGACGTGTTGGTGTGATGGTTGGGGAGAAATGGGTGGAATATGTTATGAATGTTATGAGAGTAAGCGATAGGATATTGGTAGTGAATATTCTGTTCAGTAGAAGGGTAGTTGCAATTATATCAGCATATGCTCCACAGGCAGGATTGGATGAAGCAGAGAAAGATAGATTTTGAGATTAATTAATACATGTAGTGGGTGCTGTGTGGGATGATGAGATAGTGGTTTTGGGAGGGGACTTAAATGGTCATGTAGGTGAAGCAGCACAAGGTTATGAAGGAGTGCATGGGGGATGTGCTTATGGTATAAGGAATGCAGAATGGGAAAGGATACTCGATTTTGGGGAGGCAACGGACATGATTGTGTGCAACACATATTTTAGGAAAAGAGACAGTAGGTTAATTACATATGACTGTGGGGGAAATAGCAGTCAGATAGATTATTTTCTAGTTAGAAGGACCGATAGGAGGTTAGTGAGGAGGGATGTTAAAGTTATAGGAAGTGAGGAGTGTGTGCAGCAGCACAAACTACTGATTTGTGATATGGTGCTTAAAGAACGAGTGGTGAAAAAGTGGACTTATGTACCTAGGAGGAAAATATGGAAGCTGAAAAACCAAGTAGTAAGGGATGCCTTCTACACCGAGTTGAGGAGAGTGGTGGCTGAACAGGGAGCTGTAGACAGAGGCGTTAATGAACAGTACAGAGCCCTCAAGAACAATCTCTTGAGAGTTATTGATGTAACATGCGGTTGGTCAAGAGGACCACCAAGACATAAAGTAACTTGGTGGTGGGATGAGGGTGTAGAAGCTGTAGTTAAAGAGAAAAGAAGGCTTTTCCGGGAATGGAAGAAGGGTGGTAGCAAAGAGGAATATTTCGCTGCCAATCGTAGGGCTAGAAGAGAGGTATACAGGGCAAAGTCTGAGTCACAGAGACTTTTACTTGATAACCTAAATCATGGGGAAAGGAAAAATGTGATATTTAGGGTGGCAGGTCAGGTGAAGAGGGATAATCGGCATATTACAGGTGAGCAGTGTGCGAAGAATGATGAAGGAAGGGTAGTGGTGAACAGTGAGGATATTAAAGATGCATGGAGAGAGCATTATAACCTGTTGTTGAATGAGGAGTTTGACTGGGACAGAGAAGGTCTGGAGCCAGCAGATCCAGTGTCTGGCCCTTGGCCTATGATTGATGCTGCTACTGTGAGTGAGGCAATAGGCTGGATGAAGGTGGGGAAGGCAGCAGTTGTGCCTGGGTTGACTGCCAACATGTTGAAGGCCTCAGACGATACAGGGGTGAAGTTAGTCACTGATCTGATAAATAGAATTATTTATGAGTGTGTTGTCCCAGATGATTGGCTGAAGAGTATAATTATAAATGTGTATAAAGGGAAGGGTGATGCCCTGGAAAGAGGAAATTATAGAGGTATAAAGCTTTTAGATCAGATAATGAAGGTAATTAAGAGAGTTTTAGAAGGTACTATTAGAGAAAGAGTGAATACTGATGAGATGCAGTTTGGGTTTATGAAAGGTAGGGGGACCACTGATGCCATATTCATTGTTCGACAGCTTCAGGAAAAATATATTGGTAGGAGAAGGGATCTTTGTTTTTGTTAATTTGGAAAAGGCCTTTGAGAGTCCCTAGAGAGGTGGTGAAGTGGGCAATGAGAAAGCTTGGCTTGGAGGAGTGGCTGGTTAGGGTGGTTATGGCTATGTATGTGGGTGCTCACACCCAGGTAAGAGTGAATGGAGATTTGAGTGATGGGTTTTCCATGAATGTTGGTGTGCATCAGGAGTCAGTTTTGAGTCCCATGTTGTTTATCATGGTACTTGAAGCCCTTTCACGTGACTTTAGAAACGTACTCCCATGGGAGTTGTTGCATGCTGATGATTTGGTGTTGATTGCAGAGAACAAAAGGGAGGCGGAGGAAAGTTTTAGGAAGTGGAGAGATGGTATGGGGCACAAGGGCTTAAGGGTAAATGCAGATAAAACAAAAGTGATGATATCTAGGGTTGGTGGCGGTACTGTCAAAGACGAGGGAGAGTGGCCATGTGCAGTTTGCCACAAGGGCGTGGGAAGTAATTCCATCTTGTGCGGTGTTTGTGATAAATGGGTGCATAAGAGATGTAGTGGTATCAGAGGAAGACTGCGAGATAATGCTGATTTTATGTGTACGGTGTGTCGAGGAGAGGAGGTGGATATTGTCAGACGTGAAGAATTGAACTTGCTGGTGAATCTCTTGAGTGTGTGGAAGAGTTTTGTTATTTGGGAGACATGTTGTGTGCTGGAGGTGGGGCTGGAGCTAGCTCTGTGGCTAGGGTGAGAAGTGGTTGGAAGAAGTTCAGGGAGCTCTTGCCTCTCCTGACATTGAGAGGACTCTTCCTACGTGCTAAGCGGTCTTTGTATGCAGCATGTGTTAGGAGTGTAATGCTGTATGGTAGTGAGACCTGGGCAGTGAAGGAGGAGGATATTTGCCTGCTCAGACATACAGAAATGACAATGATTAGGTGGATGTGTAGTGCGTCCCTGCGTCCATGGTCTGGAGGGGCTGGGTTCACAATGGAAGAGTTGAGAGGTAGGATGGGACTGGAGTGTATTGGTGTTGTGATGAGGAGAGTTAGATTGAGATGGTTTGGACATGTGGAGAGGATGGGGGATGATAATTGGATGAGGAAGGTGAGAAGTGTTAATATTGGGGGTGGGGTTATGAGGGGTAGACCGAGAAAGACATGGGACGAAGTCAGTAAGTGTGACCTCAGGGTTAAGGGACTGAACAGTGAGGCTGCAATGGATCGTCCAGCATGGAGAACCGCCGTTAGCTGACCAAGGCCGACGCATGCATGCATGTTGGAGTCTTTAAAAACAAACGAGCGAACCTTCTCTCACTAGGGCCACTCCAACATCCACTACCCTACCTTGTACCTCTTTTATTACCCCATCCATGTACAGATTGAACAACCATGGAGACATGACACATCCCTGTTTCAACCCAACCTTCAACAAGAAAAATTCACTCAGTTCACCATCCACACGCACTGCAGCCTTAGCACCATCATACGTACTCTTCACAGCATTCAGCAACTTCTCATCTACTCCATATATTCTCAATACTTTCCACAATCCTTGTCTATCTACCCTGTCATATCTATCTATATATCTATCTATCTATTGCCAGATGCCTCAATCCCGTTTTGGGTGGCCACAAACAAATCGCCTCCACGTCGCCTTGTCCCCCGCCATTTCACTGTCCCGCTCCCAACTCACACACCCCTCTCTCATATACCTCTCCACCCCGTCCCTCCATCTCATCCTCGGCCTCCCCCTCCCTTTTCCCCCTCCACCTCACTCACATACACTCTCTTCGTCAGTCTTTCACCCTCCATCCTCTCCACATGGCCAATCCACCTCAGTGTATTCCTCCTAACTCTTCCTATCACATCCACATCCACATCACAATGCTCCTTTATATCCTCATTTGTCAGCCTGTCTCTCCATGTGACTCCACAGGCTCCTCTTAAATAACTCATTTCCACTGCTCTCACTCTTGACTTGTGTCCTTCCAGCAACGTCCAAGCTTCACTTTCATACGTTAGAGTTGGTATCACAATACTGTCATGTAGTAACTTTTTCACTTCCATGCTCACTTCGCTGCTTCTTATCACTGCTTTCAAGGAACCAGCAACCTTTCTTCCCTGCTGTACCCTTTCAAGCACTTCACCCTCCAAACCTCCATCCTTACTCATCACACTACCCAAGTACTTAAATGTACTCACATTTTCCAATTCCTCACCATCCAACCTCGCTGTACATTTACTGCCTTCACCTTTCTCAAAGACCATCACTTTACTCTTCCCTACATTCACCTTTAGATTCCGTTTCTTACACACTCTCCCAAACTCATCCACCAAGCCTTGCAGCTCTCCTCCGTCTTCACTCAACAACACAGTATCATTTGCAAACAACAGTACAGGGAGTTTCCAAACACTACCCTCTCTCACCAGGGCCACTTCAACATCCCCTACCCTACCTTGTACCTCTTTTATTACCCCATCAGTGTACAGATTGAACAACCATGGAGACATGACACATCCCTGTTTCAAACCAACCTTCAAAGAGAAAAATTCACTCAGTTCACCATCCACGCGCACTGTAGCCTTAGCACCATCACACATACTCTTCACAACATTCAACATCTTCCATTCTGTCGATCCTGTCATATGCTTTCTCCAAATCCATGAAAGCCACATACAACTTCTTTCCATTCTCTAGAAACTTTTCCACTAAAGATCTAAGAATGAATATCTGATCTACACAACCTCTTCCCTTCCTAAAGCCTCCCTGTTTGTCTCCAACTAATTCCTCTGTTCTTTCTCTAACTCTGTCAATAAGTATCCTACCATACATTTTTCCTATTATACTAAGAAGACAAATGCCCCTATGATTACTACACACTTCTTTTTCCCCTTTTCCATTGTACAAGGGAATAATTATACCTGACTTCCAATCCTCCGGGACTCTACCTTCCTCTCAGGCCGATCTGCACATTTTCCACATCCACTCTACTACTATCTCTCCCCCATACTTCAGCATTTCGCCACACACTCCATCAATTCCTGGGGCTTTCCCCAATTTAACTTTCTTTATTGCTTCCACAACTTCTATCCTACTGATTTCTTCCTGTCTTCTTACCTCACTTCTTCTCCCAGCCATTCCCCAGCCACTTAAACTTGCTTTACTCCCCTCCTCTATGTTCAACAATTCCTTAAAGTGTTCTTTCCATCTGCTCACTTTTTCTCCCTTCTCCACTAGTAATCTACCATTTTTATCTTTCACTCCCCTGCTAACTTCACTTCCACCCTGTCTTACTCTTTTCACCTCTTTCCAGAACATTTTCTTACAGTCCCTCCACTTTACACTCAAGTTCCTTCCAAATTCCTTATCCTCTTTCTTCTTACTTTCTCTTACTAATCTTTTCATGTCTCTCTTTCTTTCTACATATAACTCTCTCTTCCGCCTCTCAGCTTCTTCCACGCCCCTATTTCTCATCCATTTATTGTATGCTTTCTTCATTTGTTCCACAGCCTGTCCCACCTCTTCATTCCACCACGCTGTTCCTTGCACCCCCGTCCATCTTATCTTCCTCCCACACACCACATCACATGCTGCACATATTTCTTCTGTAAATATCCTGCACACACCTTTCACGTCCCCCATCTGTTCCAATTCATATTTGCCCAATTGTTCCTCCACTTCTCTCTTATACTATGCCTTTTTCTCATCCTCTTGTAACCTTTCCACTCTCCTTACAAATACTCCTTCTTCCTGTCCTTCCCTTCTTCTATTTCTCCATCCTAATTGGACCTTGATTCTGGCCACCACCAAGTAGTGGTCAGAAAGTCCACTCCCCCAACCTCTATAAGCTCTTGCATCCATTAAACATTTTTGCATCCTTTCATCCACACACACATAATCAATCATTGCCTTCCTTTCATTCAGTTCACCACCCACCCATCTCATCACTCACCATGTATACCTGTGGATAATTTTGTGCCTGAAGAGGGTATTGGCTATCACCAACCCCCTCCCAGCACAAATGTCCACTAACGCACTGCCATTCTCATCTGTCTGAGCAGGCACACCCCACTCACCAACTATTCCATCCATCTTCACACTCCCTTCTTTACCATTCATATCGCCGATCAAAAACACTCTCTCATTCCTTCCAAACTTTTCCATGCACACTTCCACACTTGTCCAGAACTCTTCTCTTACTCTGCTTGCACGATCTTGCGTTGGCGCATACACACACACAATCACCCACATTTGTATTCCAACTTTCAGTCTTACCCACACAATCCTTGACCCAACTGATCCATACTCTCTTATGCTCTTCTTCCATCTTTTACTCACAACTATACATACACCTTCTTTTGCCCTCTCATTCTCACCTACTCCTGCACATATACCCCATCCATACTCCCATTCTCTCACACTCTCACCTCCCATTTTGTTTCAGTTATTCCGCATACATCAACTTTCGCACTCTCAAGCACCTGGACAATCTCTCTTTCTTTCACCTCATCATTCGCTCCCCTAACAATAGTCAATGCTGCTATTGTCATGTGTGCTCCCATCCATTGTTGACAATTTAGCCATTTCTCCCCGTTCTGGACTCCCCTCCCTATCTCCCCTCCATTACCCTCTCCTCCTGCGTGCCCCAGCTGCGCCACGCTTGGTAAATCTTGCCCGGATTTTTCTACTCTTTTCATCCATTGGAATGAGCCCTGTGCCTTATTCTCATACAAAATAATATATATAAAAAAGAAAAAAGGTAATTGATAGTGCCATACACCTGGAATTGGCTAATTATCACCTGGCAACACCCCACGTGTACTCGTTTGCTAATTTTCCCTGGTTATTTCCCCTTGAAAAATGCTGTATGACCTGTTCTCATATTGCAAATATATATAGGAAAAGAAGGGAGAAGCCTAAGTGATATTTACATTCACCTGGAACTACCTAATTTCCTGCCAATCATTTCACAGCATGTAAATTAGCAGCTGTCAGCTCGCTGATGTTGTCAACCCTTGGCGGCCCCATATCCTCCTCGTCATTCAGTTCAGTGTTGTCTCTTGAGAAGAAAGCATGTAGCACTTGCGCCCCTCCATTTCCGCCACTTCTAGAGGGCCCTGTGACTTCTACCCCTACTAAACCTCGTGTGGGAAGGGGTAAAGGACTAAGTGACTCTGCTGTGGAGTGTGAACTGGCTAATTTATCCATGATAATGATGGACAGTGACTACAATCTTTCTGGTGAATCATGTGATGAGCCAGTGGAGGAAATGGTGATAAACTACGAGTGCTTCAGTGTCCCAAGTTCATCCTGGCTCCAAGGGAATGGAGCCCTTAGTTACTGGAAGTGACAATGTATAACATAGTGTAAATAAAATAGAAATGTAAATAATTAATATAAGAATATGAGTACAAATACTTGGAGTAATGACAGTGAAAGCTTTGCTCTCAATGCTTGTTTACTGAACGAGAAAGTTAATGCCTGGAGTGAAAATAAACTACTATTACTGAAGGAAACTTATGGATAAATACTATATATATATATATATATATATATATATATATATATATAAGTGTAATAAAGTAATAGGAATATAAAGTGTGAGTGTGTTCTTGAATAATAAATGACAGAATACCAGTGGGGAACAAGCACGAGTGGGAAGCTCTTACGCGCTCGTAATTTTCATTGCTTTCACAGTGTTTTTTTTTTTTTTGGTGTATGGATTCCAAACTACGTGAAAATCATAGAATAGTGTTTTTAGTGGTAATATCAGGCTGTGGTAATCATATTACGGGGTGTCGGGAAGTGTATAGTGGAGACTTCGTTACCCAACTTCAGTAGTCTCCACAAGTCCTACGGTAGTCGACAAAGGCTCAACAAACATCCCAGGAGAAAGCTGAAGGTATGTGCCCTATGCATATTTAATTATAATATTCTAGGACTAATAACTGATTTTTGGCAAATATTTTTAAAAAGGCAGTTGGAGCTCGAATATCCTCGCGGGATGCGCAAGGAGCGCAAAAACATCCCCGCGGTGTAGGGGTTAAAGATCTGAGGAATAATATCTGATCTGCACAACCTCTTCCCATCCTAAAACCTCCCTGTTCTTTTCCAACCAATTCCTCCGTTATTTCCCTAACCCTGTCAATAAGTATCCTACCATATACTTTTTCTATTACACTAAGAACACAATGCCTCTATGATTACCACACAGTTCTTTTTCACCGTTTCCTTTTTACAGGGGAATAATTTTACCTGGCTTCTAATCCTCCGGGACTCTGCCTTCCTCCCAGGCCAATCTGCACATCTTCTACATCCATTCCACTTCTATCCTCTCCCCCATGCTACAACCTTTCATCGCACACTCCATCAATTCCTGGAGCTTTCCCCATTTTGACTTCCATCATTGCCTCCACTACTTCCATCCTACTGATTTCATCCTCTCTTCTCACATCCCTCCATCTCCCAACCAATCCCCAGCCACTTATACTCACATTACTTTCATTCTATGTGTTCAGCAATTCCTTAAAGTGTTCTCTCCATCTGCTCACTTTTTCTCGCTTCTTCACTAGTAATCTACCATTTTTATCTCTCACTCACTCTCCTACCTCTTTCCAGAACATTTTCTTACATTCCCTCCACTTTACACTCAGATTCCTTCCAAATTCTCCATCCACACTCTTACACTCTCTTACTAATCTCTTCACCTCTCTCTCTCTCTCTCTCTCTCTCTCTCTCTCTCTCTCTCTCTCTCTCTCTCTCTTTCTCTCTCTCCCCCCCCCCAGTATTACTGAATATCTTAATTCTATGACTATGCAGGTGTGAGGCCACCAACCCCGTCACGCATAAGAAGATCTTGAGCGATGCTGGATTCTTGAGCATAGAGCCATTGTCCATAGGAGGCCCTGAAGCTACTGAAGCACCCCCCAGACCCTCCCTGCTGGCTGTGCCCTCCAAAGTTCCAGTGGGGCTGGGTCGCCGTGCTGTTCTTGAGTGTCTCACCGACAGCATCAACCATCAGGAGCTAATCTGGTCCAGGCTAGGTCAGCTCCTTCTCTTCCCTCAAATTATTCAGGAAGGAAGAAATGAAAGTCAGAGAGGGAGGTATAAGTAGCAATAGAGAGGTACAGGGCACAGATGATTGACGATTTGTTGAAAAATATAAGATTCGAAATAGATGGAGAGAACATTTGCTGTTTCTTATTGTGAATGAGAGAAACTGCATGATGTAAACTTTGGGATAACTGTTTTCATGTGGGGAGGAGTGGCAGAAGGAAGAATGATCAATACCATAGAAAGAACGTATGAAGATGAGAAAGAAACAAGGAGTAGGGAAAGGAGGAAATAATACATTGGACCTGAAAGTTATATTCAGAATGACTCATACAGGGCAAACCCTTCAGTCAGAGGGGTTTTATCAAGAAAGTAATTTTGGATAATGATTTTTCTGATAAAATACTGGTCATAATGGGGGTTATATTCAGTTAAGTAAAATTGTCATCTTGGTTAACTTTAGCCACCCCTCCCCAAAATGTACATGTCCAGATATAATATATAGTACTCATTACACGCTTATTACACAGAAGCTTAATACCTGGAGACATGAATGGCAAAGTTGGGAATGTACGAGTGGATGGAGTGGTTGGTCAGTGGGGTGTGCCAGCTGAAGTAAATGGGAATGGTAGTGTTTTGGTGGACATCTGTGCTGGTAAGGGGTTGGCAGTAGCCAACACCTACTTTCGGCATAAGATGATCCACCAGTATACATGGAGAGTAATGAGGAGGATGGATGATGAACTTGTGGAACGAAAGGCAATGATAGACTACGTGTGTGTGGATGAGTGAATGAGAAGACAAGTGTTGGATGCAAGAGTGTGGAGAGGGTGGGGGAATGGAGTCTCGGACCATCACTTAATGATGGCCAAGGTAAAGCTGCAAAAAATATGGTTGAGGAGACGAAGGGGAAGACAGGAGGAAACAGCTCCTGTGAGAAGACTGGAGAATTTGCAAGATAGTGAGAAAAAGGCAGAGTATAAGAGCATAGTGGAAGAAAGATTGGGAAGGTATGAGCTAGAGCAGATGGAAGGGGTGGAAGACGTATGTAAGATATTCACGGAAGAGATAGGCGCAGTGTATGAGGCGGTTTGTGGAGTGAGGAGGAGATGCAAGGGTGTGCAAGGGACAGCATGGTGGAATGATGAGGTGAAATGAGCTGTGGAACAACAGAAGAAGGAATACAGTGAATGGTTAGCAAGTAGAGGTAGGGGAGAAGATGAGAGAGAGAAGAGAGAGGTATATGTGAGCAGGAGAAGGGAGGTGAAGAGATTGGTGAAGGAGAGTAAGAAGAATGTGGATGAAGAGTTTGGGAGGAATCTGAGTGTGAAATGGAGGGAGAGTAAGAAATTGTTTTGGAAGGAGGTAAAGAAAGTAAGGCAGTGTGAAAGGGGAAATAGTAGGGGAGTGAAAGATAGGAATAATATATTATTGGTGGAGAAGAGAGAGAAATTGAGGAGATGGAAGGAGCACTTTGAGGATTTGTTGAATGCAGAGAGTGAGAGCAGTGCGAGTATAAGTGGTTGGGGAATGGCTGGGAAAAGGAGAGATGAGAGGAGGGAGGAAGTGATCAGTAGGACGGAAGTAGTGGAAGCATTGAAGAAGATCAAGTTGGGAAAGGCTCCAGGAATTAATGGTGTGCGTGGTGAAACGCTAAGGTATGGGGGTGAGATTGTTGTGGAGTGGATATGGAAGTTGTGTAGATTGGCTTGGGAAGAGGGAAGAGTTCCAGAGAACTGGAAATCAGGTATAATTGTTCCTTTATACAAAGGAAAAGGGGAGAGAGAAGGATGTGGTAACCATAGGGGTATTTGCCTTCTTAGTGTGACTGGTAAAATATTTGGTAGAATACTCATTGATAGGGTTAGGCATATGACAGAGGAGCAAGTTGGAGAAGGACAAGGGGGATTTAGGAAGGGAAAAGGGTGTGTAGATCAGATATTTGTTCTAAGATCTTTAGTGGAGAAGTATCTAGAGAAGGGAAAGAAAGTGTATGCTGCCTTCATGGACTTGGAGAAAGTTTATGACAGAATAGATAGGCAAGGTATGTGGAAGGTATTAAGAATATATGGAGTGGAGGGGAAATTGTTGAGTGCTGTGAAGAGTATGTACGAAGGATCTAGGACTACGGTTCAAGTGGATGGTGAACTGAGTGAGTTCTTTTATCTCAATAATGGGACTGAAACAAGGTTGTGTGATGTCTCCATAGCTGTTTAATATATACGTGGATGGGGTTGTAAAGGAGGTGCAAGGTAGGTCAATGGATGTGGGGGTGGCTCTAATGAATGTGGGTGAGATTTAGAAGATTCCGGTGTTGGTGTTTGCTGATGATACAGTATTGTTGAGTGAAGATGTATGGGAGTTGCAAGGTTTGGTGAATGAATTTGGGACAGTGTGTAGGAGAAGGAAGCTGAAAGTTAATGTAAACAAAAGTAAAGTTACGGCGATTGAGAGGAATGAAGTCACAGAATGTACAGTGAGGCTGGATGGTGAGGATATGGAGAATGTGAGTGCATTCAAGTACTTGGGTAGTGTGATGAGTAAGGATGGAACTTTGGGGGATGAAGTGCATGAAAGGGTTCAGCAGGGAAGGAAGGTTGGTGGTTCACTGAAAGCAGTGATGAAAAATAGGGAGGTGAGTATGGAAGTTAAGAAGTCACTGCATGATAGTATTGTGATCCCTACCCTGACGTATGGAAGTTAGGCATGGACCTTTGCAAGAGAGGAACAAGTCAAGAGTGAGAGCAGTGGAAATGAGTTACTTGAGAGGAGCATGTGGAGTAACGTGGAGGGACAGGTTGATGAATGAAGAAGTGAAGGAACGTTGTGGGGCAGATGTGGATGTGGTTGAGAAGATTAGGAGAAATACAATGAGGTGATTTGGACATGTGGAGAGAATGGAGAATGAAAGACTGACTAAGAGGGTGTATGTAGGTGAGGTGGAGGGAGGGAGAGAGAGGGGTAGACCGAGGATGAAGTGGAGGAATGGAGTTGAGAGGTATATGAGGGAGGGGGGGGTGAGTTGGGGGGAGGGTAGTCAAATGGTGGGTGACAGAGAGACTTGGAGGCATTTTGTCTGCGGCCACCCTTTGCAGGATTAGGGCGTTGGGCTATAGATAGATAGATAGATTAATACCTGCAACAGAAGTCGTACACCTTGGTCCCAATTAACATGCTTATGTGGTGGATGGTCTTCAAGAGAAGTGAAGCCAGTGAATATACAGCGAGGTTGGATGATGAGGAAATTGAAAATGTGAGTACGTTTAAGTACTTGGTTAGTGTGATGAGTAAGGGTGGAAGTTTGGAGGGTGCAGTGCTTGAAAGGGTACAACAAGGAAGAAAGGTAGCTGGTTCCTTGATAGCAGTGATAAGAAACAGGGAAGTGAGCATGGAAATGAAAAAATTACTACATGACTGTATTGTGATACCAACTCTAACATATGGAAGTGAAGCTTGGATGTTGTTGGAGGGACAGAAGTCAAGAGTGAGAGCAGTGGAAATGAGTTATTTGAGAGGAACCTGTGGAGTCACATGGAGAGACAGACTGACAAATGAGGATGTGAGGGGGCATTGTGGTGTGGATGTGGATGTGATAGGAAGCGTTAGGAGGAAAACACTGAGGTGGTTTGGCCATGTGGAGAGGATGGAGAGTGAGAGACTGACAAGGAGAGTGTATGTGAGTGAGGTGGAGGGAAAGAGAGGGAGGGGAGGGCCAAGGATGAGCTGGAGGGATGGAGTGGAGAGGTATATGAGGGGGGGGGGGAGTGTGAATTGGGAGCGGGACAGTGAAATGGCAGGGGACAGAGCGACGTGTGGGAGATTTGTTTGTGGCCACCCCATATGGAATTAACGCATCTGGCAATAGATAGATATATAGACATGGTGGATGCACGAGCGCTTGCTGTTTGGTATCGCACTAACTGATATACACAACTTTTGAGAAAAATTCATTTGGTGGATGAGTGGCTCCAACTTTAGGGGCTAAACTTTTAAACACTGATAATTACCTTAGTACTTAATAACAGTATTACCCACTTACTCGATGTAGTGCTGCTCTCGCATGCCTGCCCTTTCCTCTCTTTGATCCGTCTTTCCTTCCATCCTCTTCTTTCTTTCTTTCCTTTATTCTTTCCTCGTCCTTCTGCCTACGGGTGACTTTACACTCTCTCTTCTGTCTTTCTTTCCTTCATTCTTTACTCTTCCTTCTGCCTGTGGGTGGCTTCACACTGAGCGACAAGCCAGGTGGTTTCCTGCACACCAGGAAACCATGTACTTTGCTGGGTGGTAGCCATATAACCAAGTTTTGGTGCCTGATGGTTTAGTGAGTAATTACGGCGCTCCAGTCGGATTGAGCCAGTGAAGGTTTATATCCAGTGGGTGGTTGGGGTTTATTGCTCACTTAATGCCACTCAGGGATGAGTGAGGCTGGTCACTATCATCTTCAGTGTCAGGACCAACTTGCCCAGCCCTGGGTTCCTGCGCTTCTTATGGGGCAATGCAGGATTGAATGATGAATGATTGAATGAATGAAGGTCAGATTGAAACAGGTATGTGTCATGTCTCCATGGTTGTTCAGTCTGTATATGGATGGGGTTATAAAAGAGATACAAGGTAGGGTAGTGGATGTTGGAATGGCCCTAATGAGAGAGGGCAGTGTTTGGAAATCCCTGCACTGTTGTTTGTAGATGATACTGTGTTGTTGAGTGAAGATGAGGGGGAGCTGCAAGGCTGGGTGGATGAGTTTGGGAGAGCATGTAAGAAGCACAGTCTAAAGGTGAATGTAGGGAAGAGTAAAGTTATGGTCTTTGAGTGAAGTCAGTGAATGTACAGTGACATTGGATGAGGAGGAAATGGAAAATGTGAGTGCATTTAAGAACTTGGGTAGTGTACTGAGTAACAATGGAAGTTTAGAGGGTGATGTGCTTGAAAGGGTACGTCATGGAAGAAAGGTTGCTGGTTCCTTGAAAACAGTGATGAGAAACAGGGAAGTGAGCATTAAAGTGAAAAAGTCACTGCATGACAGTATTGTGATACCAACTCTGATGTATGGAAGTGAAGCATGGACCTTGTTGGAGGGACAGAAATCTAGAGTGAGGGCAGTGGAAATGGGTTATTTGAGAGGAGCATGTGGAGTCACATGGAGAGACAGACTGACAAATGAGGAGGTGAAGGAGCATTGTGGTGTGGATGTGGATGTGATAGGAAGCATTAGGAGAAACACATTAAGGTGGTTTGGCCATGTTGAGAGGATGGAGAGTGAGAGATTGACAAGGAGAGTGTGTGTAAGTGAGGTGGAGAGGGGGAGAGGGAGGGGGAGGCCAAGGATGAGATGGAGGGATGGAATGGAGAGGTATACTAGAGTGGGGGGTGTGAGCTGAGAGCAGGGCAGTGAAATGGCAGGGGACAGTGCAACAAGGAGGTGATTTGTTTGTGGCCACCCCTTACATAATTAAGGCATCTGGCAGTAGATAGATAGATTGATATGCTGTAGTAGTTGTTCCCCAGGCAGTCTGGCCGAACAGCCCCGAGTCCCTTAGGAAGGCCATGGCCGAGACTGGGCTTTCCCACAGAGCTCTGAAAGAGTGTATGTTGCATTGTTGGCGTAGGTGATTGTGTGCAACGCAGTCTTCCATAATGTGCTTAATAGTATGGGGTACTGTGTTGCATCCTGGACAGGCATCAGCGACGGAGTCATCCAGCCTCTTCTGGTAACTTAAGAGGGCTGGATGGTGCCCACATCTCAGCCTGGCCAGGTGGACCCTGTCCTCACGAGGAAGATAGGATTCAGAAGAGTGGATGTCAGGAGGCCGTGCATGCAGCTGTGTGTTGTCTTTAAGTTACTGATCTGAGTGTGGATATGCTTCTGGAAGCTGGTCTGAGGTGGGCGAGGGGGTAGAGATGACAGTATTTGTGTATGGTATCGTGTGCTGGGTGTTGTTTTGATGTTCCTTGGTGTGGGTGGATGTGCTGCCATGTACTGTAGTGGATGTTGTAGGTTTGTGGAGGCTGCAGCAAGAAACTGGGTGCCTCTCATGTCTAGGTGATCCTTGACTTTGAGGACTTTGGTTTCTTGATGTAGGTGGTCTGTGGGTGTAGCAGCTGTGCAGCCTGTGATTATTTTTAGGGCCTTGTTCTGTATGGTCTGTAGAATGTTGTAGTGTGTTTTGGTCAGGTTAGAAGCCCAAGCAGGGCTTGCATAATTCATCACTGAACGTATGTATTGTTTGTATACTGTGGTGGTGGTTTCTTTGTTGTGTCCAAATGTTGTATGGGGAAGTGACCTCAAAGCATTGAGTCTTGGTGTTATTTTATTTTTAATGTTTGTGATGTGTTGTTTAAATGACATTGATGTATTGTATGTTACACCAAGGATTTTGGGTGTGTGTGTGTGTGGTAGGGGAGTGTTGTTTATGGTGAGGTGTGGGATGTGCTTATGTTCTGCTGTCCAGTTTGTGAGAAGAGTCACTGTAGATTTGGCTGGGGCTATTTTGAGCCTGTTTGTGGTGAACCATTCGTGTAGTGTGTTGAGGTAAGGTTGAATGATGTGTGCAGCTATGTTTGCATTTTGGTGTGTTCATGTAAGTGTTATATCATCTGCATAGGAAGCTATGTGTATCTGTGATGTGTGGGGTGTGGGTACGTCGTGCATGTATTGATTAAAGAGTGTAGGGGACAAAACAGATCCTTGGGGGACGCCGTTTGTGAAGTTTCTGATGTTAGAAGACTTACCGGCAAATGTTATGTGTGCACATCTGCCTGCTAAGTAGTTTGTCAGCCATCTTTTTGTGTTATTGTGCATGTTTGTGTTGAGTATTATGTTTGTGAGGTTGTGGCGGGGGATGGCATCAAAAACTTTGCTAATGTCTAGTGTGACTAGGAGTGTTCTGTGTGGTGGCCTAGTTGAATTTATGCCATCAAAAACTCTCTGTGTAAGGTCTGTAAGAAGGGTGTTTGTCGAGTGTAGTGGCCTAAAGCCATGTTATGACTGGGCTAGGGGAATGTGAGGTGTGACTAGTTGTAGTATCAGTCGATCAGTGACTTTAGAGGGGGTGCAGAGGAGTGTAATGGGACGATGTGAGGAGGGTAACGTAGGGTCTTTGTTGGGTTTAGGGATAGTGATGATATTGCCATGCTTCCAGATGTTGGGTATTATGTTGTGTGAGTAGCTGTAGTTTGATATGTTGGTGAGTGCTTGTATGCCTTGTGGTCCTAGGTGTTTAAGGTGAATGTTGCTTATGTTGTCTGGTCCACAGGCAGATGAGTGCTTGAGGTTGTTAATGATGTGCTTCGTCTGGTTGTAAGTGAAAGGTGCGTAGTCTGGGTCTGTGGGGAACTGTCTCTTACATCTGATGATACGTCGGTCTTCCGGATGGGGGGTTAGATGGCTGACTTATGAAAAGTGATTGATGAGGGTGTTTGCTTGTTGTTTGTTTGAGGGTATGCTGTCTGTTGTTGTGATGGCAGCATGTGATTGTGTGGTGTTGCTGTTGGAAAGTGTGATGCTGTTTAGTGTTTTGTAGAGTTTGCTGATGTTTGTTTTGTGGTCAAGTGTTTGGAGGTAATTTTTCCAGTTTACTGTTTGCTGTTCTGATATTTTACTGTTTATTTGAGTGTTGAGTTCTTGTATTTGTTGTATGGTGTCTTGTGTATGGGGTGTTGGGGAGTGTCGCAGTGTGTCCTGTTGTCTGATGAGGCCTTGAATTTCTGGTGTGAAGTTGGGGTTGTGTCTCTTTCTGTTGCCTCTAGGGATGTGTCTTTTGTCTGCGTTTTGTATGATTGTATTGAAAGTGTGCACAGCGGTGTTGATGTTTGTGATGGGTGTACTGTTTAGTGTTTCGAAATGTTGTTCTGTTTCAGTTACAAAGGCCTCCCAGTTGGTTCTCTTATAATTAGTGTATGTGTGTTTGTGGCCAGCTGGGGTGATTCTGGTTTTGGTAGTGATGATGATTGGGAGGTGATCAGAACCTAGGGTTTTGACCACTCTCCGTGATGTAATGGGAGCAAGGTTTGGGGAGCAGAAGGTGATGTCTGGAGATGATGGGAGGAAAGGGCTTGGTGTAGGATATGGGTATGTTGGTCAATTGATATACTGTATATCCCATTGGATCCCAGGGGTGCTGGACGAGGCATTGCACCGGGAGGGTACTAAACGTACCGCCCTCCGCCTATCGGAAAATAGTCACAAAGCTCATAGGTCCCTACCTGGGAGTTCCCTGCTTTAAAAGGACTTGAAAAATCCCAGTTCTGTCCAATACTCGGGACACTGGGCTCCAATGGGATATATATATATATATATATATATCCATCTATCCATCCATCATCCAGTCCTACTTTGCCCCATTGGTCCTGACATTTGAGATGAGTGACCAACCTCACTCATCCATGAGTGGCATTACGTGAGCAATAAACCCCAACCACCCCTTAGAATCCTTCACCGGCTGAATGCGATTGGAGCACCTTAATTATCCACTAAACCACCAGGCCCCTTGATTTGGTTCTATGGATACCACCCAGCATAGTAAGTGGTTTCCTGGTGTATAGGAAACCATTTGACTTGTCACTCAGTGTAGGGTCACCCACATGCAGAAGTAGCTGGAAAGAATGAAGAAATGAAAGACAAAAGAGGGAGTGTAAAGTCACCTGTAGGCAGAGGGATGAGGATAGAATAAAGTAAAGAAAGACAGAAGAGGGAGGAAGAAAGGAAGGAGGAGAGGAAAGGACAGACACCCAAAAGCAGCACTACAGTACATCGAGTGAGTGGATGGTGAGCGCCCCCACCAACCACCCATATACAGTAACCCCTCCACTATCCGACGTAATAGAGCCATAGGCATGTCCAGAAAGTGGTCCTGTCCGGATAATGGGCACCAGCCTCCTGGACTTGTACTTATGGACCCTAACTCAGAAAAACACCTATACAACTCCCTCTGGACATGCATAGCACCTATTTAAGACCCAAATCACACCAATAAGGGACATAAAAGACTGAAATAAATGCAAAAGAAGCATAAAATGAGGTTTTTGAGGTAGGTTCATACAATATTAAACATTCTGGGTACTTACAAGTCCCTGGCTTCTGGACTGGTAGTTATGGACCCTAACCTAGCCTAACTCAGAAAAACACCTCCCTACTGCACATGCATAGCACCTAAGACACTACATATTCACACTAATAAGGGACATAAAAGAGTGAAATGAGGTGTTTGAGGTAAGTATAGTATAGAAAATACAGTACAGTACAGTATGAAACATTCTGCCTACTTACAGCAAGTCCTTGGCCATCTCGATGAATAACCGCCTCCTCTCAGACTCTGACAGTAAGAAGGATTTCCTGAAGCACTTGCAGTACACTGTTCATGATGTCTTGCACTTAACTTAGTCATTCGCACTCAGAAGTCCATTCTCTTCACACTGCGCACTCTTGTCTTACTTATGCTTCATTGTACCTTAATGAAATAAGTGTTGCACTCTGCACTTTAAGTCTTTCCACTCTTAAAACCTTTTTCTAAACCAAAAACACTCAAGTTAATTTATGTTACAGGTTGAACTGGCAGAGGATGCTTGAAGAAGACCATCCTGCATCTACTTTCTCCAATATCTCCTGCTTCTTCTCCAGAGTCAGTACCACTCTCTTCCTCTTCTCAGGTGGCGGGGCCATCATCACACACATAAAGGAGAGGCACAGGAGCAGCAGGAGTGCCTGCAGCAGGTAAGGCACCACCACAAAAGCGAGCACGTGGGCAGACATGACGACGAGCGTTCACTTGAGACGAGACAGGCAGAAAGTGGGAAGGATGCAGGGGCGCTCTAGCGGACGTTGGAGGAATGACGCGCCACCACAAAGCTGTCCTGCGCCCCGCGCGCCAAGTTCAAATTACGTGCGGGATTTTTTTTTTTTTTTTTTTTTTTTTTTTCCCCCCCCGAAATTTTTGCAGTTTTCGGACCATTTTGGGAATATTGGATCCCGGGACGATTATGTCCAGTTAGTGGGGATGTCCAGATAGTGGGCGTCCGGATTTTAGAGGGATTACTGTTTTACGGAGAGGGGCACTAACCCTCCACCAACCCACTTGTTGACACGTAGGGAGCACTTATGGTTTGGTTATATGGTTACCACCCATCATTGTAAATGGTTTCTTGGCTTACAGGAAACCATTTGGCTTGTCAGTGTAAAGCCATCTGTAAAGGTAAGCAATAAAAAGCGACAGGAAAGATGGGAGAAATAGGAAGAAAGGAGGGCAGGTGCAGAAAAACAATGATAAAGGCTAAGGAAGAAGTAGGCAGCATCATGACCTAAAGAAATACTTCTTAGAAACAGATTGGGAAGTAGAGCTTAGAGGACAAGATTTAAATGATATACTGTATATAGAAAATTCTTTGAACTCTATGAAATAGGAGTCCATATTTACATCCCTTGGCACAAAGAAGCAGAAATGAAAATTAAGAAATGGTTTAATAAAGAACGTAAAAGATCAAAAGAAAAGAGAGACTTGTTGTGGAATAGATACGGAAGACACAATAATGAGAGGGCATATAACAACTATAAACAGGCAAGAAACGAATACTCAAGAATAGGTTGAGAAGCCCCAAAACAGTTTGAGGAGGACATCATAAACAAATATAGTGATCAACCAAAGCTCTTTTACAGTTACATCCGAAGCAAAACCAAAGTAAAAGATAAAATACAATACATTACGGATCCTCTATACGGATCCTCTATACACAAGAGAAAGATATTTGTGAAGCACAAAATAAGAATTTCCAATCAGTTTTTACAGAAGAAAATAATTTTGGGAGGAATAATATGGAACATGCATGCCCAAACATATTACCAGATATATAAATATCAGAAAAAGAAATACAAGAGGAATTAAGTAAGTTAGACAAAAGGAAAACAAATGGTCCCGATGAAATTTCATGTTGGGTGCTACATGAATATGCAAAAGAGTTAAGTAGACCATTATCTTTAATTTTCAAGGAATCCTTGGGTCAAGGTAAACTACTTGATATTTGGAAGAAGGCAAACATTGTTCCTTTATTCAGGAAAGGGAATAGACAGAATCTACTCAGCTACCGACCAGTATCACTAACCAGTGTCGTAAGCAAGATACTGGAAAAGCTGGTAAGAAGAGTTTGGGTAAACCATCTAGAAGAAGACAATATAATAACAGAAAGGCAATTTAGTTTCAGAAAAGGAAAATCATGTGTTACTAATATATTAAGCTACTATGATGGAGTTGCAGAAACAGTAATCACTCTAATATCCGGACGCCCAATAACCGAACATCCCCACTACCCGGACATAATCGTCCTGGGATCCAATATTCCCAAAATGGTCTTGGGGGGGGGGAGATTTTTTTTTTTTCCCGTCCGTAATTTGAACGTACCGTGCGCGGCGCGGGAGAGCATTGTTGTGGCGCGTCATTCCTCCGACGTCCGATAGAGCGCCGCTGCATCCTCCCCACTTTCCGCCTGTCTCTCGCTGCGAGTGCACGCTCGTCGTAATGGCTGCCCATGTGATTGCTTTTGTGGTGGTGCCTTACTTGCTGCAGGGCCTCCTGCTGCTCTCGGGCCTCCTCTTAGTGTGTGTGATGATGGCCCCGTCACCTGAGAAAAGGAAGAGAGGGGTGTTGACTCTGGAGAAGAAACGGGAGATATTGGAGAAAGTAGATGCGGGGTGGTCTTCTTCCCGCATTCTCCGCGAGTTTAACCTGGCCCGGTCTACTTTGTTCGATATCAAGAGATCCCGAGACAAACTCATGCAGTACACGGCTGACTTCTCGTCGAGAAGCAAATGCAACGTGGAAAGGAAGGTTATGTTTACCCCCAAGTTTGCAGAAATCGACCGATCCACGTTGATTTGGTATCGACAACAACGCGCTGCTGGTATGATGGTACATGGAACGGAGCTGAAGGCTGCTGCTGAGAAGTTTGCCAGGCTTCACGACGCCCTAGACTTCAAGGCATCTGAGGGTTGGCTCTTCGTGTTCAAGTTGCGGCATGGCCTTACCAACCGTAAAGCACATGGCGAAGCATTGGACGCTAACGAGGATGGAGTTGACGAGTTTCGGCAAAAGGTGAAGGTCTTGATTGACAGGGAGGGCCTGACTCTCGGTCAAGTCTACAACGCTGACGAAACTGGCCTATTCTATCGCTCGCTGCCAACGAACACTCTAGCCGAGGAGACGGAGAAGCGTGTACCTGGCCGCAAGCTTTCCAAGGAACGGATATCTGCTTTGTGTTGTGCCAGTGCTAACGGCATGCACCAGCTTAAGCCCATTGTTGTTGGCCGCGCAAAGCAGCCTCGATGCCTTCGTTAGGTGATGGATGTCCTTCCTGTCGTCTGGTACCATTCTTTGAAGGCATGGTTCACAGCTGTGATCTTCAAAGACTGGTTTCACCGTCACTTCGTCAAGGAGGTCATCCATTACCAGACGAAGACACTGGGAATCCCGCGCGACCAGGTAAAGGCCCTCCTTCTCCTCGACAATGCACCTGCCCACCCATGCGACAAGGACTTGGTTGCTGAAAATGGCCGTATTAGGTGCATGTTTCTGCCACCTAATACGACTGCTCTCATCCAACCAATGGACCAGGGAGTGATCGTGGCAACAAAGCGCCTATACCGTCGGAAGTTCCTGGACGAGGTGATGGTTGTTCTCGAGGACGGGGACAAGCGCAGGGAGGGATGGGACACACGAGGCAAGCGGACTTTGGAAAACCTTCGCTGCTACAACATCAAGTCTGTGCTGTACAACTGGGCTAGTGCTTGGAAGGAAGTCCCTGTGAAGACTCTGGAAAATGGTTGGTCTCGTCTGCTTCTCGGAACGGATATGGAGTACGATTTTCTAGGCTTTGACGTGGATGACTTCCATGCACGGCTATGTATGCACGGCGACGATATAGATGTGGACGATGTTCGTGAGTGGTTGGATGACGACGAGGGCGATCCTGGGTATCAGACGTTGTCTGATATCGAGATTGCGTCTTCGGTTGCAGGTGTCAGTACCGAACTTGAAGATTCCGACGCTGAAGGCGACGATGATGCGGACTCCTCTCAGCAGGACACTACTCCAGCCATCCCCAAGCTGAGCGCACTCCGGGAACATCTAGGGTTCGTCCTAGACTACCTGGAACACCTGGACTGCGACAGGGAGATGGGGCCCTTGGGACTTGTGGAGGAAGTGCGTGCTTTCAGGCAGCGCATCATCAATCGTCAGAATCGTCGGTCATTGCGTCAATCAACCACTGACAGTTTTTTCAGGCCTGTGACCCCCGCTGTGCCCAGCCCTGGCTCCATTCCGTTGCCTCCCCAAGACAGGCCCTCATGCTCCGAGCCACAGCCCAGCACATCAGCCACAGTGGAGTCACCGCTCGACGTGAGTTTGCGGCTGTCTTCAGAGTCGTCTGCAGTGGGTACACCATCACCACGACCCAGCGATGCACCCCTAGGTTGCCTGCCAGTGATACTCTTGGACTCTGACAGTGAATAAACAGCAAGAACTTCTCCACTAGACCACACGGGAATTTAGAGTGTTGTGCAGTGAAAAAAACAGTGTGTTGTGTTAAGGATTTAAAGTTGTGAGAGAAAAGACTCAATAGAAAAAAAATTTAACGTAAATAGACTTGTTTGTTTTGGCTTTGGAAAATTATATGAATGGGAAAAGTTAAAGTGCAACACTTAGTAAGTTACAATGGAGCATTATTTAGACAAGAGTGCACACTGTGAAGAGAACGGACTTCTGTGTGTGATTGACTAAGTTCAGTGCAAGACTTCAGGATCAGTGTACTGCAAGTGCTTCAGGAAATCGTTCTTACTGTCAGAGTCCGAGAGGAGGCGGTTATTCATCGAGGTGGCCAGGGACTTGCTGTAAGTAGCCAAAATGTTTCATACTGTACTTTTTCCATACTATACTTACCTCATTTCACTCTTTAATGTCCTTTATTGGGGTGAATAGGGTGTTAGTAGCTATGCATGTGCAGTAGGAATGTGTTTTTCTGAGATAGGCTAGGTTAGGGTCCATAAGTATCAGAATGTTTATTATTGTATGAACATACTTCTAAACCCTCATTTTATGTTTCTTTTGCATTTATTTCAGTCATTTATGTGCCTTATTGGTGTGATTTGGGTCTTAAATAGGTGCTATGCATGTCCAGAGGGAGTTGTATAGGTGTTTCTCTGAGTTAGGGTCCATAAGTACAAGTCCATAAGCTGGAACCAATATCCGGACAGAACCAATATCCGGACCTACCTATGGCTCTATTACGTTGGATATTGGAGTGATTACTGTACAGAAAAGAGAAGGATGGGTGGACAGTATCTATCTTAGATTTCAAGAAAGCATTTGACAGAGTGCACACCAAAGACTTTTATGGAAACTACCATCAAGGAGGAATCCAAGGCAAACTGTACTCTTGGATATAAGATTTTTTCTGAAAAAGGGAAATGAGAACAGTACTAAGAGGAAATTACTCATCATGGAGGGAAGTGACTAGCGGAGTTCCACAGGGCTCAGTGCTGGCACCAGTAATGTTTTTAGTGTTTATAAATGACATAGATGGTAACATTGGAAATGAAAGCTATTTAAATATGTTTGCTGGTGATGCAAAAATACAAAGAAGAATTACTAATGCAGACTCTAGTAAAGAGCTACAAGAAGAATTAAATAAACTTCATGAATGGAGTAATACATGGCAAGTGGATTTCAGTGTGGACACGTGTCATGTCATCAAGTTTGGTAAAAGTGGGAAAAGACCAGATTGGGATTATAAGTTAGGAAGTAAAACCCTACACATATCAGAAATAGAGAAGGACTTAGGTGTGATTATCAATAACAGACTGTCTCCGGCAGACCACATAAGTGAGAAGGTACAGAACATGTATACACTGCTTGCAAATATGAGAATAGCATTCACATACATAAATGAAAATATGCTAAGGAAGATAATAACATCTTTCATCAGACCAGCCCTGGGTATGCATCAGTAGCCTGGAATCCTCACCTCAAGCAACACACAGATAAGATTGAAAAAGTTCAAAGGGTCGCTACAAGATGGGTACCAAGCTTAAGGGATCAAAGCTATGAAGAAAGGCTAGAAAAACTGAATCTGCCAACACTACAGGAGAGAAGAAAAGAGGAGACATGACTATGCTGTAGAAATGCATATCAGGGAAGAAGAAAATAGACATAAATGAATATCTAATATACTGTAGCACTAGCTGTGTGTGTGTGTGTGTGTGTGTGTGTGTTTTGGGCAGCCAAAACTACACATTCAAATCGCACCAAAATTGGCACAAAAATCACAAAAAAAAATTGCTGATGTGAAAAAGCTTGGTCCCATCACAGTTGAAAAACTTTTACCATATTTAATGAGCTATCACATTTTGACCAAAAAAAACGCTGCTTCCGAAGCCCGGCATAGGATCTCCATAGAATTTTTTGCCCAGAGCTAGAACTAAGATAAACTGTAGCAGTAGCCATGTGTCAGTGTGTATACTTCGGACTTGTGTTTGGACAACTTGGGTTCCATTCCTGAAGCTGCAAATAACTCGATCAGTTGGTTAGCTGCAAAAAATCCAAGTGACAAGGTTACACTAGAACAGCACATAAACGCGAGAGCCCTCCGCAGGAGCAAGTGCGAGGGGCCCAAAGGGCCCATGAGCACTTGTATAACCTATGGGGAAACATTAGCAAGAGGACACTGTAAAAAAGTGCATAAAACGAGAGCCGATAAAGACGTAAGGAAATTTAGTTTCCCAAATAGGGCAATCGATCAGTGGAATGCACTGTCGAATGAAATAGTGTGTGCCAAAACAATTCATAAATTTTAGGATATGTATGATAAAAATGGTTTAAGACATGGCACAGTACGAGCTTAACTCATTCTGTAAAGATACACTTAGGTAAGAACAGTTTGGTAAGAACACAAAACCCATGATGTAACATACAGTACATCAGTGTCATTTAAACAACACATCACAAGCATTAAAGATAAACTATCACCAAGACTCGGTGCCTTAAGGTCACTTGCCCGTACAACATTTGGACACAACAAAGAAACCACCACCACAGTATACAAACAATGTATATGTTCTGTGATGAATTATGCAAGCCCTGCTTGAGCTTCTGACCTCACTAAAACACATTACAACACTCCACAGACCATGTAGAACAAGGTCCAAAAAATAATCTGAGGATGCACAGCTACTACACCCACAGACCACCTACACCGAGAAACCAAAGTCCTCGAAGTCAAGGATCATCTAGACATGAGAGGCACTCATATTCTTGCTGCAGTCTCCACAAACCCACACCATACACTACACTACATGGCAGCACATCCACACACACACGAAAGAACATCAAAACAACACCCAGCACATGATATCATACACAAATACTGTCATCTCTCCCCCCTCGCCCACTTCAGACCAGCTTCCAGAAGTACTGTATATCCCTACTCAGATCACTCGCCGCTCCATTCAGTCACTTAAAGACAACACACAGCTGCATGCACGGATATCCACCCTTCTGAATCCTACCTCCCTCGTTAGGACAGAGTCCACCTGGCTTGGCTGAGATGTGGGCATCATCCAGCCCTCTTGAGTTATCAGAAGAGCCCGGATGACACCGTCACTGATGCCTGTCCGGGATGCAACACAGCACCCCATACTATTAAGCACATTATGGAAGACTGCATTGCACACAATCGCCTGCATCAGTAACACAACATATGCTCCTTGAGAACTGTGGGAATGCCCCAGTCTCGGCCGTGGCCTCCCTTAGGGACTCTGGGCTGTTCAGCCAGACTGCCTAGGGAACAACTACTACTACTACTACAGTATAGGGATGTTCCAACCACTACCCTCTCTCACTAGGGCCACTCCAACATCCACTGCCCTGCCTTGTATCTCTTTTATTACCCCATCCATGTACAGATTGAACAACCATGGAGACATGACACATCCCTGTTTCAACCCAACCTTCAAAGAGAAAAATTCACTCAGTTCACCATCCACACGCACTGCAGCCTTCGCACCATCATACATACTCTTCACGGCATTCAACATCTTCCCATCTACTCCATATATTCTTAATGCTTTCCACAATCCTTGTCTATCCACCCTGTCAAATGCTTTCTCCAAATCCATGAAGGCTGCATACAACTTCTTTCCCTTCACTAGAAACATTTCCACTAAAGATCTAAGAATGAATATCTGATCTACACAACCTCTTCCCTTCCTAAAGCCCCCCTGTTCTTCTCCAACTAATTCCTATGTTATTTCCCTAACTCTGTCAGTAAATATCCTACCATACACTTTTCCTATTACACTAAAACAAATGCCCCTATGATTATCACACACTTCTTTTTCCCCTTTTCCTTTGTACAAGGGAATAATTATACTTGACTTCCAATCCTCCGGGACTCTACCTTCCTCCCAGGCCAATTTGCACACCTTCCACATCCATTCTACTACTATCTCTCCCCCATGCTTCAGCATTTCACCACACACTCCATCAATTCCTGGGGCTTTCCCCAATTTGGCTTTCTTCATTGCTTCCAGAGCTTCAATCCTACTGACTTCTTCCTGTCTTCCCTCCTCGCTTCTTCTCCCAGCCATTCCCCAGCTGCTTATACTTGCATCACTTCCATTCTTTATGTTCAACAATTCCTTAAAATATTCTCTCCATCTGCTCACTTTTTCTCCCTTCTCCACTAGTAATCTACCATTTTTATCTTTCACTTCCCTACTAACTTCACTGCTACCTTGTCTTACTCTCTTCACCTCTTTCCAGAACATTTTCTTACGGTCCCTCCACTTTACACTAAAATTCCTTCCAAATTCCTCATCCATTCTCTTCTGTCCCTCTCTTACTAATCTTTTCACCTCTCTCTTCCTTTCTTCATATAACTCTCTCTTCCACCTCTCAACTTCTTCCATGTCAAGAAAATCCATTAGATATTAACCCATCGGATAACTGGGGACTGGCCATCAATAGGCAGGGAAGGGTGTTAATTTTTTATACATCGCAGAGGCAGAGTATTGCATAAAGAGGGATCATATAGCGGGGTTGTGCTGTGCCATAATCATCCTGTATATATTTCTGATTTGCAAGAGAGTGCCTGAAGACTTCTTTGTGGGATACAAGGTTCTCATAGCTCTGCTTTCGTGTTAGTTACTTTCTAATGGTATTTAAGGAATCTTTGTCAGTAACAGGATAGATGTGGAGTGCTCTTTTGGTTATTGCGTACTTGGTTAAGGCAGTTTTCGTTATTGCTGCAAGATGAAAATCTGCCCCCTGCCTTTCTCACACTTTTTTTTTTTTTTTTTTTTTTTTTTTTTTCAAAAAAGCATTGTTATCACACTACTGAGCTGATTTCTGCCAAAAATGATGGTGGATTATCTGTGGCTTCTTGTTGCTTTAAGAGATTGAAAGATCAGGCCCATCTTGATGAGTAAATCACAGTTGGTAGAGACTACTATCTCCACCCAATACCTCAAACCTGTATCTGTGGTATGTGTTTCTTCCGTATTGTGCCTTTTTCATCACTTTCTGTTAACCTAAGCATGCATATGTATGTTTCTGATACTTACCATAACGGTATGTATGTATGTATTTAGTGGGTCTTAATTGTTGTGAAAGGGAAAATTTGGGTTTATGAGTGGGGTGCGTGGTACAAATTAAAGTAAATCCCATAGATTCTGTACATTTGTTATCACACAATTTCATTAGCACACACTGGACACTGTGCCAGTAATGCACAATACTGAAATTACTGAAAAGCTCAAAGGTGTTAAATGTATTAGGTCTTCAAGAAAAAGGTGTGAGAAAGCCTCATAAACTCATGAAGATACAACCCATATTTTTTAAAGTCATTTGTTCTTAGTTTTTTCTTGCCTAAGAACTACCATTCCTCCTTTTTCTCAACCATCTAAGCCACGTTTAATCTTCTTACCCACCCCCATCCCTATTATTCACCTGCAGCATTTTAACCCACTCCCAGCCTCAGCCTTGTAGCTCACCACTGCTTTCTAACACATTCCCAGCCTTCAAATGCCTCCCCAGCCTTCTAACACATCCCCAACCTTCTAATTCACCTTTAGCCATGTAACTCATCCTCAACTTTCTAACTTATCTTCAGCCTTACACCATAACATTTTCTGCCATGTAGCTCATCCACAGTCTTCGCATGCACTTGTCAGCCAATATACTCACTGCTGCCCCACTTTTCAGACCTGCTGCCCATCCGGGAAGAGGGTGTATGCAAGGAGGGTCAGGGGTCGCTAGTGTTTGAGAAGGTGAGAGAGGAGGATGCTGGGGCCTACAACTGTTCCCTCATCAACAACAATTATGAGGCCATCACACAGGTACAGTCCATAGAATGGGAAAATGGATGGAATGGAAGACTGGATGGATGGGGAATATAAAAGGCTGGAGTGGTGGAGTACGTAAAATGAGAGGCTGCAATGGAAGGGTGAATGGAACAGGAGATTGGACTAGGATGTTATTGTTGTGCTATCCCCCGTTTGTCAGATCAAGCAGATCCGTCAAACACAGGCAATCTCCTGCAGGCCCATCCTGTTCAGTGAACCGATGTCCCATGTGGTTGACGGTGCTTCGTCACAGCGAGGCATGGGACTCAGTTTGGAAGTTTTGTTCCTGGGTGGAAACCTCATTTGCATCTCTCCACCAAGTTAACAGGGGTACCATAGTAGGCTCTGTGCCTCCCAGTTAACTGTACTAAGTACCAGGGAGGCAGGAGCATGAAGGGAATAGGAGGCTGGAATAGGGGAGTGGCAGGAACCGGAGGTTGGAATGGAGGGTGGAGGGAATTGAACTGGAACAGGGGAGTGGAAAGAATAGAGGCTAGAATGAGAGTGTATGGAATGGTAGGCTGAAGGAGAGTGGGTGGAAAAGAGGGCATGAATGAGAGTGGATGGAATGTAGATTGGAACAGAGGGGTCGAAGTAGAGAATTCTGCTTGGAATAGAATGTTGGCATAGGAGGATAGACAAAATAGAGGAATTATTGTTGGTGCTTAACTCCACTCTGCTTGACCAAGCTGACCCTCAACCTCAGATAAGCAGCCACCACTGTGAGGTTCTCCCATAAGTTTCCTATACTGTTGTTGTTGTGCCTGTCCTGGTCTAGCATGTGACGTGCAGTGTTCCATTGTTTATGGTGTGATGGTTTTATGTACTGTACCTAGTTGTATTGTGTGACACTGTCATATAATGACAAGGGTGTTGTGAGCAGGGGTGTAGCCAGAAAGTTCAAAAGCAGGTGGGGGGGGGGGAAGGATGTCTATAGATTCTTAAAAAGGTGATGGGAGGCTAGGGCAGCGAGCCTTTGCAACTGAGGGGTCTGGGGGGGAGGGCACTGTGAGCCCCCCAGGAAAATTTTTGAAAGTTAAATACTTTTAGGGGCTTTCGAGGTCTATGAAGGTTTGTATTGCAATATTTAGATGATAACTCATGATTGTGAAAATGGCAAAAAGTAGAGCGAGAATATGATTTTGGCTGAAAAAAGAAGCTTTGTTAATGATCTGTATGGATTAAAAGAGCAATAATGAATCTGGGAGTCTCATGTCCATTTTCCTCGCCTTCAAGAGCATAATAATCTTAGCTAAATTAGTTGAAACCTGGAAGTATCAAAATTAATCTGACAAAAGTTTTTTTTTTTTTTTTTTTTTTTTTTTTTTTTAAAGGCTCCAACATGCTTGCATGTGTCAGCCTTGGTCACCTAATGGCGGCTCTCCATGCTGCACGATCCATTGCAGCCTCCCTGTTCAGTCCCTTACCCCTGGGGTCACACTTAATGACCTTGTCCCATGTCTTTCTCGATCTACCCCTCATAACCCCATCCCCAATATTAACACTTCTCACCTTCCTCACCCAGTTATCATCCCCCATTCTCTCCACATGTCCAAACCATCTCAATCTACCTCTCCTCATCACAACACCAATACACTCCAGTCCCATCCTACCTCTCAACTCTTCCATCATAAACCCAGCCCCTCCAGGCCTTGGACGCAGGGACGCACTGTACATCCACCTAATCATTGTCATTTCTGTTCATCTGAGCTGGCGAATATCTTCCTCCATCACTGCCCAGGTCTCACTACCATACAGCATTACACTCCTAACACATGCTGCATACAAAGACCGCTTAGCACGTAGGGATAGTCCTCTCAATGTCAGGAGAGGCAAGAGCTCCCTGAACTTCTTCCAACCACTTCTCACCCCAGCCACAGAGCTAGCTCCAGCCCCACCTTCAGCACACAACATGTCTCCCAAATAATGAACCTCTTCCACACACTCAAGAGATTCACCAGCAAGTTCAATCCTTTCATGTCTGACAATCTCCACCTACTCACCCCGACACACCGTACACATAAAATCAGCATTATCTCGCAGTCTACCTCTGATACCACTACATCTCTTATGCACCCATTTATCACAAACACCACACAAGATGGAATTACTTCCCACGCCCTTGTGGCAAACTGCACATGGCCACTCTCCCACGTCTTTGACAGTACCACCACCAACCCTAGATATCATCACTTTTGTTTTATCTGCATTTACCCTTAAACCCTTGTGCCCCATACCATCTCTCCACTTCCTAAACCTTTCCTCCGTCTCCCTTTCTTTCTCTGCAATCAACACCAAATCATCAGCATGCAACAACTCCCACGGGAGTCCGTTTCTAAAGTCACGTGAAAGGGCTTCAAGTACCATGATAAACAACATGGGACTCAAGACTGACCCCTGATGCACACTAACATTCACGGAAAACTCATCACTCAAATCTCCATTCACTCTTACCTGGGTGTGAGCACCCATATACATAGCCATAACCACCCTAACCAGCCACTCCTCCAAGCCAAGCTTTCTCATTGCCCACTTCACCACCTCTCTAGGGACTCTGTCAAAGGCCTTTTCCAAATCAACAAAAACAAATTAAAGATCCCTTCTCCTACCAATATATTTTTCCTGAAGCTGACGAACAATGCATATAGCATCAGAGGTCCCATTACCTGGCATAAACCCAAACTGCATCTCATCAGTATTCACTCTTTCTCTAATCATACCTTCTAAAACTCTCTCCATTACCTTCATTATCTGATCTAAAAGCTTTATACCTCTATAATTTCCTCTTTCCAGGGCATCACCCTTCCCTTTATACACATTTACAGTTACACTCTTCAGCCAGTCATCTGGGACAACACACTCATAAATAATCCTTTTATCAGGTCAGTGACTAAACTCACCCCCATATCGCCTGAGGCCTTCAACATTTCGGCAGTCAACCCAGACACACCTGCTGCCTTCCCCACTCTCATCCTGCCTATTGCCTCACTCACAATAGCAGTATCAATCAAGGCCAAGGGCCAGACACTGGATCTGCTGGCTCCAAACCTTCCCTGTCCCAGTTAAACTCCTCATTCAACAACCGGGTATAATGCTCTCGTCATGCATCTTTAATATCCTCACTGTTCACCGCTACCCTTCCTTCATCATTCTTCACGCACTGCTCACCTATAATATCCCGATTATCCCTCTTCACCTGACCTGCCACCCTGAATATCATATTTTTCCTTTCCCCATGATTTAGGTTATCAAGTAATAGTCTCTGTGACTCAGACTTTGCCCTGTATACCTCTCTTCTAGCCCTACGCTTGGGAGCTAAATATTCCTCTTTGGTACCACCCTTCTTCCATTCCCGGAAAAGCCTTCTTTTCTCTTTAACTGCAGCTTCTACACCCTCATCCCACCACCAAGTTACTTTATGTCTTGGTGGTCCTCTTGTCCAACCGCATGTTACATCAGTAACTCTCAAGAGATTGTTCTTGAGGGCTCTGTACTGTTCATTAATGCCTCTGTCTACAGCTCCCTGTTCAGCCACCACTCTCCTCAACTCGCTATAGAAGGCATCCCTTACTACTTGGTTTTTCAGCTTCCACCTCCATCACATAACATGTCTCCCAAGTAAAAAAAACTTCCACAGACTCAAGAGAATCACCAACAAGCTCAATCCTTTCATGCCTAACAATCTCCAGCTGCTCTCCCAACACGACGCACACTTGAAATCAGCATTATCTTGCAGTCTGCCTCCAGTGGTGCTACATCTCTTATGCACTCATTTATCACAGACACTACACAAGATGGAATTACTGTACTTCTCATGCCCATGTGGCAAATTGCACATGATCACCAGCCTATCATCACTTTTGTTTTAACTGCATTTACGTGTAAGCCTTTGTGCCCCATACCATCTCTCCACTTCCTATTCTTTCCTTTGCTTCGCTTTCATTCTCTGCAATCAACACCAAATCATCAGTATACAACATCTCCCACGGGAGTCCGTTTCAAAAGTCCCATAAGAGGGCTTCAAGTACCATGATAAACAACAAGGGGCCCAAAACTGACCCCTGGTGCACACCAGTGTTCATGGAAAACTCAGCGCTCAAATCTCCATTCACCCATACCTGAGTGTGAGCACCCACAAACATGGCCATAACCACACTAACTAGCCACTCCTCGGTCCCAAACTTTCTCATTACCCACTTCACTCTAAGGACTTTGTCAAAGGCCTCCAAATCAACAAAAACAAAGTACTGTACAGTTCCCATTTCTTTGTGATATATTTTTCCTGAAGCTGTCTAACAATGAATATGGCATCAGTGGTCCCTTTGCCTGGCATAAACCCAAACTGCATCTCATCAGTACATCAATATTCACTCTTTCTCTATTCATACCATCAAGAACTCACTCCATTACCTTTCTCTACTCATACCATGTAGAATTCTCTCCATTACCTTCATTATCTGGTCTAAAAGTTTTATACCTCTATAATTTCCTTTTTCCAGGGCATCATCCTTCCCCTTTGTAGCTTAGATCCCTTAAGCTTGGTACCCATCTTGTAACTGCCTTTAGTACTTTTTCAGACTTATATATGTGTTTTTTGAAATGAGGATTCCAGACTATTGATGCATACTCCAGGATTGGTCTGATGAATGATGTTATTATCTTTCTCAGCATGTCTTCATTTATGTATATGAATGCTATTCTCACATTAGCAAGCAGTGTAAACATGTTGGGAACCTTCTCACTGATGCGGTCAGCTGGAGGTAGTCTGTTATTGATAATCGCTTCTAGGTCCTTCTCCTTTTCTGCTGTGTGTAGGGTTAATCTTCCTAACTTATAGTCACAGTCTGGTCTTTTTTCACTTTCAACAGACTTAATCACATGACACTTGTCCACATTAAATTCCATTTGCCATTTGTTGCTCCATTCATGACGCTTATTTAATTCTTCTTGCAGCTCTTTGCAAGAATCTGTTAGCAATTTTCCTTTTTATTTTTGCATCATCTGCAAACATATTTAGATAGCTTCCATTTCCATTGTTACTGTCTATGTCATTAATATATACTGAAAACATAATTGGTGCCAGCGCTGAGCCCTGTGGAACTCTGCTAGTCACTTCCCCCCATGATGAGTAATTTCCCCATAATGCTGTTCTCATTTCTCTTTTTCTGGGAAAATCCTGCATCCAAAGTACAGATTGCCTTGGATACCTCCTTGATACAGTTGCCATAAAAGTCTTTGGTGCGGTGCTTTGTCAAATGCTTTCTTGAAATCTAAATAGAAATTGTCCACCCATTAATCTCTTTTCTGTAATGTACAGATTTTGGCACCTTTTGGTTTAGTGGGTAATTATGGTGCTTCAATCGGATTGAGCTGGTGAAGGTTTATATCCAAGGGATGGTTGGGGTTTATTGTTCACATAATGCTACTCAGGGATGAGTGAGGCTGGTCACTCTTATCTTAAATGTCAGGACCAACTTGCCTAGCCCCAGGCTCCTACGCTCCTCATGGGACATCGTAGGATTGGATGATGGATGGAGTCTGTAACTCTGTCATAATAGCTTAATAGATTAGTAACACATGATTTTCCCTTTCTAAAACTGAACTACCTTTCTTTTATCATACTGTGTTCTTCTAGAAGGTTTACCCAAACATTTCTTATGAGCTTTTCTAGTATCATACAACACTGGTCATTGATACTGGTTGGTAGTTGATTTTATTCCCTTTCCTGAATAGGGGAACAATGTTTTCTTTCTTCCAAATATCAGGTAGTTTACCTTGACCTAAGGATTCCTTGAATATTAAATTTATTGGTCTGCATAACTCTTCTGCACATTCCTGCAGCACCCAGTCTGAAATTTCATCAGGGCCATTTGCTTTTTCTTTGTCTAATTTACACTGCTCAAAATAGAGTATTACTCAGGATCATTTTCCTGAATATATTGAGTTTATAGCAAACATATGTTCAAAATCTTGTGCTAATCATGAGAATCATTCACTAATGAGACCCTCAGTGGGATATGACCACCGATTTTCAAAAGATTGGATGATAAATTTGCCTTTGAAAAAGATGAGCACCAAAATGATAGTCACAGAATGAATCAGATAACACATTTTATTGACTTAATGAGTTTAATTCAACTCCTAATCAACATTAATAATGGGTAGCTGCACCATTGAGTCTCACACACTCTTGACAACGCCTTCGCATGGTCAGAATAGTGTTCCGGATCACATTATTGTCAATGTTCCTCCACTTGTCCTGGAGAGCAACAATTAAGTCCTGGACATTGGAAACTGGGGGCTGACGGTTCTTAACTCTGTCCCCTAGTATACTCCAAATGTTTTCAATCGGATTTAAGTCCACCGACAAAGCTGGCCACTCCATACGATTGATATTGTGATCCTGAAGAAATGTGGAGACGAGTCTGGCTCGGTGGGGACAGGCAATATCGTCCATTAGGATAAAACCAGCACCGATACGACTTGCCTTTGGCAAGACACGAGGCTCCAGAATATTGTCCTGATAATTCTGGGTGTTCATGTTACCCTGGACAATATGGAGGTCTGTATGGTGATTGGTGGAGACTCTGGCACAGACCATTACTGATCCATGCCCCCATCAGTCACATTCCATGACAAACTGAGGGTTGTAACGCTTCCGTAAACCTCTCCAGACCCGAATACGACCATCTGGGTGATCAACACTGAAGCGGCTTTCATCCGTGAACAGTACATGTGCCCACTGGTTCACCGTCCAATGGAGGTATTGTCTAGCCCACGTGAGACGAGCTCTGCGATGTGTAGCAGTCATCCGAGGCACAATGTTTGGTCTCCTGGAGTGTAGGCCAACTTCGTGGAGCCTGTTATGGATGATCTTGTCACTCATAGTCCTCCCGGTGGCAGCCCGAAACTCATTCTGGATCCGTTGATCTGTCAAACAGGGGTCCCGACGTGCCAAAAGAGCCATATGACGGTCCTCTCTGTCATCAGTTATCCTTCCACCACCTGTCCCACATATCCTACGGTAACTCTGTGTATCCTGGTAGCAATGCCACACATTCCGGATACACCTCTGACTCACACCCATTAGCTGAGGAACCTGTTGCTGCGTCTGGCCATTCTCAAGCATCGTGCATGCTCTAGCACACTGAATCTCATTCAGGTGTATTCTCACACCACGAATGACTAACAGAAAGCAAACCAACAGGGTTAGAATTGTCAGAGACATGTTTTAACAACAGAAAACAATCACCTGCAAGTGATTGTGAACCTGCACTTTTGATCTGCCTTTGGGAGAGCTGCTTTCTGAGTCATGACCAATGAAGCATGACTGAAACAAAACATGACAAAATGAACACGATACACTCCTGAATAGAAATTAAGTATCATATTTGGAATAATTTATATCGTGATTGAGATAATTACCAAAACATCCTTGAGTACTATTCTGTTTTGAGCAGTGTACGTGACTCTTCCTGTACTTCTTTTTCTGATATTTGCATATCTAGTAATATGTGTGGTCATGCATGTTTTGTATCATCTCTTTCAAAATTATTTTCTTTTGTAAAAACTGATTGGAAGTTTTTTAGTGCTTCACAGATATCTTTGTCTTGTGCATAGATGATCCACCCATCCGTAATGGACTGTATTTTATCTTTAATATTGATTTTGCTTTGGATGTGGCTGTAAATAGCTTAGGTTGATCACTACTTTTATTTTATAAATCTTTGTCAAACTGTCTCTGAGCCTCTCTCCTTATCTTTGTATAATCATTTCTTGCCTGTTTGTAGTTGTTGTATGCCCTCTCACTGTTGTGTCTTCTGTACCCATTCCACAGCAAATCTCTTTTTTCTTTTGATTTTTTACATCCATCCATCCATCATCCAATCCTACGTTGCCCCATGAGGAGCTTAGGAGCCCGGGGCTAGGCAGTTGGTCCTGACATTTAAGATGAGAGTGACCAACCTCACTCATCCCTGAGTGGCATTATGTGAGCAATAAACCCCAACCACCCCTTGGATATAAGCCTTCACTGGCTCAATCCAATTGGAGCACAATAATTACCCACTAAACCACCAGGTGCCAAAATTTGGTTATATGGTTGCCACCCAGCATAGCAAATGGTTTCCTGGTGTACGGGAAACCATTTGGCTTGTCACTCAGTGTAGAGTCACCCACAGGCAGAAGGAAGAGGAAAGAATGAAGGAATGAAAGACAGAAGAGGGAGTGTAAAGTCACCCGTAGGCAGAAGGACAAGGAAAGAATGAAGGAAAGGACAGAAGAAGATGGAAAGAAAGAAGGATGGAGGAGAGTACAGGGCAGACACCCGAGAGCAGCACTACATTGAGTGAGTGGATGGTGAGCGCCCCCACCTACCACATATCATTCTCTATTAAACCATTTCTTTATATTCATTTCTCTTTCTGTGTGTGTGTGTGTGTGTGTGTGTGTGTGTGTGTGTGTGTGTGTGTGTGTGTGTGTGTGTGTGTGTGTGTGTGTGTGTGCAATATCCTCCTACTGCTATGATGATTTTTATTCTCCCCCCATTCTTTGATTATTTAGTTTAGAGGTTTTGTAGAGCAGGGATCGTTGTTGTTGTGGCTCCAGGCTTATTAGAAAAATGAATATGGTGGATTGGAGAATTAATTTGCCCTCTGCAGTCCGTGATCCTCCTTATGGGGAGTGAGAAGTACAGTAGTTCAGGGACATTGGTATATACAGGCACTCGTGCTGTCAGTTATTTTGATGCCATTGCATGAAGTTGTCCCCCTCTTGTACCACAGCAGGAATTTTGAAGACCAAGTAACGCTTTGACTACATTAATGACCATCCCAGATATTATTTTTTTTTTTCCATTTCTAGAAAGTGAAATGGTTTAACATGAACAGTACAGTATGTAGTGAGATGAGTTTCTTGCCATAGAATACTCTGTTACAGTGGCTAATGTATCACATTGCTCATCGTAGAGATCCCTGGAATCATTTAACAGGTGGTAGCCAAAGGTCATTTTTTATACTCCATCCATTTCTGCTCTAAATTTTGTAATGTTGTAGGACATAGTGGAAGTAACTTGTGGAAAGAAATTTGGTGGAAAGAACCACACTCAATCTAAGCTAAACTTTGTGGGGAATCTTTGGCTTAGCAAATTACACTGTTGTGCCCTCATGCTGTCTGTGGTGCCATGAGGTGAAATGAGGAGCTCTGTTGATTAATTCCAGAGATGCCAGGTATGATTAACTGAGATTATGGTGGTTAGACAAACAAATTGTTTACCCATGGCACTTTCAGAGTTCCTCCACAGAGTAGCATCATGAAAATAACATGAGGCACTCCATGGAGGAACTCTGAAAGCACCATAGGCAAAATACTTTACTCTACCCTTCGTTTTCCCAATTTCAATTTTGACACCTTCAGAGCTACCCTGTGGAGCTCCCTAAGTAATGTGTCTGAGGGACAAGGTTGTAAAACACCCTTTGGGAAGGGTGTGCCTTGATAAGATATACATTTGCCATGTCTTACAGAGGATGTCTGTAGCTTAGTTGGTAACTATGCAGGTCTCAAGTCCAGGGGCATCAGGATGAAAACCCAGCCAGGTTAGCAAAAACTTTCCATCAAGAAAATATTTTCTTTATTCACGCATAGCTGGACTTAATGTCATAAATGGATGCATAATGCAGAAAACTAACAAAACCAACTGTAGAATGAATAACTACAGCAAGGTAATGTGGTTTATGAACATTTGCTTGTGGCCACCCCTTACAGGATTAAGGCATCTGGCTACAGATAGACAGATAACTTAAGGATTTAGCATGTCCTTACATGAAGATATTTTTCACTCTTGACAGACCCATATTTTGTGATGTTTAAGTAGTTAGAATGGTAAATTAGCAACAGGACATTACAGATCTCAGTTAATTAGGACTTTCATGTTCCTTTCCACAGATTATTATGTTGGAAGTGCTGAAGCCCCCAACAGTGGAACTTACCATGACCGTGCACAAGAACCGACAAGAACTCTTCAATAATGTTGGCAATGGGGGCTCAGTTCGGATTCGTTGTGATAGCAAGGGATACCAGGCACCTTCAATCACTTGGTACAAGGATGGGCAGCCATTGTATGAAACTAATCGCCATCGCATAAAAAAACTGCCAGAGAAAAAAAACAATACAACAGAAGAGCTGGCCATTGTGTACCTAAGAGCTAAAGATGCTGTAAGTATGAAATTGAAAATGGTAGACTGAGACAAAAAATAGTGTATATATATATATATATATATATATATATATATATATATATATATAAAATAGGAAATTGAAAATGGTAGACTGAGACAAAAAATAGTGTGTGTGTCTGTATATATATACTGTATATACACTCAATCCTTCAGTACCGTGGGCAATAGGGACTGGACAAGGACCGTGGTACCCAAATCCGCGTCACTCAGACAATATGTTTACATGTATAATGGTACAATGTGTTCTGGCAACTTTCCAAAACTCTCACTTTTACCCCTTCTTACCACCTAACCCCACGTAAATTACCCCCACTTGCACCCACCATCAGGTAAAACATTGAAAGAGATATAACTGTTGTAATTAAAAACATCAATGGTATTAAAAATAGCATTAACAAAAATAAAAGTTGGGATGGGTACCCTTTTGTTGATACGTAGCTCCCCGGTATTTTCCTCCCATCCCCCAACCCCAATGTTGTTGTCAAAGTTTCGCCTTCTCTCATATCATGTGGCTTTCAGGAGAGACCTTAGGCCATATGGTTAGACAAAAATTTATGGGTCTGGCAGTTTTAGAGTACGAAATAGAACGAAAATTTGTGCTAACAAGAAAAAATTACTTTAATCCCTGTGTTCTCGTGAGTTAGCGTTCAGTTTCACATTTTTCGTTTTATATCGCGTTTCCCAACGCATTTCTGATAAACTAAACATATGGCTAAACTGCTCAATCAGTTCGAAATGTGTTGGGAAGAGCGATACTGAACGAAGAGTAATGTGTTGGGAAGAGTGATACCGAACGAAGAATGTGAAAAGGAACGCTAGCCCAGGAGAACACGTGGATGAAAGAGTACCTTTTTTCTGGTTTGCAAACATTTTCGCTCCATTTTGTTCCCTAAAACAGCCAGACCCTTAAATTTTAGTCTAACTATACAGCCTAACGTCTCTCCCGAAGGCCACATGATACAAGAAGGCGAAACTTTGACAACAACTTTGGGGTTGGGGGGCGGGAGTAAAATACTGTGGAGCTACGTATCAACAAAATGGTACTCAGTGGAGGTGGAGTTGACCCAGTCCAACTTCTGTTTTTGTTAATGCCATTTTTAATACCACTGATGTTTTTAATTACAACAGTTATATCTCTTTCAGTGTTTTACCTGATGGTGCGTATAGGTGGAGGTAAATACGTGGGGTATGATGGTAAAAAGGGGTAAAAGTGAGAGTTTGCTTTCTGTGACTCTCCACATAACGCCCTATAAGCTTCTCAGTCAGTTTCAGGACAACATATAAACCTTCACAGCTGCCAGGATTGCATCACTTCCTACGCACGATCTTTATCTTCTCACTGTCCTTCCAAATCGTTATGATGGTGCTGTCTTTTATGCTATGTTTTTTCTTTTTTTCTTTTGCCATTTTGGTATTTGTACGCTTAAAGCAGTGGAAGAACCTTACCAATTCAGTTCATATTCCTCCAGTTTGTTTTCTGTATTTTTCTGACTATTTTCGGGGTGGTAAATTACCTTTTCCTGCTGAAAAATTTCCCACTTTTTATCATCACGTTCCTTAAGCCATAACATGATTGTGTTGATGTACTCAAAGGCGATTTTCATCTCCCAACTTCCCAACTGGATGCTACGTTAGGTTAGGTTAAATTATAAGGTATAGTTAAGCTAGGTTAGGTCAAGTTTAAACACTTAGGTTAGGACAGGCCCTAATTTCGCCGTAACCCTGATGTGTCAAACAAGTTGACAGCAGAATACAACTTAAAACGACGGGGGAAACAGATTTAGTATGAAACATTTATTTACCTCCCAGAAGTAATCCGACAAACATAAGACTATTAGGAAGAAGAACGAAGAATGTGAAACTGAATGCTCACTTACACGAGCAGAAGTATTTTGTGTGTGTGTGTGTGTGTGTGTGTGATTAGCAAACATTTTCGTTCAGTTTCGTCTCCTAAAACTCGAAACCCATATGACTGTGAGGTAGAGTCTGTGAGACGCGAGAAAGGACTTGATAGCCGTATGCTCAGTTGGTCCTAAATGTGTTGGGAAGCACGAAACCGAACGAAAAATGTGGAACTGAACACTAACAAGAACACTGACGAAAGTATTTTTTTCTAATTAGCAAATATTTTCGTTCCATTTTGTCCCCTAAAACTGCGAAACCCATTATGAGTGTGGGGTGGAACTAGGTGAAGCATGAGAAAGGATTGATAACAGTATGCTCAGTTAGTTGGAAGTGTTGGGAAGCATTAAATCGAACGAAGAATGTGGAACTGAACGCTACGATAACACATGGACGAAGAGTAACTTTTCCTCTAATTAGCGAACATTTTCGTTCCATTTCGTTCCTTAAAACTGCAAAATCCATGATAATTGTGGGTAAGAACTAGATGAGGTATGAGAAAGGACTGATAACCATATGCCTAGTTGGTCCAAAATGTGTTGGGAAGCATGAAATCAAACGAAGAATGTGGAACTGAACTGTAACTTACGAGAACGCAAGTATTTTTTTTTTTTTTTTTTTTTTTATGATTAGCATACATTGTCGTTCCATTTTGTCCCCTGAAATTGCTGAAACCCATAAATTTTGTCAAACCGTTCGGCCTTGAGTTTGCCCAGAAAACATATTTCCATTCTGTATGCATATTCATAAAAACCACCAGGAACCCTCAGCCAGGAACAACGCTTGCCCATTCGTTTCAAAACTAACCATAGGTTTTTCATGAAAATATGCCCACTGTGCTTCCCAGGCAAAATTTCAGCAACCTAACCTACCCTAACCTATCCCATCTCACTAGGGCTGTGGCTGAGGTGGCTGGCTGTGGTACTGAGATAAATACCCATACAGAATGGAAATATGCCCCCAGGAAATGTACCCAGAGGTTAGAGGGTGACGTCATAGCGCGCGGCTTTCAAATTTCGTCCCCAGGCCAGCTGACTTCCCGCATGTGCTTGAGTTTTTCCGCGTGTTGACATGACTTGTCTCATTATGCTGACCGCGTTAGAACAAAAACGTGTTACTCAACCACGTGTTACTTAAGGATTGAGTGTATATATATATATATATATCTATCTATCTATCTATCTATCTGTCTATCTATCTATTGCCAGACGCCTCAATCCCGTTTGGGGTGGCCACAAACAAATCGCCTCCAAGTCGCCCTGTCCCCCGCCATTTCACTGCCCTGCTCCCAACTCACACCCCCCTCTCTCATATACCTCTCCACCCCATCCCTCCATCTCATCCTCAGCCTCCCCCTCCCTCTTCCCCCCTCCACCTCACTCACATACACTCTCTTCGTCAGTCTTTCACCCTCCATCCTCTCCACATGGCCAAACCAGTATATACATATTTCTATCTACAGTTAAGCACCAATTTATGATAGCTCTAGATGTCATACCCCGGAATAGTGATGGGGGTAGTAATACCACCCTCCCCCAGCCTATCATAGGCCTACCCACTGTTTTGTGATGCTTTTATTTTTTTTTTAATGCAATAATTTAGACTTAAATTTTGTGTTTAGGTTGATTTATAAACTCTTTTTAGACTAAGATTAATGTGTTTTAGTCATAGATGGAATGAACACTGTCATTTTGGGTATGGATTCTCGCCCATCAGACGAGGTACAAAACAGTGTGGACAACTAGGTGACTCAACAAAGAATATTTTGTGTTTGACCATTGAACTGTCATCTAACCATCATGGAATACATAATAATAATTTTAAATAAATGTTAATAATTATGAGAACCTTAGAGAAAAAATACAGTAATCCCTCCACTATCCGACATAATAGAGCCAAAGGCATGTCCGGAAAGTTGTCCTGTCCGGATAATGAGCCCCAGCCTCCTGGACTTGTACTTAAGGACCCTAACCCAGCCAAACTTTGAAAGCCACCTAAATAACTCCCTACTGGACATGCATAGCATCTATTTAAACCTATTTTAGACCCTATTCACACCAATAATGGACATAAAGCATGAAATAAATGAAAAGGAACCAGAGAATGAGGAATTAGAAGTGGTTATGGAAAACAGCAGTGTACAAAGTATTTACAGCATGTCTGTGGCTGCCTTCTCGAAGGCTTTGGCAGTGATGAAAATGCTCTTGAAGCACGTACAGTAATCCAGTGGTGTGCTGCACTTATAGTAATTCTTTGCACTGTGAGTTATAATTATTTAACACTGCACATTCTGCTCTTAATTGCACCATGCCAGTTTCAATCGCCAGTTTGCACTCCACAGTTAATCCTTTGCACTCTAAATTCTAATTTCTTAACACTGCACAACACTGTAAATTCCTGTGTGGTCTAGTGGCGAGGTATTGCAGTTTATTCACTGTTTATTTACAAAAATGAGCACATGCAGCATCCATTGCGATAAGCAGTGCTGGGCACATGCGCAAACACTTGCGCAAAGCAAAATTGCACACCGTTGCGCTCCGGTGAGTATCTTTTGCGCATTGCACACCGCACAAGACCATGTGCAATATTGTGCTTTCGCACATGAAAAGGCAAGTGCGCAAGCGCAAATTAAGTTGTGCCTGCACAACTAAATTTGTGCTTGTGCACCTGCCTTGTGCACTTGTCCCCCAAGGGACACGTGGTCTTGGGAGCTTCTTGTATGTCTGGACAAGGGATGGGGGAAGCTCGGGCGGGTCGCGTGGATTCTGCTGGGGGGAGGCGGGAGGGACGGAGGATAGTAGCATTTCTTAAAATACTTCAACAGAGATAATGTATTTTAATATTTTTTAAATTATTATTATTAGTAAATAATAATAAATTAAAAATACATTATTAAGAGTAGCATATGCAGTTCCTTACAAAAATCATTAAAACAAATTATTTAAATCAAATATCCACAGCCTAATAATTTATTAGGCTGTGGATATTTGATTTAAATACTGTTATAATGATTTTTGTAAGGAATTACATATGTTATTGTATATCTATATTAAATTATTAAATGAAACTTCTTGTGAAAATGCAGATAAAAGTAAAACTGGCAACATCACAAGTCCCTGTCCCTCCGCTTCGCAGCCCACTCCTTCCTCTGTTTGAACCTCCACGAGTGAAAAAATTACTGCATGACAGTACTGTGATACCAACTCTAATGTATTGAAGTGAAGCATTAACCTTGTTGAAGGGACAGAAGTCAAGAGTGGGAGCTGTGGAAATAAATGAGTTATTTGAAAGAAGCATGTGGAGTTACATGGAGAGACAGACTGACAAGGAGGAAGTGAAGGATCGTTGTGGTGTGGATGTGGATGTGATAGGAAGCGTTTGGAGAAACACACTGAGGTGGTTTGGTCATATGGAGAGGGTGGAAAGTGAGAGACTAACGAGGAGAGTGTATGTGAGTGCGATGGAGGGGAAAGAGGGAGGGGGGAGCCAAGGATGAAATGGAGGGATGGAATGAAGAAGTGTATGAGAGAGAGGGGTGTGAGCTGGGAGCAGGGCAGTGAAATGGCAGGGGACAGGGTGACATGGAAGCAATTTGTTGCTTGTTTGTGGCCAGTGGCCACCCCTTACGGGATTAAGGCGTCCGGCAATAGATAGATGGATAGAATAATAATAAATAAATGTAAGTATGCTAATTTATTTAAGTATCTCAATATTTTACAGTAATTCCCATAAATATATGCAAATGGTTTGCGATCACGCTTAGCGACATTGTGCAAGCTAGATATTAGATTGCACACTTGCACAAATTACATATAATAGAAAATAATAATAATAAATAAAAGTAAGTAAATAAGTTTTCTATTTTATTTAAATATCTGAATATTTTACAGTATTTCCCACAAATATATGGAAATGGTCTGCGCTTGCGCTTTGCAACATTGCGCAAGCTAAACATTTGTCAGATTGCGCACTTGCGCTTGTGCAAGGTAGTGAACTGTGGATTGCACATTGCGCTTGCACAAGGTCCTTTTTCGTTTGTGCTGCCCACCACTGGCGATAAGCATCCACCGTGATGACAGCTAGGAGGTAATTGGTGGTGAGGGAGGAGCAGGGTTGTCAAATTGAAATTTGGCCACATTACCAAACTTCTGAATTTTCATTACCAAATTTAACTCTTCATTACCAAATTCGTAAAGCAAGCATTTATTCTGCACTAATTATATATACAAGTGGAATATTAATCACTCTCCTTATAATTAACAGCATGTTTATTTTCATGCTATGTAGGCTAGCACATTAATCAGAGAGAGCAGACAATCCACCATCTTCATCCTGTGTATCCTCATGGATGTGAAAAATCCGTTTGGTAATGCATTATTCTGATTCATTACCAAATGAATTTTTCATTACCAAATTGGCCCACATTTGGTAGTGAAATATACCAAATGCCAACCCTGACAGGGGAGGGGGGAGGGGGGAGGGGGGAGGAAGGAAGGGGTGAAGGGGCTGTGGTGTAAACAGCTGTTCGGCGCCGCGTGGCTATTTCAAATTACGGGTGGGAAAAAATTTGGATTTTGGGGGGATTTTTTCTTTTTTTGGCCATTTTTGGGTTTCGAAGGTCCAGGCGCACAATGTCCAGTAAGTGGGGTGTCTGGAAATTAGGCGTCCGGGTAGTACAGGGATTACTGTATTTCATGCACTGATGAAAATTGTGACACAAGTAAATTATGTGTTTGCATTCGGGCTATCCAGGGAAAAACGCTTTGAAAATACAAACAAATTTCTAAATAAAAGCTGGAAATAAGAGACAAGAAAATGAAGGAGCTCAGTAAGCAGAACAGTAGCTAAAATGACATAAAGAGAGGCTGTTGAAAAGGCTATCCCGATCGCATCATTGATCACAGAATCTGTAGCACCAGCCGAGCAGGGCAGTACTCTCAAGATGGATGGAAAGCTGAGGACAGGAAGAGCTGGAGTTCCTGTTTCATCAGCCCTCGGGACTAGTTCCTGACCATCCCCCTTTGCTGAACTTTTTCAGTGTTTCTGCAGTACAGAGAGTAGGCCAGCATGCTCTCCAATACAAATTTCTCTAACTGTCAGCACCAATCTACATGCACAGTACACAGTACACTTCCTTTTCAAAATTAAAAAAAGGAAAATGGCACACATAAACCATGCCTTGGAGTTTTTTTTTTTTTTTTTTTTTTTTTTTTTTGAGGAAGAAGGAACCAAAGGCAACAAGCCTGCAAAACTGTTATTTCCAAGAGAAAAACAAAATGCAAGAGAGAGCCAAATTCAAGATCCAATCATTTCGAGATGCCTGGACACACTGCGTTTGAAAGACTGGAGATCATAGGAAACCGGAAATACAGACAGAGGGAGATAGTTCCAGAGTTGACCTGTTGCATAAATGAAGGACTTGGAATAACGGTTAACTCTTGCATTAGAGAGTTGGACAGAAAAGGGGTGAGAGTTTGCTGCTAGACGGGTGGTACACGCCCGTCGTAGAGGTGAAGGAATGCATGCAGACAGTTCAGAGGAGCAGTGACCATTAAAGTAACGATAGAAAAGAGATAAAGATGCAACAGTGCGGCAAAGCGACAGAGGTTGAAGGGAGTCAGTAAGAGGAGGAGAGTTAATGAGGCGAAAAGCCTTTGACTCCACCCTATTGAGAAGAGCTGTATGTGGGGAGCCTTCCCACACATGAGAGTTGTACTCCATGCAGGGGCAGATAAAACCCCTGTATAGAGTCAAGAATTGTGCAGGGGTAAAGAAGGAACGGAGTTGGCTTAGCACACCCAGTCTCTTGGAAGCAGATTTTACAAGAGATGTAATATGATTTTTCCAAGATAAGTCCTGAGTAAATGAAACCCCAGGCATCTGCAAGGATGATGCAGGATTAAGCTGAATATTATTAAACATAAGTGGGTATACCTGTGGAAGATTTTGTTGGGTTGATTGGTGCAAAAACTGAGTCTTTGATGCATTAAAAACAACCAGATTATTTTTACCCCAGTTAGAGATACGAGCCAAGTCAGACATTAGGTGTGCCATAGCCTCATCCCTTGTTTGTTGAAGTAACTGCTGAGATGGACATTGTGGAAATCAGATGGAAAGGTGAAGGGTGGAGTCATCGGCGTATGAGTGGACAGGGTTAGATGTACAGCTTAGAAGGTCATTGATGAATAAAAGGAAGAGAGTTGGTGATAGGACAGGGCCCTGAGGAACACCACTGTTAATAGATCTAGGAGAAGAATGATGGCTGTCAACAACAGCGGCTATAGAACGACCAGAAAGGAAGATAGAGATGAAGGCACAGATAGAAGGATAGAAGCCATAAGAGGGCAGTTTGGAAATTAAAGATTTGTACCAGACTCGATCGAAAGCCTTTGAGATGTCAAGTGCAATGGCAAAGCTTTCGCCAAAGTCCTGAAAGTAGGATGACCAGGAGTCTGAAAGGTAGGTGAGAAGATCACCTGTGGAGCGTCCCTGACGGAACCCATACTGATGATCAGAAAGAAGGTTGTGATTGGAAAGATGCTTTAAAATTTTTCTATTAAGAATAGACTCTAAAACTTTTGAGATACAGGATGTTAAAGCAATTGGACAATAGTTAGAGGGTTGGGAATGGTCACCCTTCTTTGGGACTGGCTGAATAAGAGCAAACTTCCAGCAAGAAGGAAAGGTACAAGTTGATTAACAAAGGTGAAAGAGTTTGCCTAGGCAGGGTGTAAGCACAGAAGCACAGTTCTTGAGAACAACAGGAGGGACTCCATCAGGCCCATATGCCTTATTAGTATTGAGGCTTGTGATGGCAGAAAATACATCAGCTGAAGAAATTTTAATGTCAGCCATGAGGAAGTCAGAGGTGGGAAGTGAGGGAGGAACAGCACCGGAATCGTCTAAGGTGGAATTGGAGGAGAAAGTCTGAGCAAAGAGATCTGCTTTATCAGTAGAAGAAATAGCTACAGAGCCATCAGAGTAGAAAAGAGGAGGGAAGGATGATGAGGTAAAGTTGTTAGAAAGGTTTTTGGCAAGGTGCCAGAAGGAGTGGGAAGAATTCGAGTTAGAGAGTTGAGAGCATTTAGTACGGATGAAATTATTTTTAACAGAGCGAAGAACAGACTTAGCACGATTCTGGGCAGAAAGTATAAAAGATGTGATTCAGGGGTGGGTTGGCTCCGGTACCTTTTATAGGCCCTCTCCTTGTTGCGGACAGCATTAGAACAAGCGTGATTAAACCAAGGCTTTCTTGCATTAGTCAAAGGATATGAGAAAGGAATGTATGCTTCCATGCCCGAGAAAATACATCTATCTATCTATATACCTAGGCTGTTTCCCCCATGGAAAGGGAGGTAGCCAAGACAGGATGACACACTCCTCATTTACTCAACCATTCAAACACATTCATTCGCATCTTAGCCCCAAAGGGGAGAATGGACAAATCCTCACCGCACCGCACCGCACAAGGGTCAGCTGCGCAATGCAATCAGTGACATCCACAGCAGGGCCCGACAGCAGAGCTGGTTTACCCCTGCTGCGGATGTCACTGATTGCATTGCACAGTTGAGAGAATAACCTCCGTAATGCGCAAGGCACACCCAGATGGCTCTCGGCCATGGAAGCAATAATCATTCCAGGGAAAATCAAAGAAGTACTGCCTGAGGGCCTCCCAGTCTGCAGCTAAGTGCCACAGACGACGTTTCTTTGGAGGGTCCACAGGCCATACCGGAGCAATAGGACGGGCTAAGGTGATTAGGTTGTGATTGGAGGAGCCCAATGGAGAGAAAAGATTAACAGTGTAAGCAGAAGGATTAGTTGTAAGGAAGAGGTCAAGTATGTTGGAGCTCTCTCCAAGGCAGTCAGGGATACGGGTAGGGTGCTGTACAAGCTGCTCTAGATCATTAAGGATAGAAAAGGTGTAGGCTTGTTCACCAGGTGGATCAGTGAAAGGAGAGGAGAGCCAAAGGTGGTGGTGAACATTGAAATCTCCTAGAACGGAGATTTCAGAGAAAGGAGAAATGAATAGAATGTGTTCCATCGTAGAAGTAAGATTGTCAAAGAATTTTTGATACTCAGTAGAATTAGGAGATAAGTAAACAGCACAGATATATTTAGTCAGAGAATGACATGAAACCCGAAGCCAGAGTGTAGAGAATTCAAAAGAATTGAGTTCAGGAACACGAGAGCAAGATAAGTTGTTTCATATATATACACAACAGCCACTTTTGGCTTTGAAATGAGTATAGAGAAAGTAGGAGGATACAGAAAAGGGTTTGCTGTCATTTGCCTCAGACAGCTGGGTCTCAGTCAGAAAAAGAAGGTGAGGTTTAGAGAAGGAGAGGTGGTGCTCAACAGAGTGAAAGTTAGAGGAAAGGCCATGAATGTTGGAGAAATGAAGAAGAAGAGAGTCAGACAGTGGTTCCAGGCATCTTGAGTTGTCACTGGGAGAGGGGCAGAAGGTGGAGGCATTTACTCCGAGGCTATGTTATTGGACGCCTTTTTTTTTTTTTTTTTTTTTTTTTTTTTTTTGAAAAGGAAGTATGGTGTGTACTGTGCATGTAGTTTGGTGTTGATAGTTAGAGAAACTTGGAGAGCATGCTGGCCTACTCTCTGTATTACTGAGGCCCTGAAAAAGTTCAGCAAAGGGGGATGGTCAGGACCTAGTCCCGAGGGCTGATGAAACGGGAGCTCCAGCTCTCCCTGTCATCAGCTTTCCATCCACCTTGGGAGTACTGCCCTGCTCGACTGGTGCTATAAATGCCCCCACTGTCCGCCCCTCTCCCGGTGACGACTCTATGAGCTACCTGGAACCACTGTCTGACTCACATCTTCTTCATTTCTGCAACATTCATGGCCTTTCCTCTAACTTTCTCTCTGTTGAACATGGCCTCTCCCCCTCTAAACCTCACCTTCTCTTCCTTAACGAAACAGCTGTCTGAGGCAACTGACAGCAAACACTTTTCTGTATCCTCGTACTTTCTCTGTGCTTATTACAAAGTCTGAGGTGGCTGTTGTGTACAGTATATGTATGCAACGACCTATCTTGCTCTCATGTTCCTGAACTTGATTTTTCTGAATTCTCTACTCTCTGGCTTTGGCTTTCCTGTCATTCTCTGACTAAATATATCTGTTCTGTTTTCATATCTCCTAATTCTACTGACTATCAAAAATTCTTCAACTCTCTTACTTCTATGGTGGAACACATTCTCTCCATTTCTCCTTGCTCTGAAATCTCCATTCTAGGAGATTTCAGTGTTCACCACCACCTTTGGCTCTCCTTTCCATTCACTGATCCACCTGATGAACAAGCCCTCATCTCTTCTATCCTTAATGACCTAGAGCAGCTTGTACAGCACTGTACCCATATCCCTGACTGCCTTGGAGAGAGCTCCAACATATTTGACCTCTTCATTACAACTAATCCCTCTGCATACACTGTTAATCTTTTCTCTCCATTGTGCTCCTCTGACCATAACCTTATTACCTTAACCTGTCCTATCGCTCTGGTACGGCCTGCGGACCCTCCAAAGAAACATCGTCTGTGGCACTTTGGAGCTGTGGATTGGGAGGCTCTCAGGCAGTACTTTTTTCATTTTCCGTGGAATGGTTATTGCTTCCATGGCCAGGAGCTATCTGTGTCTTGCACATTATGGAGGTTATTCGCTTGGGCATGGAAGCATACATTCCTTTCTCCTATCCTTTGACTAATGCAAGAAAGCTTTGGTTTAATCACGCTTGTTCCAAGACTGTCTGCAACAAAGAGAGAGCCTACAAAAGGTACCGGAGCCCACCCATCCCTGAATCACATCTTTTTTATGCTTCTGCCCAGGATTGTGATAAGTCTGTTTTTCACTCTGCTAAAAATAATTTCATCTATACTAAATGCTCTGAGCTCTCCAACTCGAATTCTTCCCACTCCTTCAGGAACCTTGCCAAAAATCTTTCTGACAACTTTACCTCACCATCCTTCCCTCCTCTTTTCTACTTTGATGGCTCTGTAGTAATTTCTTCTACTGATAAAGCATATCTCTTTGCTCAGACTTTCTCCTTCAATTCCACCTTAGACAATTCCGGTGCTGAACCTCGATCACTCCATCCCCCCCAAGACTTCCTCATAGCTGACATTAAAATTTCTTCAGATGATGTAATTTCTGCCATCACTGGCCTCAGTACTAACAAGGCATATGGGCCTGATGGAGTCCCTCCTGTCGTCCTCAAGAACTGTGCTTTTGTGCTTACACCCTGCCTAGATAAACTCTTTTGCCTTTGTCTTTCAACTTGTACCTTTACTTCTTGCTGGAAGTTTGCTCTTATTCAGCCAGTCCCAAAGAAGGGTGACCATTTCCAACCCTCAAACTATTATCCAATTGCTTTAACATCCTGTATCTCAAAAGTTTTAGAGTCTATTCTTAATAGAAAAATTTTAAAGCATCTTTCCAATCACAACCTTCTTTCTGATCATCAGTATGGGTTCCGTCAGGGACGCTCCACAGGTGATCTTCTCACCTACCTTTCAGACTCCTGGTCATCCTACTTTCGGGACTTTGGCGAAAGCTTTGCCATTGCACTTGACATCTCAAAGGCTTTCGATCGAGTCTGGCATAAATCTTTAATTTTCAAACTGCCCTCTTACGGTTTCTATCCTTCTATCTGTGTCTTCATCTATAGCTGCCTTTCTGGTCATTCTATAGCTGCTGTTGTAGACTTCCATCATTCTTCTCCTTGATCTGTCAACAGTGGTGTTCCTCAGGGCTCTGTCCTATCACCAACTCTCTCCCTTTTATTCATCAAAGATCTTCTAATCTGTACATATAACCCTATCCACTTGTACACTGATGATTCCACCCTTCACCTTTCCATTTGGTTCCCTCAACGTCCATCTCAGCAGTTACATCAACAAACAAGGATGAGGCTGTGGCACACGTAATGTCTGACTTAGGTCGCATCTCTGACTGGGATAAAAATATATATATATATATTTTTTTTTTTTTTAAATAACAGAACATAGGAAGGAAAAATCTATCTATCTATCTATCTATAGCCCGACGCCCTAATCCTGCAAAGGGTGGCCGCAGACAAAACGCCTCCAAGTCGCTCTGTCACCCACCATTTGACTACCCTCCCCCCAACTCACCCCCCCCTCCCTCATATACCTCTCAACTCCATTCCTCCACCTTATCCTCGGTCTAACTCTCCCTCTCCCTCCCTCCACCTCACCTACATACACCTTCTTAGTCTTTCATTCTCCATTCTCTTCACATGTCCAAACCACCTCAGTGTATTTCTCCTAATCTTCTCAACCACATCCACATCCACCCCACAGCGTTCCTTCACTTCTTCATTCGTCAACCTGTCCCTCCACGTCACTCCACATGCTCCTCTCAAGTAACTCATTTCCACTGCTCTCACTCTTGACTTGTTCCCCTCTTGCAAGGTCCATGCCTCGCTTCCATACGTCAGGGTAGGAATCACAATACTATCATGCAGTGACTTCTTAACTTCCATACTCACCTCCCTATTTCTCATCACTGCTTTCAGTGTACCAACAACCTTCCTTCCCTGCTGTACCCTTTCACGCACTTCATCCCCCAAGTTCCATCCTTACTCATCACACTACCCAAGTACTTGAATGCACTCACATTCTCCATATCCTCACCATCCAACCTCACTGCACACTCTGTGACTTCATTCCTCTCAAACACCATAACTTTACTTTTGTTTACATTAACTTTCAGATTCCTCCTCCTACACACTGTCCCAAATTCATTCACCAAACCTTGCAACTCCCATTCATCTTCACTCAACAGTACTGTATCATCAGCAAACAGCAACACCGGAAGCTTCCAAATCTCACCCTCATTCATTAGAGCCACCCCCTGTAAAATAATGCAAGGGAGGCAACATTCCTTCTTACTTGCAGGGGAGGTAGTTTATATGTAATGACAGGGTTGTTCATAATTCTAACAGCTTTATTCTGAATTTTGTCTAGTTGTTTTACTGCAACCTCTCAACAACCATTCCACATGGGTGAGCAATATTCAAGCTGAGAGTGCACATGACTCTTATAAATTATAGCTACCTGCTCATCAGCGAAGAAGTTATGGACTCTGTACAATAATGCAAGTTTCTTTGAGGTGGTTTTAGCAAGTGATCTGACATGAGAGGTCTAGCTGAGGGCATTGCTCAGACGCCAAGAATTTTAGTACTTTTGGAGATGGGAATATTAATAGCACTGAAGATAATGTACGAATCTGGCAATATCTGTCTATTAGTAAACTGTTTATATTTAGTTTTACTAGCATTAAAAGAGACAAGGTAGTTTTGTCCCCATTCACTGATCGTAGATAGATCTTGATTTATGGATATGGCTGTACTGAGTTGAGAGGTAGAGATATTGGACTTTGTAAATGGGTGTCTGAGTGTGAATGAACTATGTAGTGTTGAGTCATCTGCATATGAGTGAATGGGATTGTGGGTGACAGATAAGAGATCATTAATATGAACCAGGAATAGGGAGGGCGCCAGAATTGATCCCTGCGGCACGCCGGCATTAATTGAGTGGAAATTGGAATATACATCATCTACTTTTACTCTTATTTTCCTGTCACTAAGATATGAAGAAATCAAAGGTACAAAAGGCGTTAGTCCATAGCAAGGGAGTTTGGACAACAGGGAACGGTGCCATACTCTGTCGAATGCAAGAGCTACTGCATGAGTTTCTCCAGGTAGATCAATTGATTGATGGATGGTATGAGTTAGGAGATTGAGTATGTCAATGGTGGATCTTTCGTGGCAAAACCATATTGTCCATCACTAATTAAGTTGTTGGATTCAAGATGTTTAACAATGTGCTTATTAATTAAAGTTTCAAATACCTTACCAAGAGAAGATGTGACAGCTATTGGTCTGTAATCAGAGTGGTCAGACGAACTTCCTTTCTTCGGAATTGGGTGAACATTGGCTTCTTTCTATGAATGCATCAAAGACTCAGTTTTTACACCTATCAACCCATCAAAATCATCCACAGGAGTACCCAATAATGTTTAGTAATATTAAGCTCAATCCTGCATCATCCTTGAACATACTTGGGGTGTCATTCACTCAGGACTTATCTTGGAAAGATCATATTGCATCACTTGTACAATCTGCTTGCAAGAGGTTAGGTATGCTAGGCAGACTTCTGTACCCCTGTACAGTTGTTGACTTTATACATGGGTTTTATTTACCCCTGTTTAGAGTACAACTCTCATGTGAGGGGAGGCTTCCCCCATACAGCTCTTCTCAATAGGGTAGAGTCAAAGGCTTTTCGTTTCATCATCTCTCCTCCTCTTACTGGCTCCCTTCAACCTCTGTCTCTTCGCTGCACTGTCGCCTCTTTATCTCTTTTCTGTCGCAACTTCAATGGTCACTGCTGCTCTGAACTGTCTGCTTGCATCCCTTTACCTCTATTGATGGGTGTGTAGCACCCATCTAGCAACAAACCTTCATCTCTTTTCTGTCCAGATAGATAGATTATTATTATTACAGTATTATTGTTATTATTATTATTATTATTGGTAGTAGTAGTAGTACAGGTCATAATGCAGGAACTTGACATTATTAATATGGCACAATAGAGAACTGAGCAGCAGGAGTGACTGATGAGAATGGGGCAAATATGGAAGGGTGTATGATGTGTGAGAGAAGTGAGAGAATGTTTTTGTTCAGAGATATGAATGGAAAAGTATAGAATGTTAGAGTAGATGAGGTGGATGGTCAGTCAGGTGTGCATACAGTGCTGTCATGTTATCGATGGATTTTTTTTTTCTCTGAGGGTTTTGACTATAGACAAATGTATTTTGATAATCTTCAAGTAGACATAGGACCACCTTATTTTGCTTTTTTCTTCATTTTTTTTTCTTGATCAAAGCTCTGTGTGGGATTATTTTTGTATTTTTTTGAGTGCGTTTTTAAGTTTCAACATTTTTTTAATATCTTCTATAAGTTGTGCATAACATTTAAAAAGCAGTCTTTGTTTACAACCACCCACAGCACTGAAGACAGACATACACCATCTTGTGTGTGCTGAAGTCAGATGGACATTGACTTACAATGCGGTTTTGGGGACAAAACTACCCTTATCATTGCTTATTTATCTAAACCTAACCAATTTTTTCTTTTCTTAATTTTACCTAGTTTATCCTAAACTAACCTAGCATAACTTGACCTGTTTTGTGTTATCATGATGTAGCCTAACCTGACCTATTTTATGCTAATCTAACCAAGCTTATCCTGACCCAACCTATCCCTTATACTGTTTAATCATATTTGCCTTGTTTATTGATGGATCGTCTTCTTACACAAAAAGACATTTCTCTTCACCATTACAGAGTCATTAAATCAATTCAAAGGTAGATAAAAGTTTTTGTTAATATTAAAGAGGTGGTCCTGTGTCTCCTGGATGATTTTCTTTTTTATAAAGCCAGGAATCATTTATTAATTATTTCCAAAGCAGGCATTGTTGGCATCTTCTTGATAACTCACCAGCCACCAGCTTGAGGCTCAACCAGTTCTTAGCTATGTGGTCTGTCCAAAAAGAAAGGAATAGCCTTCAGAATTGAATGGGGAGAGTCAAGTTTTTCTTTACAAGCAGTTTGGAATTATAACACTTACTTACTTGCCTTCACTTCTGTGTGTTGTATTATGTGTATAGAGATTGCTGTCTTATTTCTTGTCTACATCAGCTTAGCAGGAAGGATAAATGTTAGTTTTTAAAAAATATTTAGAATGATTATGTGTGCATCTTCCAGCTTGATATGACCATCATCAGTTTATGCTTTGCAGAAGTTATCAAGTCCAGCATTTAGTATTTAAGGGTGTTTATGAAGGAACCTAAATGTGAGAAACTTGCCCAGCTATAGTATGCTTATTATTGTATAATAATTTTAAAAAGTCAAGTGCACCATTTTCATCATCTACAGGGTGTGTACCAGTGCATCAGCACAAACAGGATGGGTGTGGCTTCAGAGGCTTTCTTGCTTAGTATTTACATCCCGTCAGACATGCCCAAGACTCCTGTCAATATTAGCCTTGTCAGAGTTACGAATGAGGAACTTGATGTAAAGTGGAACCAGCCACGAGGACCCACCAACCCTTCAAAGGTACCTGGCTTCATCGTTAACTACAAGGAAGTGGGTGAGTTTGGATTTTATTAGCACAGCATATGTGTTAGTTCAGGCCCTCTGAGATCTTAGTTCCTGCTAGACTGTATGTGTACCATTTTGGTAAACTATGAAGACTTCAGTCATAAGATGCTGATGAATATAATAAGAGTATAGTACATATTTGTATGAGATAAAACATTAGCATGCTGAGCACAGAATATTGGTATCCTTTTATGATACAGGTATATCTTTCTTTGATTCAGAGTATAATTTTTATTACATCTAAAGAGTACATATGCACATGCAGTAGCTATCTAAATTTCAGTAGTTAAATATGTGTCTCACCCATATGATGAAAGATGATTTGGATAAACTGAAGACAGAACACATGTAAGTTTTGGAAGCTTGAGTAATATAACTGGTTTTGTAAGGCCAGAATCTCTCTCTGTCTCAACAACAACAACAACAACAACAACACACACACACACACACACACACACACACACACACACACACACACACACACACACACACACACACACACACACACACACACACACACACACACACACACACACACACACACACACACACACACACACACACACACACACACACACACACACACACACACACACACACACACACACACACACACACACACACGGAGCCAGAGCGAATGGACGTGTCTCAACCACCCCTGCAAACCATAAATATTTTCAGGACATAAATATTTTCAGGACTTATGTTTGTCCTGTTTCCTGTAGGATTCTCTAAAGTTTAAAGTATTGTCTGTTAATATAGTGTGCCAAAAATGTAAAGAACCTATCTGTCTATCAATTGCCAGATGCCTTGATCTCTTAAGGGGTGGCCACAAACAAATTGCCTCCATGTTGCCCTGTCCCCCGCCATTTCACTGCCCGGCTTCCTGGTCACACCCTCCTCCGTCACATACGTTTCCACTCCATCCCTCCATCTTAACCTTGGCCTCTGCCTCCCTTTCCTCCCCACCTCATTCACATACACTCTCCTCATCAGTCTCTCACTCTCCATCCTCCCCAGATGGCCAAACCACCTCAGTGTGTTTCTCCTAACACTTCCTGTCACATTCACATCCACACCACAATGCTCCTTCACTTCCTCATTTGTCAGTATGTTTCTCCATGTGACTGCACATGCCTCTCTCAAATAACTCATTTCCACTGCTCTCACTCTTGAGTTATGTCCCTTCAACAAGGTCCAAGCTTCACATCCATACATTAGGGTTGGTATCACAATACTGTCATGTAGTAACTTTTTCACTTCCATGCTCATTTCCCTGTTTCTTATCACTGCTTTCAAGGAACCAGCAGCCTTTCTTCATTGTTGTACCCTTTCACGTACTTCATCCTTTAAACTTCCATCCATACTACCCACGTACTTAAAGGCACTCACATTTTCCATTTCCTCCTCATCCAGCCTCACTGTACATTCACTGATTTCACTTCTCTCGAAGACCATAACTTTACTCTTCCCAACATACACCTTTAGATTCCATTTCTTAGACACTCTCCCAAACTCATCTACTAAAGCTTACAGCTCCCTTTCGTCTTCACTTAACAACACAGTATCATCTGCAAACAGCAGTACAGGGAGTTTCCAAACACTGCCCTCTCTCACTAGGGCTGCTCCCTTATCCAGTGCCCTACCTTGTATTTCTTTTATAACCCCATCCATATATAGATTAAACAACCATGGAGACATGACACATCCCAGCTTCAATCCAACCTTCAAATAGCAAACTTCACTCACTTCACTATCTACACACACTGCAGCCTTAGCATCATGATACATACTCTTCACGGCATTCAACAACTTCCCATCTACTCCATATATTCTTAATACTTTCCACAATCCTTGTCTATCCACCCTGTCATATGCTTTCTCCAAATCCATGAAGGCTGCATACAACTTCTTTCCCTTCTCTTGAAACTTTACCACTAATGACCTAGGAAGGAATATATGATCTACACAACCTCATCCCTTCCTAATACAGTACCTCCCTGTTCTTCTCCAACTAATTCCTCTGTTATTTCCCTAACTCTGTCAATAAGTATCCTACCATATACCTTTCCTATTACACTAAGAAGACAAATGTTCCTTTGATTACCACATATTTCTTTTTCCTCTTTTCCTTTGTACAGGGGAATAATTATACCTGACTTCCAATCCTCCAGGTCTCTACCTTCCTTCCAGGCCAATCTGCACATCTTCCACATTTTGTCAGTAAATATTTGTGTACACATGAATGTTCATAGGAATCTCGATAACGGTTGTTAGTACTGACCCAACCATCAAACATGGCTGACAATGTAAACATTGGGGGACCCGAATTTCCAGACTTGACAGTGAAGCAAGTGTGATGGATTTAGTTAAAATGTTAATTATGAGAATTAGTGAACCAGAAATGAAAGTGAAGGATCAAGTATCAAGAAACATGCCTGAAAATACCAAAAACGCTATACAGAGTCTGATACAGGCCAGTGAGACAGTGAACCAGATCAAGAATTTGAAACAAGAAAGTATTGAATTAAGGTGAAAATTAATAGAGAGCAGTAACAAAATGGAGAAGGTGATTATTGTGTTAGAAGAGCAAAAGGCAAAGTGGGCACATGTGGAAGAAGAACAGAAAGAAGTTTTTACCTTAAGGGAAATCATTCAGGAAGAAAGGGAAATGAACAAGAAAAAAATGGGAGAAAATGTAGTGAAAATATTGAAGAAGAAAGAGAAAATAGTGAAAGAAACTGCAGAAAGGAACAGATATGTGGTAATATTTGGAAACAAGGAGGAGGAAGAGGTTAGATATGTGAGACTCGAGTGAGACTAAAATCAATTGAGGAAAATATTGGGCAAGATCGATCCTGAAGGAAACAAGTTGGATGAAGAAATTGGGGAAGTAAGGAGGATAGGGTCATATAAGAAAGGGGAAGCAAGACCAATGAGAGTTATGTTGTCATCAGAAAGGATAGTAAACTATATACTTAGTGACCTGGAAACTAAACAAAGAGGCAGGGATGGAAAGTATTGTAGGAAGAAAATATTTGAATGAAAAAGAAAGAGAAGTTCTAAAATCTTTGAAGGAACAAGTAAAGGAAAAAAATGACATGAGGACAGAGGAAGAATGTAAACTTTTTTGGGGGGGAGTGATTGATATGAAAGTAAGGAAGTGTTATGTGAGGAACTAGATGTGAAGGAAACAAAGAGGATGGTTATAAATACTAAAAAGAGAAGAATGAGGAAAGATAAAACCAGGGCAGTAAATCTAAGTATGATGTATAGTAATGTAGATGGGTCAGTATCTAAGAAAGGGGAAATGGGAGACTATATTAATGAAAAGAAACCTGAAATTGTACGCTTGGTGGAGACTGAATTGCCCTGAGATGTTGATACAAAATTATTTGGATGGAACAATTATAATACAGTAAGACCTTACTGTAACGGAGTAATTGGGACCCAAGCCTCTCCAAAAAATGCGAAATTCCAATGAAAGCGACATCTGGACTCCTCCCTGCTAACTCGGACTTTTTCCGATATATCAGACATTAGTTCGGATAGCATGAATGGCTTTTAACCCTTTCATACATGGGGGCCCGGTGAAGAATCCAATTGCTCACACTCTTTCGACGCAGAATTCGTCCAAGTGAAAGCACACCACTCACGAAATCCAACCGCTCGTGCTCTTTTGGTGCAGGATTCGTCCAAGTGAAATCCAACCACTCACATTCTTTCAGCGCAGGATTCGTCCATGTGAAATCAGCTGCTCACACTCGTTTGACAGGTTGAGTCCAACCATATAATTTGCTGAATTTTTTTCACAACAATTTGTTGTTGTAAATACAGTGTGTGAGTACTGTATATGAGTATATGTCATTGAGTAAATGAATACATTACTGAACGATAAAGTATGGTGTTTTATATCCTTTATTTATTTATTTTTTTTGTTCATTAGGAAGATCATTTATTCATTTGTAACATGTACAGTCGCCAAACTTTCCACCTGGGCCACCCAGCCGGGAGAGGTGGGCAACGGGTGCTGGCAACAGTGTATCTGTTTGTTCTTGCGTACATGCTCGACGAAAGTTCGGATCATCAACTCTCTTCGTCTGTAGTGAACCTCAGTCAGAGTCAGAGTTCATCCCATAGATGGCTGGGTTCGTTGTTGGGTGGAGAGAAAAATGTCTCAGGAGTAAGGCGGCTCTCCCATCGACTCAGCCAGTTGCATGAAACTGGTCGCACGGAAAACTGTGTGCCATAGGTCGCGTTGGCCAAGGCCAAATAAATATGATTATTAATTATATAAGGTAATATATATAATATGATATAGATATATACTCTTATATATAATACAATTATATATATTATACTGTACTTATTTGGCCTTGGTCCGTGCAACCTATGGCACGCAACAATTCCATGCGACCGGTTTCCTGCAACTGGTCGAGCCGGTGGGAGAGCTGCTTAAGGGAGGAGCCAGGGCAGGCGCCGGACGGGGGGAGGGGGTTACGTTATTCATACCGCCAGTGATAATAATTGTCGAACTAGTCTTTGAGATCCATTAGCATTCTACTAAATATTGCATTCTTAACAACACTAAACATTTTATTTTCTATGTTGTTGTTACATTGTTACCATAACATGTTAATGCACTATAATACTGGAATCGCTCCAAGCCTTTCTCTCTCTCACTCTCTCCTTATATCAGTAATTCCATTTCACAGGGTTATCACTTGATACCACTATCAGTATAGGTTGAAGAGGAATGCAGTTACCTAACATCTATGTCAAGTTACAAGTAAGATACCTTCCATATTCACATCATGAATGACACTGACCAGTATACGTTAGAATGATGTCCAGATACTGTTAACGGTTGCTTATTTCCTCGTTGGTAGTACTTCAGGTATATGTTTTTATGTGTTCTGTGGTGCACCAGGAAGAAGTATGTTAAAACAGTGTCACCTCAACAGCCAAAGAGTTTATTTATACTGCTGCGAAACGTGGCTATTATATCAGCTATGAAATGACTTACCGTATCATATTTCATATGCCTATGGTCATAACAGCACACCTTTATAGTCATTTCACATGACTGAATTACACATTACAAGGAAAATTGATTGTGAGCAGTGCCGCTTTTGTGTGAGGTCACACATTTACACGCTCATTGAGTCTTCACCAAACAACATTATCTCACATTATAGCAAGATGAAGACTCCACCGTTACATCACAGTATGCAAAAGCTTCCAGTCATTTGAAGCACAATTGCTACTGATTCATGAATAGCTGGGACATTTATATCACCATTGCCTGTCATCTTACTTATGTGATTGGTAAATGCAACATAACGAACATAAAATTATCACTACAGGCTGGAACACTTTTTTTTTTTTTTTTTTTTTTTAAATCCCATGACCCTAGGCGCTTTAGCGCCCATCACCGAGGCCCGGGGTGCGAGGATATGTGATTTTGGTTGCTGACTGGCTGCTACTAAGACTAGGTCAAAAGATAAGGGCATGGTATTTAACAGGAGAAACCCATCTCTTCTAACTGGGGTGGAACCACGTCACACGGATCGGCTGGCGGAAGCGTTAATTACCACGTCATCCACAGTACTTTTTCACATATTTAATATATATCAACTGTTAAAACAATAGCCGTGTTTGCATTGCAAGCACAGTGATCCACGTAATGATTAAGTGATGAGCCATGGGTTTATCATATAATAATGTAAATGAATACGTTTATAAATATGTAATATATGTAAAGATGCAATTTTTTTAGATTATTTTACTTACTGTTTTCAATACTCGCATTATCCAATACTTTCAAGAAGTTCCTTTGAAATTCTTCCGGCTAAAAATTGTCGACCGAATATTGGGATGAACTCTGACTGAGGTTCACTACAGAAGACGAGAGTTGATGATCCGAACTTTCGTCGAGCATGTACAAACGAACAAACAAATACACTGTTGCCAGCACCCGTTACCCACCTCTCGCGGCTAGGTGGCCCAGGTGGAAAGTTTGGCGACTGTACCAGTTTCATAACAATACAATTAAAAATTAGGGCAGGGGAATGAAATGATTGTAATCATTTTTCAATGCTGCATAAATCACTGAGTGAGGAATGTGGGAAGTGTGAGGTCTGGGCGGGCGAGAATGAAATGATAGGAAACAGTTCACTCAGAGCTGCCAGGCATGATGAACAACTATTATTATTCCATATGCCATAAAAAATTTTCCAGTATAGCTAGAACTGTTTTTTTTTACGAAATGGATCAAAGATAAATGCTCTACAATATTCTATAATCATTGCTGAAATGTTTATTTGTCTGTGAGTAAATGAGCATTGACTAAGTGAATGATACAATATGGTAATTCCTTTTTTTTTTTTTTTTTTTTAGATTTTTTTCATTCATTAGGAAGATCATTCATTAATTTATAACATAAACAGTTTCAAAACAATACATTTATAATAAGGGCGGGGAAATAAAATGATTGAAATCAGTTTCTGATACCGCACGAATCGTTGAGTGAGGAGTGTGGGGAGCATGAGGTCTGGGCTGGTGAGAGACTGTCACTCAGTACTTGGAAGTGGTTGGACTCAGGTGGCGTCGAAAGAGTACAAGAGGGTTAAACTGTTTTGACTGTCACTGCAGTACTGTACTGTTATAACTTCACTACATTTGATCAAATAGTATATTATATATGATAATACTGTACAGTACACTGACAAACATGACTTTTATTTGCCTTATTGTGGTGAACATTGCTGAAGTGGTCAGGCAGTCTGGACTGCTTGTGGCTTTATCAGACTTTTTCCGATATATAGGAATTTAGTCTGGTAGCTCCTTGATTCAGATAAAAGTGAATTCCTTTCTATTGAAGTCCGTTATATCAAGGTTTTACTCTATTTGGAGGAAGGCTAGAGAAAGCAAGTTTGGTGGAGGTGCAATGATTTTAACCCGTACTGACTTAAGAACAAAAAATATAGAAATTGAAAATTCCACAGCTGAACTTTTGAGAATAGAAATAGAGGACTTTTTTGGAGAAAAAATAGATGTAATAGTATTTTATATGCTTCCCCCCCAAACTAGGGCATGGACAAAAGAAGATTATGAACAATTAATAAGAGAGTCTATATATCTGTTAATTGCCAGATGCCATAATCCCATAAGGGTTGGCCATTTGACTTTGAGTTATGGGGAGGGACACTAACCCTCCACCAACCCACTTGTAGACACATAGGGAGCATGTATGGGTTTGGTTATTTGGTTACCACCCAGCGTTGTAAATAGTTTCTTGTCTTACAGGAAACCATTGAGCTAAAGATGTTAATTGAACGAAGAAATAGAATAATAATCAAGGGGGATTCTAAGTGTAGAGAAGTTGATTGGGAAAGTATGGATGCTGGGAACTGTGAGGTATTATGAGGAAATAAATTAAGGAAATTGATGATGGAAAACATGTTAACTCAGCTAATTAAAGAAAATACATGAATTAGAGGAGATGACGAACCATCAAGGCTTGACTTGGTATTCACAAAGGACCCAAATGATGAGAAGAACATAAACTACCAGTGCCCCTATGGTAAAAGTGATCATTTGGTTATTGAGATGGAAGTGGTGAGAGTAAGAGAAAGAGAAAGATATGGAAAACACGAGAATATAGCCTAGATACAATTATGGGAAGGCAGACTTTGCATCCCTGAGGAACTTTTTCCAAAATGTAGACCGGAGTAAAATGAATGCGATCACAAAATTTGATGAGAAATATAAGTTTCTGATAAAATTATATAAAACAGGCATCAGTATACAGTGCTCATCAGAAGTATCGAGCGCCCTGCGTCCCTCCTATGAAACAAACCTTTCAACATTGAAAAAACATATAAATAATGCATTTTATTTACCTTTAATGCTTGGTAGGGTATCCTTTATGCTTCTTCACGTACCTGAGACGTCTTGGAAGTGAGAGGGCGAGGTTCCTCAGGTGCAGGAGTGATATTTTGTCCCAGGAGTCACGAATGGCTGCTTCCAGCTTAGGCAGAGAGCTCACGTCCTTTCCTTGGAGATTCTTCTTTACGAGGTACCAGAGGTTTTCTATCGGGTTGAGGTCTGGGCTATTGCCTGGCCAGTCTTTCATGAATGATACCTCGCAGTCACGAAGCCAATTGGTGACCGATTTGGCTTTATGAGCAGGTGCACTGTCCTGCTGAAACACTCATGCACCTGTGATCTCGAAGGACTCAGGTAAATGATCACAAAGAAGCTCCAGATAAATGTCCTGATTCACTCTGCTGTTCTTGGGAAGCACAACAAGCTTCCCCAAACCTTTACCAGAGAAACAACCCCATATCATAAGTGAATCAGGGTGTTTAACTGTGCTCTCCACGTAACGGGGGTTAAGCGGGTCACTACCTTTGCGCCAGTACTCGCGCGCTCCTCGATTACAGATAACACTAATTGTTGCCTCATCAGACCACAACACTGACAACCATTGGTCCTCACCCAAGTTAAGGTACTTGTTAGCAAAGGCAAGCCTACGAAGTTGCTGGTAACGTGTAAGAAGAGGCTTTCTCACAGGCCTGTGACTTGTGTAACCAAGTTCATGGACTCTTTGATACACCGTGCGCACAGAAACCTCACCAAACACTTCCGGGTTGCTCTCCTTAATTTTCCTTGCGCTCACGCGAGGATTAGACTCCACTGCACGTTTTAAAACATTAACAGACCTCGAGGAAGTTTTCCTGGGCCTACCAGCCCGCGGTTTCTTTGTGGGATCTTCACCACTATTTTCCACTCAAAAATGGGCGCACCACCTACGCACTGTCGATCAATCCACACCAACCAATTCACTAATTTCCTTCATTTGGTGGCCTGCCTCCTTTAGAGCAATGATCTGTGATATGATTTCACTTGAAAGTTCACGGGTAGGGGCCATAACAAAGTGGCAAAAACCAAAACACTGCAGGACACTAGGTAAAAAATGGCGCAAGAAGAGAGGGAGATGTGGCAGAGTTCCCCTCTCTTATGCAGCCCCTAGGCAACTGAGGCGGGAGCCAACCAGCGCGCAGTAAGGCCTCAAGCTCCTGTGATGTCATGTTAGTGCCCCAAACATCTGGCTCAATTTTTAGTACCAAAAACGGGTGATTCTTTTTTCGCCAAAAGTATTGTGCGCCCTGCCATAGGCGCTCTATACTTCTGACGAGCACTGTATTTGTCCCAAAATTCTCCACAGCAGTGGAAAGAAAGAAAGAATGGTTTTACAGTAGGTGCAGAATGGCACTTTACGCAAGAAAAAGAGCATGGAATAAAGTGAGAAGAAAATATAGTGAAAGGGCTTGTGAGGAGTACAAACAGGTAAGAAATTAATATGTAAGGGAGTAGAGAGAGGAAGAAAGGAAATACAAAAAAAAGATTTTGTAACTAAATGAAAAAAAGAGCCTGAACTATTTTATAGGTCTGTAAATGGTAAAATGAAAGTTAAGGACAGTATAACATGATTGAGGGATGGAGATGGCACTTACGAAAGAGAAGAAGAATTGTGTGAAATAATGAACAGCAAGCTGTAGTCAGTCTATGTCTTGGAAGAGGAATTTAGAGAAATTGAAATGGAACCCAGGATGATGGGAATGGCAGAAATTACAGTTGACATGATTGAGGTGCTGCAGCTGATGAAGGACTTGGATGTGAGAAAAGCAGTGGGACCAAATGATGTGACTGGATGGATCCTGAAGGAATGTGCTGACCAATTAGTATGGCCTGTTTGTCATCATTAAGAGCTCTCTGGAATATGGACAGTTACCTAAAGACAAGAAAAGAGCAGATATTATGCCAATCTTCAAGAGAGAAAATAGGGAAGATCCACACAATTACAGACCTGTCTCACTTACCAGTGTTGTTTGTAAAATCTGTGAGAAAATAATTAGAAAAAGATGGATAAAGTATTTAGAAGAAAATTAAATGATAAGACCAAGACAATTTGGTTTTAGGGAAGGAAGATCTTGTGCTACTAACCTATTAAGTTTCAATTGTAGGGTAATAGATGTCATACTAGAGAGAGAGGGATGGTCAGATTATGTCTATCTTGATCTCAAGGAAGCATTTGACAGGGTGCCCTATAAGAGACTGCTGTGGAAGTTGAAGACCTTTGGAGGGGTGCATGGGAAACTATTAAAGTGGATGGGAGATTATCTTATAGGAAGGCAGATGAGAATAGTTATAAGAGACGAGGTTTTGCACTGGAGAAATGTGACTAGTGTAGTATCCCAGGGTTCTGTCTTAGCCCCAATAATGTTTCTGATATATATAAATGATTTGCCAGAAGATTTGAATAGTTACATGTGTATGTTCGCAGATGATGCTAAAATCATGAAACATATTAAATGTATTGATAGTTGTAAAAAACTGCAAGAGGACTTGGACAAACTCCGCAGCTGCAGCCAGACTTGGAAAATGGATTTCAGTGCCAAGAATGTCATGTATTAGAAATGGGAGCAAGTGAAAAAAGACTGCAGTGCTCATACAAAATGGGCAACGAGATATTTAGTAAAAGAAGGGAAATACTTTGGAGTGATTATTCAGGATGACTTGTCACCAGAAAAGCATATAAACGGAATCATTGGAGACACTTATGGATTACTGACCAACAATCCCATCCTTCCTCTCGACTTTTCAGTCATAAATGTAGCCCCCAGACCTCGCATTCAAGGACACACTACGCATCTACTTAATCATTGTCGTGTCTGCTTGTTTGAGCCTACAAATATCCACTTCCTTTACTGCCCAGGTTTCATCACCATACAGCACTATTTTCTTAACACTTGCCACATGCAGAGATCGCTTAGCATGAAGGGAGAGCCCTCTCAGTGTCAGGAGAGGCAACAGCTCCCTAAACTTCCTTCAACCATTCCTCACTCTAGCCACAAAGCTAGCTCCAGCCCCACCTTCAGCACATAATGTGTCTCCTAAGTAACAAAACTATCCCACACACTCAAGTGACTCACTAGCAAGATCAATCCTTTCACGCCTGACTTTCTCCACATACTTTCCCCAGGACACTGCAGACACCAATTCATCTCTTATGCACTTACTTGTCACCAGTGCTTCATAAGATAGATTTCCTTCCCACCCCCTTTTGGCAAACTGGACATGGCCACTCTCTACCTTCTTTGACAGTACTGCCACCAGCCCCAGATACCTTCTCTTTTGTTCTCCTCCACAAAGAGTGTATGTTTTCACCCGTGTTTGTTTGTTTGTTTGTTTGTCCATATGCAGGATTACTGAAAAACTAAAAGAGAGATTTGGATCAGAGTTGGTGGGTAGAAAGCACTATGTCCCAGGGAACAGTCCATTAACTTTTGCGATCGATCCGGATATTATTATGCTGTAGATTCTGGATCTAGACAAAAATTTTTGTGAAACCCTAATCAGTGATAAGAAAACCTAACCCATTCTGAAGAGTGGTTTGGGAACTATGTCGTCCTTGTCGGAGGGATGCACTCCATGAGTGCCTGTACAGTTTTATCTACATTTGCTCTCAAACTCTCGTACCTCATACCATCTCTCCACTTTCCAAATCTTTCCTCCTTTTCATTCTTTGCAATCAACACCAAGTCATTGGCATACATCTGTAATGGGTGTATAAAAGCCTGCGTTGCTTAGAAGCAAAGCATGTTTCTCTCTTTGGCTCAGTGGTAATGTGCACGCTTATAAAATGCAAGTGCCCGGGATCAAATCTAGGCCTCGACAGTGTGATTAATTTGTTAAGTTTCAGTTCAGTACTACATTGGTGGCAGCGGTGGGATGTGAGGCGAAGCCTTGGTGACAGTGATGTTGTTGACAGTCTTACATCCGGGGGGGTGAGCTGTCCGGTGTGGTCCGCAGCACTCCAAGTGGTGGCCTCCAGTGCACTACGCTACCATGTGTGTTCGAAACTGGCCAAATTAATCACCAAGGGGAGAAAAAGAGTGATGTACTGGGTGTATAAAAGCCCGCATTGCTTGGAGACAAAGCGGGGATCCTCTCTTTGGCTCAGTGGTAATGTGCGCGCTCATAAAGTGCGAGGGCCTAGGATTGATTCTCGGCCACGACAGTGTGATTACTTTGTTAAGTTTCAGTTCAGTTATTACACATCTCCCATGAGAGTCCATTTCTGAAGTCGTTTGAGAGAGTTTCAATCAACATGAGAAACAATAACGGGCTGACCTCTGATGCGCACTAACATTCACAAAAAACTCATCACTCAAATCTTCATTCACTCATGTGGGTGCTAGCACCCAAATACATAGTCATAACCACCCAGCCAGCCACTCTTCAATCCCAAACTTTCTCAATGCCCACTTCACTACCCCCAGGGACTTTGTCAAAGGCCATCTCCAAGTCAACAAAAAATAAGTAGAGATCCCTTTTCTGTCCTATATATTTTTCCTGAGGCTGTCGGGCAGTGAATATGATATCAATGGTCGCATTATGTAGCATAAACCCAGACTGCATCTCATCAGTAGACTATTCACTTCTTCCCTAATCGTACCTTTTAGAACTCTCTCCATTACCTTCATTTATCAGGTCCTAAAGTTTTATGGCTCAATAATTTCCTCATTCCAGGGCATCATCCTTCCCCTTGTGCACATTCACAATCACGCTTTTCAGCTAATCACCTGGGACAGCACACTCGTCTACAATCGTATTTATCAAATTAGTCTTGGGCAAAGTTAGTATGTGCAGCCAAAGCTTTTAACTGAAGAGCATAAAATTTTTAATATTGATAGATATTTACCCCAGCCATGTTCTGGGAAGGATGGAACTACTTAGTGTTGTCCTCACATGGGAAGAGGTGGCCCCTGGGGGTTCCAGCAAAGCCATCATGTACAACCATAGTTTTTAACCAAGGAATATGAAACATTGCTTACTGGTAGGTATTTTCCCCAGTCACATTTAAGGCAAGGTGTGACCCATGATGACCACCCCGGACCCAGGGGGAAGAGTGCCATAATTTTTCACCTAAGAGCATGGTGGTAAGTGGTGGTGACCATCATCTACTCACTTGATGTAGTGTGCTGCCTACTTTTTCCTTCCCCTTTCTCATTCTGTCTCTGTGTATACCCTCCTCCCTTCCTCCTTCTCCCTTTCCTTCTTGTTACATTTTATTTTTCAGGCCCATAATTTTCAACAGATTTTAGGGGGCCTAGACAAAATGTATATACAGTTCGCTTGCACAGTGTGGGAGAGATTGGGCAGTCCGCGACCTTGCACAGTGTGAATTCATGCACTGAATATACATAAACTTATGGGAAAAATTACATATGGGCAGTACCCCCTCATACGTGGACTTTTTTTTTGGCCCTTAGAGATGTAATAAAGGTCAGATGTTTCAGACATTGTACTACAGATATAGCTACAGTAACAGAAATATGGGCAGTCACCTTAACAACAGTATACAACAGGCCTGATGGACTTAAATAACAGGGGTTCCGAGGCCAGCAACACTTACAGCACTTCACCCCCCGCTGCACCTGCTGCCGCACCAACACTTCCCTCCACTGACTCCTTCTGAGCACCTTCCCCAGGAGCCTTTAACTCACTCACTTTGGCCATAAACCCCTTGAAGTCCAATGCTAACATATCTGACATTGCATCCTCTTCATCCTCAACAGGAACAGGATCAGATGACGTCGCTGATTCCTCAATGTCACTAACTTGAGCCCACTGTGTGTACTTGTTATTAGCGTCTGTCTCCTCCTGTTTATTTTTTGCCTGTGCCTGTCTGTGTAGAAATGGAAGAGTTTGTCGATACCACCGAGAACCTCCTCCATTCTTAGGTTGCTCACTTCATATTCCTTCACCTCTTCCTTGAGCTTATCCATGGCAGCAAGGATCTTGCTTATTCTTGACATACACAGCTCTGTCCTGCCCTCCATCACACTGGGCTTCTCAACTTGACTCTGCCTGGTGTCGGGCTCTGTGTCAGCCTCGTCTATCCGTTGCAAGACTTCCTCGGGAGGCTGTTCCTCGGTAGCAACATGCACTTCTCGTGTGTCTGCCAATGGAACTTCCTAAAAACTTGGTACAGGTTGCACTGCTGTCAGTATTGCTGTCTTAGCCTTGGCCAGTGCTTGAATGGCCGTCTCGTGCTCCAGGCATAAGTGAGGCACGAGCAGTCCCCACGCATGGTTGACTGTTGCAGGCGTAATCTGGTGCCAGGCTTGTAGGAGAAAGTTAACTGCATCCTTCACTGTGAAACGACCCAAAATGCCTCAACAGTCATGTCAGGTGTGCCAGGTCGGGATACAGCCACTGGCGGAGATGATACGGGAGCACCTGCCTCATTGAGGTCTTCATTGTGATCTTCTTGTAGGGCATGAAGCTCCTCTTGTGTGTCAGTCTTCCTGCGTAGGTAGCCGTATAGTTGCTTGTGGTAGAGGTGCTTGACAGTGGTGATCAGTTCTTGATCCAGTGGTTGCATGAGTGACGTCGTCTGGGGTGGCAGAAACACAGCACGACAATCCTTGTCCAGATCTTCTAGGTATGGAGGGTGACTTGGTGCATTGTCCAGCACAAGGAGCATCTTAAATGGAATGCCAAGTTCCCGACACTTGGCCCTGGCATCGGGGATTGAGTGCTTCTTAATGTTCCCGGTCATCCAACCATTTGTTGATTTGTACGAGTACACGCCACTTGTGTCCATGTTCGTAAGGTTTTTGTAGCACCTTGGGTGTGAAGCTGTGTGTACAACAACTGGCCTCATCTTGTGGCTCCCAGACAGGTTTGCAGTGAACATTACCGTCATCTTACACTTCTGGAGCTTTCGACCAGGGGCTTGTTTCTCTTTTCTAGCGATGTAAGTCGTTTTGGGCATGGCCTTGTAGTAAAACGATGTTTCATTAGTGTTGTGGATCTGGTCCTTGGTGTACTGTCCTTCTTCAATTAGCACTCTAAATATCGCAGGATACTCTCGCGCAGCCAGCTTGTCAGCAGAGGCACATTCACCAGACGGTTTGATGTGACGGAGTTCCTTGCGTTTCAAAAAGCAGTGCAGCTATCCAACTGATGCCTTGAAAGGTTTCTCCACATTAAATTTGCAAGATGCTGCCTTGTAAAATAGCTGGGCTTGGTTCTGAATAAATCTGCCATTCAGTGGTACACCTTCCTTCTTTCTCATAATGTAGGTGACAAGACACCGTTCCATAAGTATCATCAAACGATTTCCCACCTGGGAACGGCCGTCAGGCTCAGATGCACCATACGTCTTCACAAGTGCCCTGATGGCATCGCAGTTCTTCCAAAAAGCCCTCACTGTTCGTTCAGTCAGTCCCATGGCTTTCCCGATAGTGGTGTTTCCTTGTCCCTCCTCCTTCATCTTGATAATCTCTAACTTGGTTGCATGTGTCAGAAGTTTCTTAACTCTTAGGGCTGGAGGCATGGTGTGGTGAAGTACAGGTCAGGATGGAGCAGCAAAAAAACGCCACACGTACATGACAGGTTAGCTTGAGAAAGTGGATCCATACTGTGCACTAGCCTTGTCTGTAATGGTGCCCCTGCCACCTCCTACCCCAAGCTGCTCAGTGGAATGCCCTGGGAATTTCTGCACACCAACATGACAACACGTGATGATGGACGCGTTGTGTGGGGGGGAGGGTCGCGTACTAATGGAAAATAACGTTTTTGAGCCACTCCTTGCCTCTACCTCGTGTTCTGTGAGGTAAACTCGCTTATTCAAAGTTTCTGGGTATGATATTTGGTCACTCGCTCACAATGCGATTCACGCACTCTGAGCTCGCGCACTAGGCAAACGAACTGTACCTCCATACTATCTATCTATCTATCTATATATAGCCCGACGCCCTAATCCCGCAAAGGGTGGCCGCAGACAAAACACCTCCAAGTCGCTCTGTCACCCACCATTTAACTACCCTCCCCCCAACTCACCCCCCCTTCCCTCATATACCTCTCAACTCCATCCCTCCACCTCGTCCTCGGTCTGTCTCTCCCTCTCCCTCCCCCCACCTCACCTACATACACCCTCTTAGTCAGTCTTTCATTCTCCATTCTCTTCACATGTCCAAACCACCTCAGTGTATTTCTCCTAATCTTCTCAACCACATCCACATCCACCCCACAGCGTTCCTTCACTTCTTTATTCGTCAACCTGTCCCTCCACGTCACTCCACATGCTCCTCTCAAGTAACTCATTTCCACTGCTCTCACTCTTGACTTGTTCCCCTCTTGCAAGGTCCACGCCTCGCTTCCATACATCAGGGTAGGGATCACAATACTATCATGCAGTGACTTCTTAACTTCCATACTCACCTCCCTATTTCTCATCACTGCTTTCAGTGTACCAACAACCTTCCTTCCCTGCTGTACCCTTTCACGCACTTCATCCCCCAAAGTTCCATCCTTACTCATCACACTACCCAAGTACTTGAATGCACTCACATTCTCCATATCCTCACCATCCAACCTCACTGCACACTCTGTGACTTCATTCCTCTCAAACACCATAACTTTACTTTTGTTTACATTAACTTTCAGATTCCTCCTCCTACACACTGTCCCAGATTCATTCACCAAACCTTGCAGCTCCCATTCATCTTCACTCAACAATACTGTATCATCAGCAAACAGCAACACCGGAAGCTTCCAGATCTCACCCTCATTCATTAGAGCCACCCCCACACCACTGCCCTACCCTGCACCTCCTTTACAACCCCATCTATGTATATATTAAACAGCCACGGAGACATCACACAACCCTGTTTCAGTCCCACATTGAGATCAAAGAACTCACTCAGCTCACCATCCACTTGCACCGTAGCCCTAGCTCCCTCGTACATACTCTGCACAGCACTCAACAATTTCCCCTCAACTCCATATATTCTTAATACCTTCCACATACCTTGCCTATCTATTCTGTCATAAGCTTTCTCCAAGTCCATGAAGGCAGCATACACTTTCCTTCCCTTCTCTAGATACTTCTCCACTAAACATCTTAGAACAAATATCTGATCTACACACCCTTTTCCCTTCCTAAATCCCCCTTGTTCTTCTCCAACTAGCTCCTCTGTCATATGCCTAACTCTATCAATGAGTATTCTACCATATATTTTACCAGTCACACTAAGTAGGCAAATACCCCTATGGTTACCACATACTTCTCTCTCCCCTTTTCCTTTGCATAAAGGAACAATTATACCTGATGTCCAGTCCTCTGGAACCCTTCCCTCTTCCCAAGCCAATCTATACAACTTCCATATCCACTCCTCAACAATCTCACCCCCATACCTAAGCATTTCACCACACACTCCATCAATTCCTGGGGCCTTTCCCAACTTAATCTTCTTCATTGCTTCCACTACTTCCGTCCTACTGATCTCTTCCTCCCTTCTCTCATCTCTTCTTCTCCCAGCCATTCCCCAACCACTTATACTAGCACTGCTGTCACTCTCTACATTCAACAGATCCTCAAAGTGCTCCTTCCATCTCCTCAGTTTCTCTCTCTTCTCCACCAATAATATATTATTCCTATCTTTCACTCCCCTACTGTTTCCCCTTTCACACTGCCTTACTTTCTTTACCTCCTTCCAAAACAATTTCTTACTCTCCCTCCATTTCACACTCAGATTCCTCCCAAACTCTCCTTCGCCAGTCTCTTCACCTCCCTTCTCCTGCTCACATATACCTCTCTCTTCTCTCTCTCATCTTCTCCCCTACCTCTACTCGCTAACCATTCACTATATGCCTTTTTCTTTTGTTCCACAGCTCGTTTCATCTAATCATTCCACCATGCTGTCCCTTGCACACCCTTGCATCTCCTCCTTACTCCACAAACCACCTCACACGCTGCGCCTATCTCTTCCGTGAATATCTTACATACGTCTTCCACCCCTTCCATCTGCTCGAGCTCATACCTTCCCAATCTTTCTTCCACTATGCTCTTATACTCTGTCATTTTCTCACTATCGTGCAATTTCTCCACTCTTCTCGCAGGAGTTGCTTCCTCCTGTCTTCCCCTTCGTCTCCTCAACCACTTTCTTTGCAGCTCTACCTTGGCCATCACTAAGTGATGGTTCGAGACTCCATTCCCCCACCCTCTCCACACTCTTGCATCCAACACTTGTCTTCTCATTCGCTCATCCACACACACATAGTCTATCATTGCTACATATCCATAATACAGACTTAAAATATAACCCCTTGGGTGCTGCAAGCACCTGAGAAGGACGGGTTGACAGATTGCTACAAACCTCTCAGAAGGTTCTTAACGAATGTTAACAGAAAATAGCCGCACCAGGGCATGCCTTAGCTCAGAGCTCTCAGCAGCCTAGGGGTTAACCAAAATGCTTTAGTTTGTAGACCATCCGATATTTTTCAGTTTGATTGTACCTAAAAGTTGATGCATAATGAGGCATGTATGTTTAGTGATGGGGTTGGGTGTTTAAATAAGAGTTCACTTTTTGACAATCTGAACTTTCAGCTCAAACTGTGACTGAGTTTAATAATTTGGTCATTTTACATTTTTGTTGCTCCATGCTGTACTCTTATCAAGACTATTCCTACATGTCTGCGGTAGAATTCAGGTAGAAATGTACCGCCCTGCCTTTATTCCTTTGGAGATGGTTAAATAGCCGGTTTAGCCGATTGTGGGTTGTGCTCCTCAAGTAGGCTATGTCTCTCATTCTGTAGATAGAGTTACGATAACAAAACACAGGAACCACAATTTTAAACACATTAGAAAATAAACTCACAGGCCAAAAGGCAACAGAGAGCTTTCAACAACGCTTGGCAAATGACAAGAACAGCATTGCCACACAACATAAACATTGAAAAATATCATAACACTACCACGGTACGTCTCAGATAGTTGTGCCAACAAAATTTTTTTGATAATATTCAACATATAGCATCATAATTTCCTTACAAACTTGACAAATTTCGAGAGTTTTACTGAACCCTCAGAATTAGTTGAAGTTTTGACAAATGTACAGAAAACATTGGCGGGCTATAGCCCCCCTAGCCCCCCAGAAATTACTGCCCTGTTTTTCTTCTTTCACTTCAGGTGGCTCTACACTGATTGACAAGCCTTATGGTTTCCTGTTACCCAGAAAACCATATACAACACTGAGTTGTAACCATACCACATAACCAGATTATAGGGTGAAGTGGAGTGTACTGTGGTGTCCATGTTAACTGGATGAAGAGATGCAGATGTGGCATCCATCCAGAGACCAGACCTCCACACTACTCCCATCGCCTTGCTACAGTGAGGTGCAGTCATCCATAAGGGAATTTCAATTCACTGTATGGGACAGCCTTGCTGGAGCAGTACCTTACCTATAGCTGATAAGTCTGCATAACCAGACAAACTGGGGTTGTTCAACAACAACAATGACCTAAGAACATGAAGTTTTTGACAATTGTAGATGTTTACTGGGGCCCTACTTTATGTAGGGTGAGACCCACAAACGTCATCAGGGGGAGGGGCCGAGATGTCCAAGCCAGCACCTCTATTTGTGGTCATTGTTTTTATCCTAAGCACAATGTTTTGCATACTGGTATATGTTCCCCTGGCCTTATTTTAGGCAGTTTAGGAGCCCTGATGACCACCCACCCCAGGAGGGTTTGACTGCCCTCAGGGTGGACAATCTCACAGTTTTTACATACTGTAGGCACGCCAAAATTTGCACAGTAAGAGACCTTCACCTAGGCCAGAGTTTATAGAGGGTGGAACTCCAGAGGCACCCACTATCCACTTACTTAATGTGGTGCTGCTCTGGGGTGTCTGCCCTTTCCTCTCCTCCATCCTTCTTTCCCTCCATCCTCTTCTGTCTTTCTTTTCTTCATTCATTCCTCATCCTTCTGCCTATGGGTGACTTTACACTCCCTTTTCTGTCTTTCTTTCCTTCATTCTTACGACTTACTTCTGCCTGTGGGTGACTCTACACTGAGTGACAAGCCAAATGGTTTCCTGTACACCAGGAAACCATTCTGGGTGGTAACCATATAACCATATTTTGGCGCCTGATGGTTTAGTGGGTAATTACGGCACTCCAATCAGATTGACCCAGTGAAGGTTTATATCCGAAGGGTAGTTGGGGTTTATTGCTCATGTAATGCCACCCAGGGATGAGTGAGGCTGGTCACTCTCATCTTAAATGTCCAGACCAACTTGCCTAGCCCTGGGCTCCTATGCTTCTCATGGGGCAATGTAGGATTGGATGATGGATGAATGGATGGATGGAACCCTCAGGATTTACCCCACTGCCTCCCCCATAAGTAGTTAATTCATTCCTCCAACAATATTGCAGGGATGGGCTGGGCTATCAAAGGTTACCAGTATATTTTTAAAGCTCCAGCTAACTTTAAGAGAGATATTTTATTTTTCAACTGTCCTTGTAGTTTCTTTCCTCCCGTGTCTTATCATATTTTTTTGTTCTTTTTAGCCCATTGTACAGCTTCTGTTATTGACAACTACTGTTAGTCATCTAAGCCTGTTAATAGTGTTGCTTCATGGGGGGAATTCTTTTGATTCACAAACTTTATTTCTCTTATCCATTAAGGAGGTAATTCAGCCTTTTTTGACTCGAAAATGGATCATCCATGTGAAATAAGACCATGAAGTACAAATTCCACCTTTTGGCAGCAATCTTCTGAAGTTTGTACCCTATGTTGTGTAACTGTATTTACAATTTTTATTTGAAAAATAATAATAATGCAGGGCATTAATCTTCTCAGGAACAATGATGCAAATTGTGTCACACGTGTTGGGCTGAAGAGTAACTGATGACACAATTTGTGTCATTTCGGACAAAAATATTAACCAAAAATTAAGTTTTAGCGGTAAGTGCATCAAACTTGGGTGGGTTATAGGGGAGGGTATGCATAATTTACATACATGTTCATAATTTACACATATGTTAGTTATATGTTTGGTGATAATATAAGAAATGAAACACAAATCACACATTTTACAGTTTTTTAAGTTTTTGGTGATTTACTCAAAAACTATTGGTCATATTGAAATTCCTGAAACATCATGAGAAAGCTCATGAAATTCTGCATCTAGACTTATGCTTTACTCTTGCACGGTGCTGACAAAACTTTGCGCTAGGATGTTGGAAGTTATTTGAAGCTATCTTTACTTTTAAACATTTCTGTACATTTACTCATCAGTTTTGTGTGTTTTAATTACTCTGTCTTAAAGTATAAACACCAGCAAAAATTATGGTATGTGTATACAACTTATACAAATATAACTAATTTCTGGGGGGGCAAATTTGGCTGTGGAAATGTTCTTCTTTGTGCCCTCATGGAAGTAGCGATAGTGGGGTTCTCCACTCTGTTCATGTCCCAGAAACTTACTGGAAACATACGGTTCCGAAGAGGATTAAATATCCCACCACCCAGATCATGCTGCTGTGCCAGTCATATCCCAATTCTTTGACAGTGTCAACAACCAGAACTGATATGCAGTGAAACCTCGTTATATGATTGGGTTACATTCCTGGAAGACCAATTAAATAATAGTCAGATGTCTGTCAAATATACAGTATTATAACATGGGAAGTGGAGGAGCGATTGGGTAAATATAGATAGGAGCAGATGGAGGACATGGAAGGTGTGTGCAAGATATTCACAGAAGACATCTGTGCAGCATGTGAGGTGGTGTATGGGGTGAAGAGATGAAGAAAAGGGGTGCGGGGACCAGCATGGTGGACTGAAGAGGTGAGAAAGGCTGTGTCACAAAAGAAGAAAGCATATAGTGAGTGGATGAGAAACAGGTGTGGAAGAAATTGAGAGACGGAAGAGACAGTTGTATGTAGAGAGGAAGAGGGAGGTGAAAAGATTAGTAGGAGAGAATAAGAAGAGAGTGGATGAGGAATTTGGAAGGATGAGGAAGTGTAAAGTGGAGGGAATGTAAGAAAATGTTCTGGAAAGAGGTAAAGAGAGTTAGACAGGGTGCCAAAGAAGTTAGTAGGGGAGTGAAAGATAAAAATGGTAGATTACTAGTGGAGAAGGAGAAACAGAGAGCAGATGGAGAGAACACTTTAAGGAATTGTTGAACATAGAGAATGAAAGTAATTCAAGTATAAGTGGCTGGGGAATGGCTGGAAGAAGGAGTGATGTGAGAAGAGAGGAAGAAATCAGTAGGATGGAAGTTGTGGAAGCATTGAAGAAAGTTAAAAGGGGGAGAGCCCCAGGAATTGATGAAGTGTGTAGTGAAATGGGGGAGAGATAGTAGTAGAATGGATGAGGAAGATGTGCAGATTGGCATGGGAGAAAGGTAGAGTCCCGGAGGATTGGAAGTCAGGTATAATTATTCCCTTGTACAGGGGAAAAGGGGAAAATGAAGTGTGGTAATCATAGGGGCATTTGTCTTCTAAGTGTAATAGGAAAAGTGTGTGGTAGGATACTTATTGACAGAGTTAGGGAAATAACAGAGGAATTAGTTGGAGAAGAACAGGGAGGTTTTAGGAAGGGATGAGGTTGTGTAGATCAGATATTCATTCTAGATCTTTAGTGGAAAAGTTTCTAGAGAAGAGAAAGAAGTTATATGTGGCCTTCATGGATTTGGAGAAAGCATATGACAGGGTGGATAGACAAGGATTGTGGAAAGTATTAAGAATATATGGAGTAGATGGGAAGTTGTTGAATGCTGTGAAGCGTATGTATGAGGGTGCTAAGTTTCCAATGCATGTGGATGGTGAACTGAGTGAATTTTTCTCTTAGAAGGTTGAATTGAAACAAGGATGTATCATTTCTCCATGGTTGTTCAGTCTGTATATGGGTGGGATTATAAAAGAGATACAAGATAGGGCAGTGGATGTTGGAACAGTCCTAGTAAAAGAGGGCAGTGTTTGGAAACTTCCTGTACTGTTGTTTGCAGATGATACTACGTTGTTAAGTGAAGATGAAGGGAAGCCGCAAGGCTTGGTGGATGAGTTTGGGAGAGTGTGTAAGAAACGGAATCTAAAGGTGAATGTAGGGAAGAGTAAAGTTATGGTCTTCAAGAGAAGTGAAGTCAGTGAATGTACAGTGAGGCTGGATGAGGAGGAAATGGAAAATGTGAGTGCATTTAAGTACTTGGGTAGTGTGATGAGTAAGGATGGAAGTTTAGAGGGTGAAGTGCTTGAAAGGGTGCAGCCGGAAGGAAAGGTTGCTGGTTCCTTGAAAGCAATGATAAGAAACAGGGAAGTATGCATGGAAGTGAAAAAGCTACTGCATGACAGTATTGTGATACCAACTCTGATGGATGGAAGTGAAGTTTGGACCTTGTTGGAGGGACACACGTCAAGAGTGAGAGCAGTGGAAATGAGTTACTTGAGAGGAGCCTGTGGAGTCACATGGAGAGATAGACTGACAAATGATGAAGTGAAGAATCATTGTGGTGTGGATATGGATGTGATAGGAAGCATTAGGAGAAACACACTGAGTTGGTTTGGCCATGTGGAGAGGATGGAGAATGAGAGACTGACAAGGAGAGTGTATGTGAGTGAGGTGGAGGGGGGGATAGGGAGGGGGAGGCTGAGGATGAGATGGAGGGATGGAGTGGAGAGGTATGTGAGAGAGGGGGATGTGAGCTGGGAGCAAGGCAATGAAATGGCAGGGGACAGGGCGACGTGGAGGCGATTTGTTTGTGGCCACCCGTTACGGGATTAAGGCATCTGGCAATAGATAGATAGAGAAAATGGGTTGAATGAGGATAGGTTCCTTGGCAGTGGTCACCCATTTTATACAGTCAGGTTGCATTCCTGAAAGACCAATTGAATAATGATCAGTAGTATATCAAATATACAGTACTGAACATTGTTATAACAGGTTCAAAAGGGATGCATTCCTTACCAGTGATCAGACACCAAATGTATGTCTAAAATTTTACGTCACTGCACTTTACTTGTTGTTTTAACTACAACACCACAGTTTTTATCAATCATTAACACTGACACACCCGAAGTATATTCTCATTCATTTGACTGTCCTTGCTGCCATAATTGTACATTACTGCCTCCAGGTATTTAGAATTCTTCATTACCCCCAGCTTTTCATTCCCCATTTAGATTTCAAACTTCAAGTCATTCTTCATAGATACGCTTTGTGAAGATTGTTCAGAAAGTATCTGACCTTATTTTTTTGTTTTTTCCTCACCAACCAGTGGGAGGATAAGGGTAGGGTTTTGTGTTGTGCAGTGCAGGACCTTCATGTGCATGTGTGATTAATGCCGTCTGCCACAAATGACTCATTGGCTGTCAGTCAGCCTGTGTTCATGGCCATGCACCATATGCCTGTTCTTATACTCATTACTATGACTGAAAAAGTTGAACAACATTACTGCATCAAATTTTGCCAAAGACTAGGTGATACCCAAGTTGAAACTATCAAGAACATCCAGCAAGTTTTCAGGATTGAAGCCATCGGGGTAATGCAAATAAAGGAGGGGTACAATCTCTTCAAAAATGGCCAAATGTCAGTCAAGAGTGATCCACGTCATGGGAGGCCATCAACAAACAGGAGTGCTTAAAATGTGAAGAAAGTCAGTGATTTGGTCATGGGAAATCGTTGGTTGACAGTCATAGAAATTGCTAATGAAATTGGAATCAGCAGTGGATCAGCACACAATATTTTAAGGGATGATTTGAGTATGCGAAGAGTTGATGCTGACTTCGTTCCAAAGCTCCTTGCGCATGAATAACGTGCTCTGTGGATGAATGTTGCTCAAGGCATGTTGAAGTGTGCAGATCGTGATCCAGGCTTTCTGAAGACTGTTATCACTGGAGGTGAGACTTGGATGTTTGGGTGCAACCCAGAAACCAAAGCACAGTCATCCTAATGGAAGCTTGTGGGGTCACCTCTGCCGAAAAAAGCATGACAGGTCCACAGCAAGGTGAAATGCATTCGTATGTTGACAGTTTCTTTTCACCTACTGTGGTGTTGTGCATCACAAATATGCACCAGATCACTGTCGACAAACATTGCTATCTTGACGTTATCCGTTGTCATAGTGATGCAGTTAGGTGGAAGAGACCAGACCTTTGGAAAGTGGCAAGTTGGAAGCTGCACCATGACAATGCCCCTGCCCATTCTTCTTATCTGAATTATGAATTTTTGGCCTAGCACAGCATCCTGCAGGTCCAGCAGACTGCTCACCAGACATGAGTCCATGCAAATTTTGGTTATTCCTCAAACTCAGAACTACGTTGAAGGGTTCCCGAATGCGATGAAGCACCTGCAAGAGATACTGAAAACCAATTTTGAAAATTTTTTAAGGCATTAGATAGAACTCAGGGCTATGTGTGTCAAGTCATAAGGGGCCTACTTTGAGGGGGATTAGTGTCTTAGCTCAACAGGTTAGCTATTTATTTTTTTTAGAGCCTAAGGTTGGACTCTTTCTGAACAGACCTTGTACAGTAGTATGATTCTAATTTTCTCTCTAAAACGTCTGGCTATGCATATTCATGGCAGTTTTACAATGGAAGCATTTTCATGTGATCTCTAACAAGAATTACTGATGATAAGGAAGAAAAAGACAGGGAGGATAGAAGCACTAATGGAGTATGAATAACATTAGCATATTTGAACTGTTGAGTAATGTCAACAGTCTATAGTTTCCCCCATGAATGGAGCATTCATCATTCTAATAAATACGAACAGATTTACCGTAATTACAGTCATGGGTATACCTGTTTCCAGTCAGACTTTACAGTAACTATAAGATGGTTTCTTTTTGTGTTTGAGCACAGCAGAGAGAAACATGTAAATCTCCTTGACTTTGACTACATCAGAATCATTCCCTCATCTGCTGCTTTGCAGAGTTTGAGACTGTGGCTGTTTAACTTATCCTTAGGTACCATAACCATCTCTGAAGAATGAAAATGGCATCTTACCTTCATGTACAGTACTGTATGTATGGTGTATAGTTTGAAAAGATGTGTATGCAATTGCAGTTCCATCTATAATAGCGATATTCATAAACACTTATGCCTGAACTTTATTATGTAACATTGATAACAGTATTTTTCATGTATATTTATTTCATTCTTCCTTCACCACATAGGTTCAGAAGCAGTTGAGAAGGCCCACGTGACAAACGTAACTTCCATAACTCTAGGGGGGTTGAAGGCTTACACCAACTACTCTATCTACATTAGAGCCTTCGTCATTGCTAAGAATTCAGCAGATCCCAACATTGGAGAGCCATCTGAGGTTTACATCTTCAAGACCCTTGCTGATTGTAAGTTCTCATTAAAAATGTTAGGTGAGAAGAAACTATGTTTGGAAAAAACTGAATATCAGAGATGCATAGGTAATCAGCAAAAGACAGCAGCAGCATTGAGAATTAAGTGTGAATTCAGAGTTCATACCCTCATCACCATCATCATCATTATCATCATCATCATCATCATATCATCATCATCATCATCATCATCATCATCATCATCATCATCATTAAGCATATACAGTACACCCTCGATATACTGAACTCTTTTTTAACGAATTTCGGTTTTAACGACCACCTTGAGCTAGCTGAATGTTATGTTCATTTAACAAATTTTGTTCAATAAAAGAGTGAATGCGGATGAAACATTGACCACTGTGGTGTGACAAATGAACATAGATTTATCCTTGGCCCACTTGCAGTCTTTATTTGCAGTGCAGTTATAGGCAGTCCCCAAGTTATGATGGTGTGACTTATGATGTTTTAACTTTACAATGGTGCAAAACCATACTTCGAATCTTGAATTTTGATCTTTTTCTGGGGTAGTGATATGTTGTACGATACTCTTTCATGATGCTGGGCAGCAGCAGCAAGACGCATCTCCCAGTGTGCCAAGCGGTTGCTAGTTTATACAACCGATACTCTACAGTGTTCTGTGTTGCCAGTGTTTTTTTGGATGCCCCCCCATACCTACATTGTATTTTGTGCATCCATCATGTCTATGAAACTCCCATCTGTCTTTCCTGCTACTGGTGAGAAGAAGAGGAGGAAGGCAATTACTCTTGAGATGAAACTCATGATAAGTGTCCAGCATGAAGGCAGCAAGCCTGTAATAGCCAGCGTATGTGAACTTTGACTTTCGCAGTCAACGTTCCCAGTACAGTATTCAATAAACTACATGAGTTAATCAGCACTTTATTATAAAATAGGCTTTGTGTTCATGATTTTGCCCAACTGTAGGCAAGCGTAAGTGTACGAAGCACTTTAAGATAGGCTTGGCTAGGCTATGATGTTTGGTTGGTTAGGTGTATTAAATGCATTTTCGACGTACAATATGTTCCTTTTATGGTGTGCTTATCGGAATGTAACCCCATTGTAAGTCGGGGATTGCTTGTACTGTACTTCATGAAAGGTAAGAAAAACACATAAACTGGTAAACAGAGCATTTACTGTATTTGCAAAAAAGAGCCATTTAGGCCTAGCTTTATGTTACTGTGTATGACTGTTTGACTGAATGATGCTCCATATTTAACAGTCTTTGTTCAGTAAAAGCCACAACACCTGGAAAATTACCAAACATCATGGTGTTTGGCTTTAACGAACTATCAGCTTTAACATCAAGGGTTTGGTACCAATTAGTTTGTTTTGTCAAGAATGTACTGTATCGTATCATAGATCATATTGTGTATAAAGGCTCCAACATGCTTGCATATGTTGACCTTGGTCACCTAATGGTGGCTTTCCACGCTACTTGATCTCTGGCAGCCTCCCTATTTGCTCTTATATCCGTGAGGCCACACTATATGACTTCATCCCAGGTCTTTTTTTTGGGTCTCTCTCTCACGACCCTCCCTCCGACATTCACACTTCTCGCCCTCCACACCCAACTTTTTTTTTTTTTTTTTTTTTTCCCTCCAACTCTGGGCATAGGCTTCACAGCCTGCTATCAAGGCCCAGCAGTCCTCCTACATACCATACACCTCTACATGTCACCACTTCGGCGCTAACACCCACCGTCCATATTGAATACATGCTAGGGCTGTCTCATACAGGACTGGTGTATTGGTATTAGCGGGGGTATTTTTATGACATGTCGGCGGGTCTTCTGGTAGATCAGTAAAGCCTAATTTAATGAAATTTAAACTATTATCCTCCATCCTCTCAGCATGCCAAAACCATCTCTGTTAACCCTTCCTTATCACAACACCAATATATTTAAGTCCCAGCCATCCTCTCAGCTGTTCAATCACAGTGCTAGGTCCCCACCCCTCCCCAGGCCTCAGATTCAAGGGTGTACTACTCATCCATCTAATCATTGTCATTTCTGTATGTTTGAGCCTACGAATATCTTCTTCAGCTACCTACCATACAGTGTTACACTCCTAACACATGCTGTGTACATAGATCCCTTAGCATGGAGGGAGAGCCCTTTCATCGTTAGGTTAGGAAACAGCTCTTTGAATGTCCTCCAACCACTTCTTACCCTAGCCACGGAGCGAACACCAGCGCCATTTCCAGCACGTCCCCTAAATTACAAAGCTCTTCCACACGCTCAAGAGACTCTCAAGCAAGACCAGTGCTTTCATGCCTGACAGTCTCTACATACTCTCCACGACACACTGGTCACACGAAATCAGCATTATTTCACAGCCTACCTCAAATACCACTACATCTCTTATGCACCCATTTATCTATCTATCTATCCATCTATTGCCAGACGCCTCAATCCCGTTTAGGGTGGCCAGAAACAAATCGCCTCCAAGTCGCCCTGTCCCCCGCCATTTCACTCCCCTGCTCCCAACTCACACACCCCTCTCTCATATACCTCTCCACCCCATCCCTCCATCTCATTCTCGGCCTCCCCCTCCCTCTTCCCCCCTCCACCTCTCTCACATACACTCTCTTCATCAGTCTTTCACCCTCCATCCTCTCCACATGGCCAAACCACCTCAGTGTGTTCCACATAACGCTTCCTATCACATCCACACCACAACGCTCCTTTATATCCTCATTCGTCTGCCTGTCTCTCCATGTGACTCCACAGGCTCCTCTTAAATAACTCATTTATCATAAACACATAATATGGAGAAATCACACGTAGCCACACTCCCTCTGCTTTGATAGTACTGCCACCAGCCCTAAATACTGTATTATCACTTTTGTTTTATCTGCATTTACTCTCAAATCTTTATGCCTCATTCCATCTCTCCATTTCCTAAATTTTTCTTTACCTCCCATTCAATCTCTGCAATCAGTACCAAATCATCAGCATACAGCATATCCCACGGGAGTCCATTTCTGAAGTCACGTGAGAGAACTTCAAGCATCATGACAAACAGTAAGGGGCACAAGACTGATCTCTGATGCATGCCAACATTCACGGAAAGCTCGTCACTCAGATCTCCCTCACTCTCACCTGGAGGTGAGCACCCACATGCAAAGCCATAACCACTCAAACCTGCCACTCCTCAATCCCAGGCTTTCTCATATGAGGTATTTACATTGGTTATACAACAGTGCCTCAGGGGAGGCAGGCTACCTTATAAAGAGTCAACCCGGCCGAGTTTAAGTGTGTGGAGGAGTTTTATTTGGGTGACATGATATGTACTGGAGGTGGGACTGGAGCTATCTTGGTAGCAAGGATAAGGAGTGATAAGTCTAGGGAGTTGTTGCCTCTCCTGAGAGGCCTCTCTTTCAATGCTTATGGGTTCTTGTTTGTAACATGTGCCAGGAGTGTAGTGTTGTTTGGTAGTGAGATTTGGGCAGTAAAAGAGGAAGATATTTGTAGGGCTCAGACATACAGAGATGAGGATGATCAGATGGATGTTAATGACAGGCCCAGGAGGGGTTAGAATTTTGAATGAAAAGTTGAGGGGAAGCATAGAAATTGAATGTATTAGTGATGTAATGAGAATGGGTAGATTGAGATGGTTTGGGTATGTGGAGAGGATGGAGAACAACAACTGGGTGTGGAGGATGAGAGATATTAACATCGAGGGTAGGGATGCGAGAGGCAGACTGTAAAAGACTTGGGATGAGGTCATAGAGTGTGACCTTGGGAATAAAGGACTGAAGAGTAAGATCCAGCAATGTGGAGAGCCACCAATGAGTGCCTAAGGCTGATGCAAGCAAGTGCATTGGAGCCTTTACAAATGAAATGAAAAGATTGTGTTGTTTGTAGGACCTGAGGCACCGAGTTGAGTTCGTCTCTGTTACATTTAGAGTATGAGTTGAGAGAGGATGAGAGAAAATAACATCCAAGAGGTGAGTACACTGAGCGACAAGCCAAATGGTTTCCTGTACTCCAGGAAACCATTTACTACACTAGGCAGTAACCATGTAATCAAATTATTGTATGGCGCCTGGTGGTTTAGTGGTTAATTAAGGTGCTCCAATCAGATTGAGCCGGTTCGGGTTTATATCCAAGGGGTGGTTGGGGTTTATTTCTCATGTAATGCCACTCAGGGATGAGTGAGGCTGGCCACTCTCATCTTAAATGTCAGGACCAACTTGCCAAGCCCTGGGCTTCTACACTACTAATGGGGCAGCACAGGATTAGATGATGAATGAATGGATGAATTACCACACAGATATAGCTTTGTACAAGACTGAAATAATAGTGGTGCTAAGTGAATGACACTGTTTTGGCAGGCTTACAGGCTGCCACAAATTGAACATCCTCATGTGATGGTGGTGACTGATGCATGCCGTGGGTTTTTGCAGTATGCGAGAATATAGTCGAGAAAATGTGCTGCATATTGGAAATTTCACATAGTAGCAACCGTTGAATCAATGGAAATAATTGTATATGGCCAACACCCCACCCTATCTTTCCCGTGTACAGTACCTCTCTATTATTGACTATCATTTTAAGAAAGACATTTTCTCAAAGAAAGATTATAGAACTGTGAATGTAGTGTGCTAGGTACCACTCCATTTGTATAACTGTGGAATTAGCAGCTTTACTGCACCTGTCCACTTGCTGGCCTCCATAAGTCTTGACAGTTTGTAAAATCTAGTCCTTATTCTTGAGAGTATTCCTCACTGTCGATTCACCTAAGCCAAATTCACATCCAGTGTTTTAGTTTCATTACCTTGCTTATTCAGCTCCATAACCTTCATTTTCAGCTCCAAAGTGATCCTCTTATTCTTGGAATGAAGTGTTGGGGCCACGATGTAACAGGTGAGCAAGAGCGGGACTCCTACAGTGCTAAAAGTAGAACAATATGCGTGCACTATGTAAGCAGAGACAGAGTCTTGAGACTTGACATGAGATATACCGTGATGGTGGGAACGGGCGGGAAACTGATCAGCCTTCTGATAGTGGCTTTGGATGCTACCATTTTGAGCAGAAACACCATTTTTCCCTTGTTTTTGGATGACTGATTGGCATTTTAATATCACCTTTCACATACTAAAATATATATTTTTTCTCAGTTGAGCTCGCATATTAGGAGTTTTGCATATTGAGATCCTGCATATTGGGAGACCCAATTGTACTCATACATATTGTGATTTAACATAATTTAACCATGTATTGGATGCTGTATTGTGCATTCATAACAGAAAAAATTGTGTGTACTGAATTGGGAATTTGTAAAATTGTAGTGCATTAAATCGAGGATACACTTTAACAGTTCTTCATGTAACATGGACCCAGTGGGACTGTTGTAAAACAGGAGGGTGTGCTTTAAATTGATAACAACTTTATAATTGTGGTTTCTCTTTTAATGAGTAATTGCAAATTGATTCAAGTCAGTGTTCTTTGTACAGTCTGGCTGGTTAGGAATGGTAAACCACTGAAAGAATGCATAGGAGAATGTTGAAACATATTTCCCAACCCTTGAAGCTTGGGGATCTTAAGAGCCAAGCCCTTCTCTTATTTTTTTTTTTTCCCACAAAAAGTAGTCTGTTTTCAATAGCTCATAGCTCCATAACTACAAGACACAGAACTGTCAATTAAAGATCAGAACACTCACCAATCCTTCATCTCACCATTGCAAGTGTTCCCAGGCTTCTAGCTAGAGGTATTGTGGAGGTAGGAGGTGGTGAATTGAGGCAATTAGGGGGGTAGTGGAAGGCTGTGTTCATACAAGTTGGCAGCTACAGCACACTTCCCATGTGCCTGCCTGGCTCAAACAAGGCCTCCCCTATTGTACTCGCTCACACTCCCCTTGCCCCATTTGACTTTGACATTCTTTTCCATTGTCCCCTCTGAAACTGCCACATGAATTTACCATCACCCCTTGTACGTGTGGCAAAAGATGTGCCAAGGTTTATTATACATCACTTGCCATGAAAGAACACATTTACGTTCCTGCTAGGAAGTTTTCAGTGTCATGTAAGTTCCCATTAGCTATCCGTGAAGTTTTTTTTTTTTTCTCTCTTACACCCATAGTTTATTTTTCTAAGGCACTAATTTTGCTAATATCGTACTTCGCAAATGGCTTATCTGTTTTTTTTTTTTTTTTTTTTTTTTTAAATGCAAGGAAGAAGGAACCAAAGGCACAAACCGTTCCTTCCAAGAAAAAAATACAACAGATCAGCCTGATTCAAGATCCATTCATTTTGAAATGCCTGGACACACTGTGTTTGAAAGACTGGAGATCATAAGATGTAGGAAATGCAGACAGAGGAAGACAGTTCCACAATTGACCTGTTTCATAAATGAAGGACTGGGAGTAATGGTTAACTCTTGCATTAGAGAGTTAGACAGAAAAGGGATGAGCGTTTGTTGCAAGATGGGTGCGACACGCCTGTCGTAGAGGTAGAGGGATGCAAGCAGACAGTTCAGAGGAACAGTGACCATTGAAGTTGTGATAGAAATGAGATAAAGATACAACAGCGCGGTGAAGAGACAGAGGCTGAAGGGAGCCAGTAAGTGGGTGAGAGTTAATAAAATGAAAAGCCTTTGACTCCACCCTATTGAGAAGAGCTGTATATGGAGAGCCTCCCCATACATGAGAGTTGTACTCTGCACAGGGGCAAATAAAACCCATGTATAAATTCAACAACTGTGGAGGGGTAAAGAAGGTACAGAGATGGCTTAGCTCACCCAATCTCTTGGCAGCAGATTTAACGAGATGTAGTATGATATTTCCAAGATAAATCCCGAGAGAATGAAACCCCATGTATGTTTAAGGATAATGCTGGATTGAGCTGGATATTATTAAACATTAGTTGGTACTTCTGTGGAAAATTTTCTCAGGTTGAAAGGTGTAAGAACTGAGTCTTTGATGCATTAGAAACAAGATTACTTTTACCCCAGTCAGAGATATGAGCCAAGTCAGACGTTAGGTATGCCACAGCCTCATCCCCTGCTTGTTGAAGTAACTGGTGAGATGGACGTTGCGGGAACCGAATGGAAAGGTGAAGGGTGGAATCATCAGCATATTCATGGATTGGGTTAGATGTTCAGATTAGCAGATCATTGATCAATAAAAAGAGAGTTGGCAATTGGACAGAACCCTGAGTAGTACCACCGTTAATAGATCCAGGAGAAGAACGGTGACCATCTACAACAGCAGCCATAGAACGACCAGAAAGGAAGGCATAGACGAAGGCACAAATAGAAGGATAGAAACCATAAGAGGGCAGTTTGGAAATTAAAGTTTTATGCCAGACTCGATTGAAAACCTTTGAGATGTCAAGTTCAATGGCAAAGCTTTTGCCACAGTCCTGAAAGGAGGATGACCAGAAGTCTGAAAGGTAGGTGAGAAGATCACCAGTGGAGCATCCCTGATGGAACCCATACTGACGATCAGAAAGAAGGTTGTAGTACGAAAGATGCTTTAAAATTTTTATGTTAAGAGTAGACTCAAATACTTTTGAGACACAGGATGTTAAAGCAATTGGTCGATAGAGGGTTGGGAATGGTCACCTCTTTTGGGGACTGACTGAATGAGAGCAGACTTCCAGCAAGAAGGAAAGGTGCAAGTTCATAGACCAAGGCAAAAAAGTTTACCTAGGCAGGGTGTAAGCACAGAAGCACAGTTCTTGAGGACAACAGGAGGGACCACCTCATCAGGCCCATGTGCCTTGTTAGTATTGAGGCCAGTGATGGCAGAGAATTCATCAGTTGAAGAAATTTTAATGTCAATCATGAGGAAGTCAGATGGGGTAGGGGAAGTGATGAAGGAATTGCACTGGAATTATCTAAGGTGGAATTGGAGGAGAGTGTCTGAGCGAAGAAATCTGCATTATCAGTAAAAGAAATAACTGCAGAGCCATCAGAGTAGAAAAGAGAAATGAAGGATGGTGAAATGAAGTTGTTAGAAGGTTTTCGGCAAGGTGTCAGAAGAAACAAGTACAATTCGAATTGGAGAGTTGAGAGCATTTAGTATGGAGGAAATTATTTTTAGCAGAACAAACACAGACTTAGCACGGTTCTGGTCAGAATCCTAAAAAAAATGTGATTCAGGGGTGGGTTGGCTCCGGTACCTTTTATAGGCCTTCTCCTTGTTGTGGACAACATCAGAACAAGCGTGATTAAACCAAAGCTTTCTTGCATTAGTCAAAGGATATGAGAAAGGAATGTATGCTTCCATGCCTGAGAGAATAACCTCTGTAATGCGCGTGGCACACTCAGATTGCTCCTGGCCATGGAAACAACAATCATTCCAGGGAAAATCGAAGAAGTACTGCCTGAGGGCCTCCCAGTCAGCAGCTCCAAAGTGCCACAACTGATATTTCTTTGGAGGGTCCACAGACCATACTGGAGCTGTAGAACAAGTTAAGGTAATACGGTTGTGATCAGAGGAGCCCAACAGAGAGGAAAGATTAACCCTCTCAGGCACAGTCACGCGATTCATGTGTCATGTGGATTTTCTAAATTTGTTCAGTCACTCGAATTGCGTTCCTAAGCACAAAGAAAATAGCCAAAAATTAAGTTTCTGGCGAAATCACGTCAAATTTTGACGCATTGTAGCGAGTACAGCGCTTTCCAATGGTAAGGCATTGGCAACACTGAGCTGCCTTACTGGGCCCAGCACGTAGCAATATACCTCAGTCTCTTCCAAGCAGCCAGGCGGTGGGTTGCGTTGTGTCTTCAGTCCCTTTAAACTCCAACTAATTCTCCCCCTCCTTCCCGAGCCGAAGCCCTTATGGACTCAGTGTGATAAAGCAATATTTGTGAGTATATTTGTATGTGATATTGTCGATGGAACATAGATATATGTCACGAAAAGGAATTGTGTCTGTTATGAAGCGTTAGGCTTACGAGCCGATATGCGTGTTCACTGTTGTGGGGTTTCACCTCTCGCCCTCCCCAAGGCCCATGGTGTGATTACAAATACGTATATAATGAAGCCAATGCCTAAAGTGTATTTTGTTTGAAAGATATTGTGGCTGGCTTGGTGAAATTATGGAACCATAGTGTGGAATGGGGCAGGCATCACGTACAGTTTTTATAGTCAGGAAAGAAGAATTAGAGGTGTTTGGTGATGGAATTATTGTGATTCTGATAGTGAAAATGCATATGGAATTGTGTGAAATATACGTCAAACATGCTGTGGGTGTTCGAGAAGGAGTTTGGTTCGTGCCAATAGAATAGAGTCGCAGTGAGTGTTCACAGAGAAATATTTCATGCATTCACTGACGTAGCTAAAACAAAGTGCAAGTGTCAGAGACATGAAATATGCCACAGCCACATATACATATGTATGTCAAGCAGCGAATGTTCGTGGAGAACTCTATTGTGTGGATCACATGTGTTTTAGTCAAATGTATCGCAAGGAGAGAAGAAAATACGCCGCAGCCACAGACACACACACACACACTCACCCACACCCACACGCTCACCCACACCCACACGCTCACCCACATGCACACGCTCACCCACACGCACACACTTACCCACACACGCACATGCTCACCCACACACGCACACACTCACACACACACCGCTCGCTGGTGTAGTGGTAACGTTCTCGCTTGCCAACTGGTTGACGAGAGTTCGCGCCTCGCTCAGGTTGCGAAAAGTTTCACTGATGAAGTGGGTGGTTACTGTCCCCCTTGAGCAAGGGGATGGGTGTGTGTGTGTGAAGGTCACAGCCTTGCCCTTAGATCGGACTATATGAGCTCTCAGCTCCCTTCTGGGAGGGTAAAAAGCTGACGATCACGACCATCAAGTGATAATGACCGACCCGGTGAACTACATAACTCCTCATCTTCAAGTTACTGCCAGCATCTCAACACCTCTGGAGGAAGTGAGTTATCCGTATTTTGTTGGTCTGTATATTGACCTATTGCTATAGTTCAATATTTTTTACACAAATAAATAATGTTTTTTACATACACACATATGAGATGGAAGAAAGTTCAGCTTCTTTGTCAGAACCTAGCAAAAAGACTAATGGTCATGTCGAGTTTCTGACGGCATTACTACATAAAATGGAAGAGAAATCGGAAAGAATTATACTAACTGGAGATTTTAATACAAATATAAATTGGAATACTCTAGATATAACTAGCCAAGAAAGCTGTTGGGACCAAAAGCTCCTAGATCTCGTTCAAGAGTTTTTCCTAACACAACATGTGAGGGAAACCACCAGAAAAAGAGGACTCAATGTACCTTCAATGCTAGATCTATTATTTAATAGGCAAGAAAATGATATTGACAGTTTAATATATCACCCTCCACTCGGCAAAAGCGTTCATGCAGTACTAAATTACAACTTCAAGGATAGCATATGACATAGTTAACAGCAATGAAAGTTACAAAAAGAGCCTAAACTATAAAAGGGAAATTATCAAGACCAATAGAAGTATTTCTTAGAAGTTGATTGGGAAAATGAGCTTAGAGGACAAGATTTAAATGCTGTATATAAAAAATTCTGTGAATTTTATGAAATAGGAGTCCAGAAGTACATCCCACAGCACAAAGAAGCAGATAAGAAAATACAGAAATAGTTCAATACAGAATGTAAAAAATCAAAAGAAAGAAGAGATTTGTTGTGGAATAGATACAGAAGACACAATAGTGAAAGGGCATATAATAATTACAAACAGGCAAGAAACGATTATACAAGAATAAAGAGGGAAGCCCAAAAACAGTTTGAGGAGGATATAATAAATAAAAGTAGTGATCAACCAAAGCTATTTTACAGCTACATCAGAAGCAAAACCAAAGTAAAAGATATAATACAATCCATTACAGACGAGGGAATCACCTATACACAAGAGAAAGATATTTGTGAAGTGCTAAATAAGAATTTCCAATTAGTTTTTACAGAAGAAAAAAATTTTGAGAGGAACTATGTGAAACATGCATGTCCACACATACTACCAGGTATACAAATATCAGAAAAAGTAATACAGGAGGGGTTAAGTAAATTAGACAGAGGAAAAGCAAGTGGTCCTGATGAAATTTCATGTTGGGTACTATGAGAATGTGCAAAGGAGTTAAGTAAACCATTATTTTTAATTTTCAAGAAATCCTTGAGTCAAGGTAAACTACCTGATATTTGGAAGAAAGCAAATATTGTCCCCTTATTCAAGAAAGGAAATAGATAAAATCCACTCAACTACCGACCAGTATCACTGACCTGTGTTGTAAGCAAGGTATTAGAAAAGCTTATAAGAAAAGCTTGGGTAAATCATCTAGAAGAACATAGTATGATAACAGAAAGACAGTTTGGTTTCAGAAAAGGAAAATCATGTGTTACTAATCTGTTGTGCTACTATGACAGAGTAACAAACACAATACAGGAAAGGGAAGGATGGGTGGACAGTATCTATTTAGATTTCAAGAAAGCATTTGACACAGTACCACACCAAAGACTTTTATGGAAACTGTACCATCAAGGAGGAATTCGAGGCAAACTGTTTTGTTGGATGCAAGATTTTCTCCTAAAAAGAGAAATGAGAACAGTACTAAGGGAACGGTACTACTCATCATGGAAAGAAGTGATTAGTGGAGTACCACAGGGTTCAGTGCTAGCACCAATCATGCTTTTAGTGTAAATAAATGATATAAACAGTAACACTGGAAATGAAAGCTATCTGAATATGTTTGCAGATGATGCAAAAATACAAAGGAGAATTACTAACACAGACTCTTGTAAAGAGCTACAAGAAGAATTAAATAAACTTCATGAATGGAGTAATACATGGCAAATGGATTTTAATGTGGACAAGTGTCATGTAATCAAGTTTGGTAAAAGTGGAAAAAGACCTGATTGGGATTATACGTTAGGAAATAAAACCCTATACAGTACACATCAGAAAGAGAGAAGGACCTAGGTGTGATTATCAATAACAGACTATCTCCGGCTGACCACATCAGCAAGAAGGTACGGAACATGTATACACTGCTTGCAAATATGAGAATAGCATTCACATACATAAATGAAGACATGCTAAGAAGGATAATAACATAATTCATTAGACCAACCTTGGAAAATGCATCAGTAGTCTGGAGTCCTCATCTCAAAAAGCACATAGACAAGATTGAGAGAAGGGAAAGATTTGGGAGTGCTGGTCCAGGATGGTTTGTCACCAGAAAAACACATCAAGACGGCAGTTAGAGAGACGTGCAATCTCTCGACTAACATAAGAGTAGCATTTCATTACATGGATGAGGAGATGATGAAAAAATTGATAGTGGCCATGATCTGCCTCAGGTTGGAATATGCAGCAGTATTGTGGTCCCTACACAAAAAGAAAGATATAAACAATATTGAGAGAATACAAAGAACATGAACAGAGATTGTCCCTAGCTTGGCAGATGTCGTACAGAGAGAGGCTGGAAAAACTGGATCTGCCTTCCCTAAAGAAAAGGAGAGAGAGGGGTGACATGATTGCGGTGTTCAGGGCCATGATGGGAGTAGATAAAATTGACAGAAAAGATCTGTTTGTATGGGATAGGAGAGTAACAAGAGGACACGGAATGAAACTGATAAATCCAAGTTGCTTGAAGGATATCAAGAAATATAGAGTTCCATATAGATGTATAGACCTGTGGAGCAGCCTGGACAAAGAAATCGCCCAATCTAAAAACGTGGAGTTCAAAGCAAAATTTGACTTATTGAGAAACAGAGACAGGACCCCACGAGTGTAGCTCATTTCCTGTATATCACAACTAGGTTAATACAACTGGGTACACACACACACACACACACACACACCGCTCGCTGGCGCAGTGGTAACGTTCTCGCTTGCCAACTGGTGGATGGGAATTTGCGCCTCGCTCAGGTTGCGAAAAGTTTCACTGATGAAGTGGGTGGTTACTGTCCCTCTTGAGCAAGGGGATGGGTGTGTGTGTGTGAAGGTCACAGCCTTGCCCTTAGATCGGACTATATGAGCTCTCAGCTCCCTTCCGGGAGGGTAAAAAGCTGACGATCACGACCATCAAGTGATAATGACCGACCCGGTGAATTACACACACACACACACACACACACACACACACACACAAGAAAAATTTGAAAGTTATCAAAAACAGAGTAGCACCAGAAGACCACATACTGTAAATGAAAAAATAAAGAACATGTATAACCTGTTAGTTAATATGAGAGTAGCCTTTTCATACATCAATGAGGAAATGGTAAAATTGGTAATTACATCATTTATAAGACTAATGCTTGAAAATGCAGCAGTAGGATGGAACCCTCACTTTGAAAAGCATGTTGAGAAGATTGAATAGGTACAGAGAGTAGCCACAGGATGGATGCCAAGCCGGAGAGCTATGAAGGAAGACTTGATAAGCAGTTACCAGCACTAGTAGAGAGAAGAAAATGTGGCTATATGATCATGCTATATAAATGTGTCAAAGGAAAGAAAAGACTGACATTAATGAATATATCGTACCTAGACAGTCATCTTCAAGAGGACATAGCAAAAAATTGTATAAGAAAACTTTAAAGAAAGATGTGAGAAAATTCATCTTTCCAGACTGGGCAATAGATCAGTGGAATATAACACCGGAAGAGGTCATGTGTGCCAAAAACTTTACGCTTTTAAAGAAAAACATGATAAAATAGTGTTAAAAAACGAGACACAACGATTGTGACTCAGTCCTGTAAAAATACAATTAGGTAAGAACAATTTAGTAAGAACACACACGTGTGTATACACCTCACACAACACTCACTCGGTATATTATAGTGAGCTGCCATTGTACAGTACACGACAGCTCTAGGAAAAGTGCAGGAAATATGCAGCCCATTTTTTAAATATCAAAACATAATTTTGCACTGGAAATGCCAAAGTGAATATCAGATTGAGGGTTCGATAAATAAAATTATAGATGGATAGGTACTGAGACAGACTGACATTCATTCTGACACCAGACTCCCCTACACATAGTCCATCTCATTAAATGTCATATCAAAATCCTATGTCACTCTCTCAAACATTTTCCACCAGTTTCAGCTGCTAGGTTAGGTGAGTGAGGGAGATCCTTCCTATTTCATAAACTGATTTATTCCAACAGATTAGTCAAAGAAGCTGCCAAGCATGGGCTAACTGGCCTGCTGCATCTAGTCTCTTATTATTGTTAATGCAGATGTTTTTATTGAGCACAGGCAAAACTTTTCAAACCAGGGGCATTTGACACAGCCCATATGAACCCCTACAGTACAAGATGTTTCTTGTACTGAATAAAACATATCTGGCGAGCAAGAATAAATTACTCTATAAAGTACTTTACTGGATTGAAGGGATTATGATAAGCAGTTTATTGTTGTGTCCCTGCCTGGACTTCTCCCTCTCCTCCCACCATAAGTACATCCACACCTCGCCCACATCCACATCCATACCCACACACGCCTTGGGTTGCATTCACCATTGCCGATCATGATAGGTCTGCTATGGCTGCAGTGAGGCAGAGGGTAAACAGAATTGGTCACTGTGATCAGCAGTGGGGCAGAGGATGAATGGATTCGATCATTCTGATCGCTTTGCTCTGAATGCAACAAAAATGGCAGATACTGCTGTGAATGCCCATCAGGCCCTGCAAATTTCATATGTTACAGTATATCAGTTATGCTGTTCTATAAATTTTATCCATCTTCTTAACTTAGTACAGTACAGTACTGTAATTGGCTGAGCCCTGTGTGGCTTAGACATTGCTAAAGGACAGTAGTCATGGCTGAAAAGTACAGTGTAGTTGCGGTTTTATACGGTACTAACATTGCAAATGTTTTTCCTGTTTTATGATACTTGTAATATAAGACTGTTTCTTTCTGTGATACTCTTGTGTCAAATGAATCAAAATATCGGTAAGAGAGCCTGCCTAACAAGGGTGACTGAGGTTCAGTATGCAAAAGAAGTCAGTTATGGTGACTCAGCAGTCTTGTTAGCCAGCATCTCTAATATGATTGCCTTGCTAGTTAGTGAGTGGATGACAAGCGAAGTGATCATGATTGCATTTCAGAAGGTTAACAGGCAGTTCGCCAGTGATCATGTTAGCTTGTGAGAGTAGATACTAAACTGCAAAACTGCTAAACCACTACATCCCTAGACCAACACATGGTCAGTCGTATTGTAAATAAACCACAAGTGTTTTGTGTTCTTGAACTTGAGTGTTTCTAAAATCTGCCAAGCATATACACAAATGCATGTAATTTTTACAATAAATCAACAATATTTGTACTCTAGAAAATATCTGTGATTGCCAAGCAGTGAGGTGATCATCTGTATAAGAGTTTCTTCTAAATGGAACCAAACTAATCTGTTTAGTCTGGGCTCCAGGATGCATGGTGATTTTTCAAGGTAATGTTTGGACAAAAAAGTGCATCTTATACACTGCAAAATACAGTAATGGCTGGAAGGGTACCGTATCTGTATACTGCCTAGAGTTAGTGACATGCTGCTATCCCTCTGGAATGGCATAAATGAAAAGAGCTCTCATTTTTGTGAAACCTTGTCATAGAATTTTCTTGAGTTTTACACACAGTAGTGTTCAGGCACACACTTTGACTTGGATAGTGACTGGCCTAAGATGTTACCCCCATTCCCAGTCCCGCAGTGCATGGTGGTGGTTGTAAGAACAGAAGAAGCTAACTTAAGTGGATGCCACACCATAACCATGTGGAGGGAAACAAACTTTGGCTCTTTTTCATTTTTTTTTCTTAAGTTGAAAATCATGACATACATAGGCACAGAATGGCAGAGAAGACAGATAAGTATTAAGTATTATATGTTGGTAGAGAACAGTGATGACTGGTGAATCCTTATTAATTAGTGCATGGGTGATATTCTTGGATCATGGGCAACTTTCATTGGTTTCAGTAATGTGGGTTACTGTTTATCTTTGAAGCATATAATGGCTGCTAGCAGTTTCATGCAGTGTTGTTGGTTACATGGTGTCCCAGGGATGTGACACATTAGGCACTTCTTTGATAAAGAGATGAAAGAAAGAAATGAATTGTAGGTCATTTTGCAATTTAGTAAGCATTCTGGAAGAAACTGCAAGAAACCATTTGAGAGTAATCAGGAGAGGAACAGGCATAGCATGTAGCCATGAAGAGAAGGAATAAAGATGCCTTAGTATGATATTCAGGAGATGTGCTCTGATTTAGGATATTGCAAGTATGCATCAGTTTTAAGCATATAAGTGTGTTTTGCAGTATCAAGTTCCAATCCCTTTTGCTGCTGTCATGCACAACTTTTCAGGATATGAAATTTTACTAAAGATGGATATAGACATTGATGTGTTTTGACTCTAGTGTGCTCCATGTGGACCAGATGCCTCCAGGATGCCTTGGGTGGAGTTGAAGCCATTGACACCACATACGATGCAAGTAACCTGGCAGCCTCTTGACCTGAAGGAGGCCAGGGGTACTGTTTTGGAGCAACAGCTTCAGTGGCGTAGGAAGTTCTCTCGGAATCATTACTATGAATTTACGTTCCTGAACGTGAGCACCACGGAATTCATAATAGAAAGTAAGTATTAAATTACATAGTATACCATTTTTTGTGTGAAAATTATGTTTTCATGGAATTTTTCAGCTTCTGAGAGTACATTTTTGGATTTTATGTATTAATTCAACCTTTAACAATACAAATAGGAATTTTGCACTTGAAAGAAAGAAAGAACTTTCAGAGATAAACATTTGTCATTACAAAGTCTCTGATCAGATAAAATTGTCTGCCGACATGGTGAATTGATTAGATAATAAATTATTCCTTTAAAAATCACAATAAATTTACATATTACCACAGCAGCAGAGCATATTTCATTTGAAAAGTAGTTTTTCATTCATATTCTTTTGGCAGTTAACAGTAATATAAACATTTACTGTATATTAACATGTATAGGAAGAATGTAATCAGTGCTTAAAAATTAAAGTTTCTGTACCAAAAGAAATATACAGTACAAATGCAGTATATGTGCTCAAAATTTGTAACATGTACAGTCGCCCCAAGAAGTGATGGCAGAGTTTCAGATTGCTTCGGTCACTCTGCACTGCCATACGTTCAATGAAAGTGAATATAAGGTAAACATTCAATGCCTTCATCACGTCATATCAAATAAAATATATATTACATCACGCTAAGAATTATGTAAAATGAGTAACAGGAGGCAGTGATATATTAGAAGTTAACACTTATATAGTTAACTTGCCCGATTTGAATGACTGTGAAATGTATTACTCCGCGCGCGGTGGGCAGTAGGCCTATAACTCCGTGTTCCTGATTTGTTTCCCAGGATTTCAAATACAGATGCTCTAGTTTTGAAGACCAGTTAAGGAAAATTCTTGTGACTGCAATACACTGCCTTATTTTCAAATGCTATGGTGATGATACAGCAACAATAAGGATGCTATAACAATGAAATTATTATTCGTAATGATGCCCTACCTGCGGTAGCTGCAAGCCCATACTGCCTTTTATTCAGTCTTTCTCTTGCCAATAATAATTATAATTAGCAACTTTATTCCCAATGATGCAAAATTATTTTTACTTGTAAGGAGGTATGACAGTTTCTGCCTTTTTCTCTTACACTAGGCAATAAACAGGACCAAAACATGAGTTCATAAACACTTGCAGTGCAAAAGCACGCACTCTTTACTCCATCTTTTAATCTTAATATCTGCCTTTTTAAATAAACTGTAGTGTCCTGCTGAACAGAAAATGCAGATTCGGAAGTTTTGAACTCAATGATTTGTTTATGAACCTCTGCATTATATTATTCTTGCTAATCGATTATGCACTGAGGATATCAGACTGTGACAGAAGTTTGCATTCTCCAAGGAGCTCCGACTCTAGGCAAATTTCGAGGTTCTTTTTTTTTTATACTTCTCTCACCGATAGCCCTCTGGCATATATTAAATAATCCAGAGAGTTTTCTCGATGGAAAACTGGCCAAAGGCAGTGTAATAACTTCATATCTTTGAGTAAATGTTATCTCCTTTCGTGCGTGTTGATCGAAACATTTAAAATAGCTTAACTGGCTTGCGGCGCCTTCCCTCATTCTGCCATCGTCCATGGAGACATTGGAAACAGAAATAAATGACTTTAAATTATTCCCTAGTATTGTAATGGAAATTATTTTATAAATAATAATTATTAATTTTAATTGTTTACTGAAGCTCCCTTTTGTCCAGTCTTACGCTACTAAATAATTATTGCATGTTACCATACTAGACTTGAACTCCACAAATTATTCCTGACTGTCCCTGAGCGATAGTTGTGAAATTTCAATTAGTTCTGTTTAGGATTTCCTATTATCGTAACTAACGAACTGCGTCCTACAATTTTGAAATATACAGGTACTTTGGCATTGATTTATTGTTTTTTTGTAACAATTTTACATATTAGGTTTCACCTCGTGGATATATAAGGAAGAGTATGTGCGCTATTGCTGACCGAAAACTTCTGGATACTCCACCGTCACATCTTAGGCTGACTGTACAAGTCATACTGTTTTATATATCCACTCACTCGATGTAGTGCTGCTTTGTGTGTCTCCCCTTTCCTGTCTTCCTTCCTTCCTCTTCTGTCTTTCTTTCCTTCATTCTTTCCTCTTCCTTCTGCCTATGGGTGACTTTGCCTTCCCTCTTCTGTCTTTCTTTCCTTCATTCTTTCCTCTTCCATCTGCCTGTGGGTGACTCAACACTGAGTGACAAGCCAAATGCTTTCCTGTACACCAGGAAACCATTTACTATGCTGGGTGGTAACCATATAATCAAGTTATGGCACCAGGTGGTTTAGTGGGTAATTAAGGCACGTCAATTGGATTGAGCCAGTGCAGGTTTATATCCAAGGGATGGTTGGGGTTTATTGCTTACATAATGCCACTCGGGGATGAGTGAGGCTGGTCACACTAATCATAATGTCAGGACCAGTTTGCCTAACCCTTGGTTCTTATGCTTCTCATGGGGCAACATAGGATTGGATGATGGATGGATAGATGAATATATATATATATATATATATATATATATATATATATATATATATATATATATATATATATGTGTGTATATATATACAGTGGGCTCGCACAGTGTGCGAGAGAGTGGGCGGTGCACGAGCTTGCGCACTGGGAATTCGCGTACTAGGAATACATAATCTTATGGGAATAATAACATATGGGCGGTACCCCCTCATACCTGGACATTTTTTGGCCCTTAGAGACATAATAAAGGTCATATGTTTCAGACATTGTACTGAAGCTTTAGCTACAATAACAAAAATATGGGTAGTCACCTTAACGACAGTAGACAACAGGCCTGATGACCTTAAATAACAGGGGTTCCGAGGCGCGGCAACACTTACAGCGCCACACTCCCCACCGCACCAACACTTCCCTCTGCAGACTCCTCTTGATCACCTTCCCCAGGAGCATCAAAGTCACTCACTTCAGCCATAAACCCTTCAAAGTCCAATGCTGACACTTCTGACATTGAATCCTCTTCATCCTCAACAGGAACCTGAGCGGACGATGTCGCTGGTTCCGCTATTTCACCAACTTGAGCCTGCTGTGTGTAGCTTGTTATGAGCATCTGTCTTCTTTTGTTTATTTCTTCCTTGTGCCTGTCTGTGTAGAAACGGAAGAGTTTGTCGATACCAACCAGAAGTTCCTCCGTTCTTAGGTTGCTCACTTCCTGTTCCTTCACCTCTTCCTTGAGCTTATCCATGGCAGCAAGGATCTTGCTGATGTTTGACATACACAGCTTAGTCCTGCCTTCCATCATGCTAGGCTGCTCAACTTTTGTCTGGTGCATCAACATGACGACACGTGACGCGCTCTGTGAGGGTTTTTTTTATTTTTTTTTTTATTTTTATTTTTATTTTTTTTAATGTGTCCGACTCAGGGCATAGGCTCCACAGCCTGCTCTCAAGGCCCAGTAGTCCTCCTACATACCATACTCCTCTCTACATGTCACCACTTCGGCACTAACACCCACCGTCCATATTGAATACATGCTAGGGCTGTATCATACAGGACTGGTGTATTGGTATTACCGGGGGTACTTATATGACATGTCGGCGGGTCATCTGGTAGATCAGGAAAGTGTGCTTTCATGAAATTCAAATCCTTAAACTTTCCCTGCCCCAGCCGGGATTCGAACCTGGGTCCATCAGGACTGCAAGCCGCCTCTCTACCGATTCAGCCACCGCCTCCCCCACTAGTAGAAAATGGCATTTTTGAGCCACTCCTTGCTTCTGCCTCGTGTTCTGTGCAGTAAACTCGTGCAGTAAAGGGTTTTTGCTTATGATTTTTGGTCACTCATGCACAAGGCGAATCGCGCACTGCGGTGACACACACTGTGCGAGCCCACTGTATATATATATATATATATATATATATATATATATATATATATATATATATATACAGTATATATATATATACAGTAATCCTTATAATAACTGGATGCCCAATTCCTGGACACCCCACTTTCTGGACATTTTGGGCCTGGGACTTCGGAACCCCCCCCCCCCAAAAAAAAAAAAATCCCATCCTTAATTTGATATTGGTGTGCGGACTGAACTTGTTTACACATTAATAATCATTCTTATATATGTGATGATGATGATGGGAGGCATTATACCTTGTCTTAGCTCAGAGATAGGTGCTTCGTCACTAACCCGTTCATAGCAGTTTTATTAACAAACCTATAAACTAGTCACAGTACCCAAAGAAACTTTAATGTTTCATTACTTAACACAATGAATTTGGTGAAGTTTAACCTCCTCATAAGAGAGAAACAAGTCCACAGATGGAGCACAAGTAGTATGGAGCTGAAGTGGTCGTCATCTTCTTTGTTTACAAACAGGGGAGCGCACTGACCACCAGGGGAATTTGCCCAGGCATTTCAAACCTTGCTGAACCACCGCACCATAGGTATTTTATGCGCGTGGTCCGTTGTTTTTGGTTCTGGCACCTTGCCGTGTCATAGAAAACTGTGGGATGGAAGTCCACGCCACAGGCGACTTGACTGTACAATATATATATATATATATATATATATGTATATCCATCCATCCATCCATCCATCATCCAATCCTACATTGCCCCATGAGGAGCGTAGGAGCCCGGGACTAAGCAGTTGGTCCTGACATTTAAGATGAGAGTGACCAGCCTCACTCTTCCCTGAGTGGCATTACATGAGCAATCAACCCAAACCAACCCTTGGATATAAACCTTCACCGGCTCAATCCGATTGGAGCGCAATAATTACTCACTAAACCACCAGGCGCCAAAATCTGGTTATATGGTTACCACCCAGCATAGTAAATAGTTTCCTGGTGTACAGGAAACCATTTGGCTTGTCACTCAGTGTAGAGTCACCCACAGGCAGAAGGAAGAGGAAAGAATGAAGGAAAGAAAGACAGAAGAGGAAGTGTAAAGTTACCCGTATGCAGAAGGACAAGAAAAGAATGAATAAAGGAAGATGGAAGAGGATGGAAGGATTGGAGAGAGGAGAGGAAAGGGCAGACACCTGACAGCAGCACTACATTGAGTGAGTGGATGGTGAGCGCCTCCACCTACCACAATATATATATATATATATATATATATATATATATATATATATATATACAGTACCCTCGCGTCCAGCATGCATTAGTCCAGCACGATTCAAGTCCAGCACGGTGAGCATTTAATTAGTATTATTTAATACGATTTAATTACTGTAACACAAGTGTGTTAGCATAACACGCACAGAGCTCCGAGAAGTGGGCCAAATCCGCATAGTTCACTCTAGCACGATCACCCCTGGTCCAACATGGCCATACTGGACATTCCCATGATGATGATAGCCAATGAAAAACTTCTGATCAAGTAGCCTTCCCCGCCCGCTATCGTGACGTGATCGTGATGCCGCCCAATTAAAAACGCTTCTGGTGTCACATGATGTTTTGTTTACATTTCTCCCGCCACAGAGCCACTCAGTCGCATAATTGCATTGGAAGGTGCTTTTTTCTTGCTGCATTTTCTGCCCATGTTACTGCATTTTACCCTGCTCACGATGCCTAGGAAGCCTTCTGAGAACCCCAAGAAGCGTTGGCACCTCCCTCAGGCCACCAAGTTAGAAAGCATTGAGAGGAAGAAGAAAGGAGAGAGGAAAGTTGACATTGCCAAGGCCTACGACATGAATGAAGCCTATGTGATCATAATAAAAAACTTAAGACAAGATCCTGGCAGCCGAAGGCTATCACATGGCACTTCATACCAGGTTTGCCGAGGATACGATGGTAAATCGGAACGTTAACGTGGTAAAAGTGCCGACGATACCACGGGCAATTGGAATTCATCTGGATGGATTCCTGCCAAGCATACGATGGGGAAAACAGTGTGACCAAAACCCAGGCGACTCGACAGAGAATGTATCGTACTACAGCACTGAACATTTAGCCAGACACTGAATACATATTAATATTTTTGAATAAATATCAGTCGTTTTGAAACCCTTCTCATCGGCGTGCGTACCAGTTTATAAACAAAGTTGCTTCTCCTTATTCTCTACCGAGTCAGCAACAGCGATCACTTTCCACAGCCACGAGACGGGGCTCTGGCAACAGTGTGAGAAGCATGCACTTTATCCGAGGATTACAGGGCTAGGACAGGCAGAAGCAGGACCTTCCATGGCTGTGGACGAAGATAGTGATTCTGAGTGTGATTTCGAAGGATTTATGAGGGAGGTTGAGGAGGAGCAACAGCCATTACCCACTAGTGACGCCAGCAGCCATCCTCCGGGGACCCAGTAGGACTAACTACAGCCTTGGATACCACCTTCCGTTCCCAGCAAGCCCACCAACACTATCCTAAAAGGTTAGTTATAATTCATAGCACAGTACCATTTATTATAATTACAATAGTACCAATATATGTATAGGTATATGGTAGGTATTTAGGGTGACTTTTCCGAGGGTTGCTGACATAATTCATTTTTCCCCATAAGCTCTATTGTTAGTCCAACACGTTTTTGGTCCAACACGTGACCCATGCATGACAATATTACCGTGCTGGACGCGAGGGTACTGTATATATATATATATACACATATATATATATATATATATATATACAGATATATATATATATATATATATATATATAGACACATATATATATATATATATATATATATATATATATATATATAGTCAACCCTTGGCTATCACGGGTTTTGCTATAGCGTTTCATGGCTATCACGGACAGGTGAAATGCAACACAATTACCTTTATCGCGGCCTCAAATACTGCTATCGCGGACGATGGTCGGCCAGAAACATTCAAATCGCGCGGGCTCCGCCCATGCGTATACTCGCGCCGTGATTGGCGCGACGTCACAGGCTACCCGAGCGCTGATTGGCCCAAGACATGGTTACAGCTACCCATCCTTCCCACCAAGGTTCAGAGAGAGTCAGCGTTACCAGTCGACAGCAGCTATAGCCGTGAAGACCTATTGTTCAACCACAATGGCCACCAATACCCCATCCAACCCTCCTACCATTGGTGCACGTAACGCGGCTAACCCAGGACGGCAAGTGAGGAAGAGGAAGAACCTGCCTTATGCTCAGGGTCCCTTCCAGACTCCTGATGAAGCTGATCAATTCCTAGACGAGATAGAACGTCGGAGGGGTGGCCAGTAATACTCCACCCCAGCCTCGGAACCCCTTCAACCCACCCAAGCCCCTCATCCTCTCCAAAAATGTTAAGTAAAATGGCTTATTACAGTTAATTCTGTTTTATTTATAACCTTTATGTACTGTACTGTTGTTAATTTGCAGCATTGGTTTGTAATCCCAGGTATTTTAGTGAAGGAGATGTGAAAATGGGGTAAGGTTGGGGTAAAGTTGGAGGTCGGGGAACCAATTAGAATTTTTCCCATTAGTTCTTAAGTATGGCTATCGCGATTTTGGCTATGGCGGGTCGCCTAGGGTACCAATTACTCGTGATAGCCAAGGGTTGACTGTATATATATATATATATATATATATATATATATACACACATATATATATCTGAATTTTTCCCCATCCGTAATTTGAAATTGCCACACAGCACCGAACAGGCCAGCTTTGTTCACACACGGCCCCTTCATCCCTTCCTTCCCCCCCCCCCCAGGGTTGCCATTTGGTATTTTTCATTACCAAATGTGAGCCAATTTGGTAATGAAAAATTCATGTGGTAATGAATCACAATAATGCATTACCAGACGGATTTTTCACATCTATGAGGATACACAA